>NC_066373.1:0-349324 GCF_013377495.2 Cygnus atratus
CCGATTCCAAGCCCCCCACAATTTTGGGGTCCCCCACCATCGTTTTTTGGCCTGCCACCCTAACATTAAAGTTATTTCCCCAAATTTTGGTCTTCTCACCACATTTTTGAGGTTCCTTCCCTTAATTTGGGGCTTCGCCCCCCGAGTTCTGGGCCTTTAACCCCAATTATGGGGGGGGTCTCCCCCCAATTTTGGGGAGTCCCCCCCAGTTGAGGGGTCCACGTTCAATTCTGGAATTGCACACTTCCATTTAAGTGTTCTTCCCCCCACTTTGGGGGTTCAATCCCCCTAATTTGGGGCTTCCTCCCCTAATTTTAAGGGACCCGACCAATTTTGGGGGTCCCCCCCATTTTAGAGTCCCCCCACCATCCTTTTTTGGGTTTCCCCCTAATATTAGAGTTCTTGCCCAGTTTTGGGGGACCCCACAATTTTGAGGTTCCTTCCCCTAATTTGGGGCTTCGACCCATCAATCTTTTTGGGGGGGCCCCACTCTCCTATTTCCTTCCGCCCTAATATTAGGCCTAACCCTTATCAACCCTCACCCCTAACTCTAAGGCCCCCACTGATCTAACCCTAACCCCTGAACCTAACCCTAAAATCCCTAACCCTAAAAACCCTAGAAACCCTTACAGCCCTAACCCAATAACATTTACCACGCTAAACCTGTAAAGACCTATGCCTAAAACCCCTAACCCAAAAAACTTAAGACCCTCAAAACCCTAACCCTGGATAACTTAACCTGAAAAAAAATTAAAACCTTAAAACCCTAACCCTAAATACCTGACCACAAATAAAACCCTAAGACCCTAACCCTAAAACCCCTATCACCACTAAAGCCCCAAAAACTCTGAAGCCCTAACACCCTAACCCCATCAAACCCTAACTATTAAAACTCCGACCCTAACAACCTTAAAATCCTAACCCTAAACCCTGAAAACCCTAACCCTGAAACCCAACCCTAGTGCCTTAGCCCTGAAACCTTAAAACCCTAACACCTTGTAAACACTCTGTAACCAATACCACAGGCTCAGGCAAGGATCTCAGTGAAGTAGCATTTTTATTCACGATTGCAATGGCAGGCGTCCCACAAGCCACCTACTAGTTCCATAACACAGTTCATATAAATTTTTTTTTTTCCTCTCGCTGACCGGGACCCTCCCCAGTTTCCCCATTGTCTGGGTAATCCAGGTTCGCAATCTATCCGGTGCTTCACAGAAAATACACAGCTGCTGGCCTGTTACAAGTCAATTTTCTTTTTTTCTTGACTGTTTTCCTCTTTGAGGTGGGTATGTTTCTTACACTGGGATTTCCACCCAATTGCTCTAAGGATTGTGGTTGTCTGCATTTTACAAGGTTGTCTTTTAAGCTTTCTTATCACTGCAAGCATATCTCAATACCACCTTCCTTCCCTCTCTAAACGATGTAACTCCGTGCAAAAACATCTTTATTCCCACGACCTTGATCCCCTTACCCTAAAATCCTTATTCCCTTTAACCCTAAAACTCTAACCACAACCCTAACCCTTCATATCAACCCCCCAACGCTAATGACACTGACTAACGATCCAAACCCCAAACTGCCCCTAACCCCAGACAACTGTTATAATGACTGAGTCCCAAAAAGGCCTGCAATCAAAGTTTACAGTTTATTAAACGAATAGAGGCAAGCAAACAGCGCTGGGTGCGCTGGGAGTCTCTGCTCCGCCAAGACGCATACCCGTTACGTAAGACGGCTGATTTTTTATACTCCTAGGCTACTTCATATTTATTACTACTTTAAAAAGAGGCAGGGTTATTATAATTGGTTTCCCGAATCCAAAGTCCTCCCAAGGGCGCCTGCTTATCAGTCTCTGGTAGTCTCTTGGGGGCCGCTCGGACGGGAGGCTCATATTCTTCCTCCTTATCTGGTGGTCTCTTGGCCGGATGTCAGAAGTTACTGCACGTCCGTGCAGAGTCAGCAGTTTTTTCTCTAAAGAAATCCCTTTGTTCTCTTATCACCTAACCCAGGCCTCAATGTTAACCCTTCAAATCCCTTAGTGGCACGAATTGCTGGACCATTCCTTACACAACCAACAAAGAAACAGACACAAAGCTGAAAACTACAAAAAGGCAAAACCCTGGATACAGACCCCAAATCACAAACACGCGACCAAAATGCTACAGAAAAGCCCCAGACGCAGGCCCCAAGCACATCCCAAAGCCAAAATGCAGGCCCCAAACACTACAGCAAAGCCCCCAAACACCAGACGCAGGCTGCAGAAGTCTACGAGCAAGCCCCAAACTGCCCCCAGACGCAGGCCCCAACCACACCTGGATGCAGACCCCAACTGTCCACAAGCAGCTCCCAACCCCCCCCCATGAACTGAAACGCCCCCCTCCCCAGATGCAGACGCCAAGCCCCCCCAGAGGCAGGCCCCAAGGGTGTGCAAGCAGCTCCCAACCCCCCCATCCCCCCAGAGGCAGGCCCCAAAGCCCCACAGAGGGAAGCCCCTAGCATCTACAAGCAACTCACAACCCCTCCCAGCTGCAGGCCCCTACGGTGTACAAGCAGCTCGCAACACCCCCCCAGACACAGGTCCCAAAAGTGTACAAGCAGCTCTCAACTCCCCCAACATGGGCACCTACAGTAGACAAGCACCTCTCACCTCCCCCCAGCTGCAGACCCCAAAGGTGTACAAGCAGCTCACAACCACCCCCCAAGATGCAAGCCCCGAAGGTGTACAAGCAGCTCCACACCCCCCCCAGACACTGGCCCCAACCCTCCCCCCAAGACACAGGCCCCAGAAGCCTGCACATATGCCAAGAAAGTATTAATGCAGGTGCCAAATGCTACAGACAGGCCCAAAAGCACAGGCACAGTCCCCAGATGCTCGAGGCTGAGATGTAACTTGGCTGTCTGAATTACTGGAAATCAGCTTTCATTCTTAGCGAGGTGTGCGCAGGCTAGACAGGATGGGGCTTCAGGCACCTCTTCACCTGTGGAAACACATTGCCATCAGGCACTGCCATGCCAGACAAGCTTTTTCTGTTAAAACACCCTTCTCAGATGCCCTGCGGCATTCATGTGACTTGCTTTGCTCCGATTCTAAAGACTAATGTCACAGCCCACCTTGCCTGTGGCACCTGATAAACAGAAGAGAAAGCGACCATACCGTTTTGGAAGCCATCACTGCACGTGCCGCTCCTTGATGCTCTGTAACCTCTTCTCGAATCCTCAGCCACTTCTGTGGAAAGCCTGCCATTGCACCTGCAAAGCAAGATGGATACCCTTCGCAGTCACCTTGTGCTACTTGGCCATCCTGCTCCAACCCCACTCACGACCAGCCTGCCCTTCTCGTGCTGCTCTTCAGGAGTGCAGCTTAGCCCCTCTGAGTCTGTGCGAGGCACCTGCAAAAGAAAAAGAAAAGCATAGGCCGCGGCAGCATCCAAAGCCACAGCACAGCTAGGACAGGTACTCTCATCTGCTCCCTTACTCTGCCCCCTCACCTGCCCTCGAGGCAGAGGCTTCCATCTGCTCTCTTAAGCCAGCTACAACACATCTGGAATATAAACAGGACTTTAACTGTATTTTGTGTAGTTAAGTAAGTGCAGTGACAACCGCAACCCTAAAATAACTGCTACATGTGTTCATCACTCACCTTGCCAAAAGGAGCTCTGGTCGTGAAGTCCCGTGTTGTACACTGTGTTTAAGCTTTAACAAATGAAAACAGTCAGAAGATAACCATTCAGATGCCAGCATTAGCACCCATCCCTCAACAACACAAGGGACCCCATTTCTAATTTTATCATTTCAAAACAGCAGCCCCCTTGCCTCAGCATCTGGGAAGTAGATCAAGCCAGTCACCGGGTTGCCTACCGAGTGCTTGACAGTTCCAGAAGGAGCTCTTTCCTGTGACCGGTTCCTCCTAAGGTTTACCCTCTACTGGGGTGGGGAAAGAAATAAAAATAAAAAAATTCAAAACCACATCTGCAAGCTTTCAAGATTCAACAGACCTCCTCCAGCACACTGTTCAAGCACTATGCAAACAGCTGCTCGCAAGCAGCTCGAGTCTCCCCCTCCACATTTGCCAAACACCACTGAGATGACTGTGCCAGCTGCCCTTCAGTACGTGCCCAGAGGCAGACCGGATGTCTTTGCCAAAACAGTCCGGACAATGCATTAGTACACCGATGGACCGCCACGTTAGCTACCATCACTAACTGCCAGGCAGGACAGCTCCAGGCCAAACACACACACAGGCACGCTACAAACATTACGAACAAAACACAGAACACAAGGCGCAAAAAAAAAAAAGACTCCCAGAGGGAAGCCCTACAGCGACAGCAAGTCAGAACAGGTGCTCTGCAGCAGACCCAAGGAGAGACTCAAATGTCACAACGTGCGACTGGAAGCAACTGCCAGAACTGGGATGATGGAGGCATAAAAAGCCTGCCTTTAAGACAAGAGACCAGAAGGATGGGGAGTGCAAACCCCATAAGAAAAATGCTTCGGAAATGAACTCCCAAGCAAGAGCTCCTGATGCGACCCAGATGACTTTTGCAAGAGTGAGGATGGAAACGGATGCGATCTGAAACTGAATACGATGCACAAGACCTGAAACAGATCTGCACTTTAGGCTGCAACTGCAAGACAAGAAGTGCTCGGATCAGACCCATGATGACAAAACAAGCATTTAGGACCTTTGGCGCTGCTACCAAGTTGCCAGTCTAGTCAGTCCAGTGCAAGAAGCAAGGAGGATATCGAGACCCGAGGAGCGCATAACACAGAACACACGCTACAGAAGCAGCACTACAAGACAGATGGACAGATGGGAACTGTCCTGCCTGGCACATACACTCACACTACAAAATACCCCCTGCTCCTTCTATTAGCCTGGTGACCCAGCCTCAAGCAGCCTGAAGGTGACCCAGCCTGAACCACACTCACAGTGGCACCAAGTATATTCAGCCAGCTGGCTCCATGCTGCTCTGGCTCCCAGCTCCCATCAGCCACTCCACACATGCAAATACCAGGTGCCCCTAAACTTAGCTCTCAGATTGCTGGATGGTAAATTCCCTCCACCTCAAGAAATGCACAGCCACTGGGAGACATCTCAGCCCATTGCCAGGCTTATCATCATCTGCAAAAACTGTGTTCCAGCATTCACTAGCACACCGGCCCTGATGCCCACCTCCTCCGCAATGCTGACTATCACTGAAGCAACATACGGTTGTGCTCACCCATTCCTCTCTGAGTCCAAGCTCCAACAGTACAGCCGGTATCACCCACACCACCTGGGAAAACAAAGGGATAAAATGATCGTTGTGTTCTCAAGTAATCACCTGCCACACTGCTCCTCTATCCCACCCAGCTTCACCTCAGACCCTCAGCAGGTTCTGAGGAAGGCCTGCAACAGCACCTACTAAAACAGAGGGGAAACACTTCAAAGACTTGCCTTAGGGGTCATTGCTTAGGGACACTGACTGGGCTGACGACCCTCTCGCCTTTTCTCAGCACTCCACGATGTGGGAATTCACCTCTCCAAGACTGCAGGAAGCACCCACAAAAGAAAAAAAAAAAAAAGAAAAGGCAGATCCTCAGGCACCTCACAGGCACAGCCTACCTGCTGCAATACCTCTCTTTCGCTAGCTCTTTTTCTTCAGCTGCTCACGTGCTCCAACTCGGCTGGGGCGGTACCACACAGCGGTGGGGCAGGCCGGGGCAGCACCATGCAGAGAGCCACCCACATCCGCCCCCCCAAACCAGAAACATTAGTCCAAAACCACAGAACCGGGACCCCAAACCACATGGAGCCATGCTCCCAAACTGTACATGAACATACACAAGCCCAAGACTGAGGGCCGTGATGGCCGCCATCAAGAAATGTAGACTACATCAAGCTCTGGAGAGAGATCAGCATTTTAAAGTCCCAATGAAAGACAAGAAACACTTCATTACTAGTCCCGTGCCAACCTGACAATACATTCAAGACCCATGATACGGTGCTCAGCAAGCACTGCAGAAGCCAAGAACTATGGGAAGAAGACCTGATAAATGGATACTGTAGTACACAGAAACAAACATACACCATAGAACACATGCTGGATCTGCCCTGCCTGGCGCACACTAGGCTGAAAAGGATGAACCCAGGGCCTCTTCACCCAGTTGTTACTGGATTCTGTTCCTCCGCTGCACTGATTTAAAAGCCATCCCCATGAACATATCACACAGACACCAAGGTACAACCCCACCCAAGACACAGACAGGGCATTTCAGGCCAAACTTAGCTTTCGGGACTGCTGGAAAGCAGGCTTCATCCTCAAGGCACACGCAGGATAGATGACATGGGGCTCCAGGCACCTCTTCACCTGCGGAAACACGCTGCAATCAGACACCGCCACGCCAGACAAACTTTTCCTGTTAAAACACCCTTCTCAGATGCCCTGCGGCATGCAAGTGATCTCCTTTGCTCCAATTCTAAAGACTGATGTTATAGCTCACCTTGCCTGTGGCACCTGATGAACAGAAGAGAAAGCGACCGCAGCGCTTGGAAACCATCCCTGCACGTGCTGCTCCTTGTCACTCTCTGGTCTCATCTCAAGTCCTCAGCCACTTGTGTGGAAAGCCTGCCATGGCACCTGCAAAGCAAGACAGAGACCCTTCAGAGTCACCTCACGCTACCTGGCCATTCCGCTCCAATCCAGCTCATGATGAGCCGCCCTACTTACGCAGCTCTTCAGAATGCAGTTTGCTCCTTTGAACCTCTGCGAGACACCTGTCAAAGAGGAAGAAAAGCATAGGCTGAGACAGCATCCAAAGCCACAGCACAGCTAGGACAGGTACTCTCATCTGCTGCCTTACCTCCACCCGCTTACCTACCCCGAGGCAGATGCTTCCATCTACCCTCTTAAGCCAGCTACAACACCTCTAGAACAGAAAAGAGGGGACACTTAGAGTGACAGTGAGAACCGCAACCCAACTATAAGTGCTCCATCTGTTCATTGCCAGAGGCAGCTCTGGGTGTGACGTCCCAGGTTGCACACTGCGTTTAAGCTTTAACAAATGAAAACAGTCAGAAGGTAATCATTCAGATGCCAGCATTAGCACCCATCCCTCAACAACACAAGGGACCCCATTGCCAATGTTACCATTTCAAAACGGCAGACAACTTGCCTCGGTACCTCAGAAGTAGACCAAGCCACTCACCGAGCTGCCAAACGAGAGCTTGACAGCTCCAGAAGGAGCTCTTTCCTGTGACCGGTTCCTCGTACAGTTTATCTAGGACTGGAGGGGAAAAAAAAAAAAAAAAAAAAAAAAAACATGCTCCACATCTGAATCTTGAAGGCTCGCAACGACAGACCTCTCCTCTAGCACTATTCAAGCACTATGCAAACAGCTGCTCGCAAGCAGCTCAGGTCTCCCCCTCCACATTTGCCAAACACCACTGAGATGACTCTGTGCCAGCTGCCCTTCAGTACGTGCCCAGAGGCAGACCGGATGTCTTTGCCAAAACAGTCCGGACAATGCATTAGTACACCGATGGACCGCCACGTTAGCTACCATCACTAACTGCCAGGCAGGACAGCTCCAGGCCAAACACACACACAGGCACGCTACAAACATTACGAACAAAACACAGAACACAAGGCGCAAAAAAAAAAAAAAAAGACTCCCAGAGGGAAGCCCTACAGCGACAGCAAGTCAGAACAGGTGCTCTGCAGCAGACCCAAGGAGAGACTCAAATGTCACAACGTGCGACTGGAAGCAACTGCCAGAACTGGGATGATGGAGGCATAAAAAGCCTGCCTTTAAGACAAGAGACCAGAAGGATGGGGAGTGCAAACCCCATAAGAAAAATGCTTTGGAAATGAACTCCCAAGCAAGAGCTCCTGATGAAGCCCACATGACTTTTGCAAGAGTGAGGATGGAAACAGATGCGATCTGAAACTGAATATGATGCACAAGACCTGAAACACATCTGCACTTTAAGCTGCGACTGCCAGTCAAGAAGCGCTCAGATCAGCCCTACGATGATGAAACAAGCATTTAGGACCTTTGGTGTGGCTAGCAAGTTGCCCATCTAATCTGTCCAGTGGAAGAAGGCAATGAGGATATCAAGACCTGAGGAGCGCGTAACAGATCATGATCACATCAAGAAACGTTTGATACAAAAAATATTACATGCACAGAAGAAATGATCTCTTTAGGCTCCCACTGCAAGACAAGAAATGCTCAGCTTCCAATTGAGCATCAACATTATTCCAGTGAGGTCAAGGGTTCAACACCCTCAAGATGGCTTCCCCAGGGCCTGCCAAGCACCAAGAGCAACAGCACAGCACAGACAACACAGAACACAGACACCAAGCTGGAACTGCCCTGCCTGGCACATGCTCAAGCTGTACCTGACAGAATCCCACCCCCCCACACACTCTGTCTGACCGTGATCAATCCTAAAAGGCCCCATCCACTGCAATGACTTAAAAGCACAGACCCTCGCCCTATGTGTGCATTCAAAACCCCAAAAGCAAACATAGCACTTGCCCCCCAACTTAGCTTGGGAATGATGGGAGGCAGGTTCCATCCTTATCAAGGAACACAAAGGCTAGCCAGGACATTGCTTCCGGCATAAGGCTCCTCTTCACCTGCAGAAATAAAGTGCCATCAGGCACTGGCACACCAGCCAAACTTCTTCTAGTGAAACACCCACCTCAAAAACAAAACAGTAGTCCACTGACCTGCTCTGCTATTGAAGTCAGACAGACAAACTCTAGACAACTGCCCGCCTTCCCCTGCCAACCACCCCCAAACACACAGTATTTGCCCCTGGACTTAATTCTCAGGGGTCTGAATCCATCCTCAAGGTGGACCACAGAGACCAACTAGGATGTTCCCAGTATCTTCTTCGTCCCCGGAAAAGAGGACTCACCCAGAGGTGGGACAAATAGACTACCAAACCAAAACCAATGCCCTTTTTCCAACTTTTCTCCACTCACCTTCCCGATCCAGGCTTAGCGCTTCCATTTACTGTGCTGAGCCAAGGTCACGTAGCTTAGACCAAGGAGAAAGAACAAACAAATGTGACAATCCACAAAACAGTCTATACCCACTCCTCTTCTTTCCTCCTTTCCCCAACAGCCAAGAAGCCCCAGACCCACATTCCCCAATCCCGTACCACCGCTTCACTCACCTAACATACCAATTTGATGTATCACGCTCCCAGCTCCTCTTGCACTCCGAGCATCTCCAGCATTTCACGAACTGGAACTGCTGACGCCTGGCGTGCCACAGGAACGTGGCAGGAGATGTACTCTGCTGTCGCAAGGTGCTTCCAAAGCCTGCCCAACAGGCAAAGCACATTAACACAATCCACTGACCAACTCAGGGCTCACACTGCTGTCCACTCACCCTCGTGCCTCATTCAAGCGTCCATGCCCATGCCCTGGGCTACAAGAAGGTCATATCCGTGATGGACAAGCAAACAGTACAGCTCCTTGCAGAGGACTCAAACACAGAGATGAGAGCCAGAAAAATAAAAAACCACCCTCAGGTCCACAAATGCCAAAAGGCCATGAATGCACAGCAGCCCCAACAGGGGTAATCACACACTTATCCTTTACAGATGAAAAAGGTGACCCTGCTCAGTCTCTCCGTAATACTGCGCTTATGCGGTCAAGCCCCTTGCGATGCATACTGAAGCTCTTTGTGAAGCCTCTGGACAGTTACGCAAATGGCTTGATATATCTAGAGATTAAAAGATAACTCAAATAAAAAGGAAGCATACCCCACCCATTTCCCAAAAACAAGTTAGCCGGCAACACCTCCTAAACATACCTCTATTGTGTGAATTCCAAGCACTTAATATCTAGAAGGCTGCAAGGTCTAAAGACTCTACAGCCAGCCAAACCGCAGGCAAGAGCTCCAAAAATAGAACAAACTGTCCCTAACCCTGAAAAAGACTACACCTTACACGCCTACTGCTGCTGTTTTCAGATACATGCTTACACAGGGAGCTTCGATGATACTTATCTCCTAAACCCTGCTCCATCACTTTGCCACCAACGTTATAACTTTGATAATATTTGCCTTAATTCTGCAAAAATCATAAGGGAACCTGAACCACAAAGCAAACACACAAAGTAACATTGCCATCCTATCCGTAAACATGCTGTAACAATTACTCACCTGAAGAAGAGCTACATGCAATACAGGCACCTATTACTAGATTGGTTTACTCTAACAGATCCTATTAGTTGTTACCTCACAAAGATGGGCTTACCGGTCTCTACTTGGAAACCCATCAGTCCATAGACTCTGACCCACCTAAAGACCCCTGCAACTGACTGAAGGAAAACCAAAGCACTTACCCCAAGGTGCAGCCCAGGCAGAATGAGCTCTCTGATGGCATGCCTGGGGCTCATACACCATTTGGCCCTGCCCAGCACCCAAACCCAATCACCTGGGAAAGGTGAAAAGGAGGGGCAAAGCACAAGAAAGTAGAAAGAGGAGAAGCAGCAGCTGTGGTTTATTTATTTTTGCTTCAGCTTTGAATATTTAAAGCTTTTCTCCTCTACAACACCTGTCTCAGGAACCAAACAGCATTCAAGTGACCTGCTTTGCTCCTGTTCTGAAGACTATCACAGCCCACCTTGCCTGTGGCACCTGATAAACAGAAGAGAAAGCAACCACTGCAGCAAAAGCCACAGCACCCTTAGGACAGTTACTCTCATCTGCTCCTTTACCTCAGCTGCTTACCTACCCCACATGGCAGATGCTTCCACCCGTTCTCTGAAGCCACCTATAGCACCTCTAAAAGCAAAACTGGAATTTTACTCTATTTGATGCAGTAAAATAACTGCAGTCACAGCCACAGCCAAAAATAACAGCTACCTCTGTTCACTCACCAGAGTCACTCCAGAGATAGCTCGGGTCTTGATGTCCTGTACTGCACACTGCGTTTCAGCCTGAACAAAGGAAAACACAGTCAGAAGATAAATGTTCAGCTGCCAGCATTAGCACCCCTCCCTCAACAACATACGTGACCCCATATTTAATGTTATCATTTCAAAACAGCAGTCCACTTGCCTCTGTACCTGGAAGTTAGATCCAAGCTCGAAAGGAACAGCCAGCATCACCCATGCCACCTGGGAATACTAAAGGACAAAATGACCACTGTGCTTGCAAGCGACCACCTGCCACACTGCTCCTCTGTCCCAAACAGCCTCACCTCAGACCCTCAAAGGGAAACACCTGAATGTCTTCCCTTCGCTTCGGATAAGGGACGACTAGGCTGACAACATGCTCACCTTCCCTCACTGCTCCGTGACACGGGGATTTCCCTGTCCAACACTGCACTAGGCACCTTCAGAGACAAGAGAAAAAGCACACCCTGAGGCACCTCATAGGCACAGCGTACCTGCTGCAATACCTCCCTCTTCCAGGTCCTTTACCTCAGCTGCTCGTTAGCTCGATCTGAGATAAAGCTGCCCGGGCGGCGCCGCGCCAAAAGCTGCCCGGGCGGCGCCGCGCCAAAAGCTGCCCGGGCGGCGCCGCGCCAAAAGCTGCCCGGGCGGCGCCGCGCCAAAAGCTGCCCGGGCGGCGCCGCGCCAAAAGCTGCCCGGGCGGCGCCGCGCCAAAAGCTGCCCGGGCGGCGCCGCGCCAAAAGCTGCCCGGGCGGCGCCGCGCCAAAAGCTGCCCGGGCGGCGCCGCGCCAAAAGCTGCCCGGGCGGCGCCGCGCCAAAAGCTGCCCGGGCGGCGCCGCGCCAAAAGCTGCCCGGGCGGCGCCGCGCCAAAAGCTGCCCGGGCGGCGCCGCGCCAAAAGCTGCCCGGGCGGCGCCGCGCCAAAAGCTGCCCGGGCGGCGCCGCGCCAAAAGCTGCCCGGGCGGCGCCGCGCCAAAAGCTGCCCGGGCGGCGCCGCGCCAAAAGCTGCCCGGGCGGCGCCGCGCCAAAAGCTGCCCGGGCGGCGCCGCGCCAAAAGCTGCCCGGGCGGCGCCGCGCCAAAAGCTGCCCGGGCGGCGCCGCGCCAAAAGCTGCCCGGGCGGCGCCGCGCCAAAAGCTGCCCGGGCGGCGCCGCGCCAAAAGCTGCCCGGGCGGCGCCGCGCCAAAAGCTGCCCGGGCGGCGCCGCGCCAAAAGCTGCCCGGGCGGCGCCGCGCCAAAAGCTGCCCGGGCGGCGCCGCGCCAAAAGCTGCCCGGGCGGCGCCGCGCCAAAAGCTGCCCGGGCGGCGCCGCGCCAAAAGCTGCCCGGGCGGCGCCGCGCCAAAAGCTGCCCGGGCGGCGCCGCGCCAAAAGCTGCCCGGGCGGCGCCGCGCCAAAAGCTGCCCGGGCGGCGCCGCGCCAAAAGCTGCCCGGGCGGCGCCGCGCCAAAAGCTGCCCGGGCGGCGCCGCGCCAAAAGCTGCCCGGGCGGCGCCGCGCCAAAAGCTGCCCGGGCGGCGCCGCGCCAAAAGCTGCCCGGGCGGCGCCGCGCCAAAAGCTGCCCGGGCGGCGCCGCGCCAAAAGCTGCCCGGGCGGCGCCGCGCCAAAAGCTGCCCGGGCGGCGCCGCGCCAAAAGCTGCCCGGGCGGCGCCGCGCCAAAAGCTGCCCGGGCGGCGCCGCGCCAAAAGCTGCCCGGGCGGCGCCGCGCCAAAAGCTGCCCGGGCGGCGCCGCGCCAAAAGCTGCCCGGGCGGCGCCGCGCCAAAAGCTGCCCGGGCGGCGCCGCGCCAAAAGCTGCCCGGGCGGCGCCGCGCCAAAAGCTGCCCGGGCGGCGCCGCGCCAAAAGCTGCCCGGGCGGCGCCGCGCCAAAAGCTGCCCGGGCGGCGCCGCGCCAAAAGCTGCCCGGGCGGCGCCGCGCCAAAAGCTGCCCGGGCGGCGCCGCGCCAAAAGCTGCCCGGGCGGCGCCGCGCCAAAAGCTGCCCGGGCGGCGCCGCGCCAAAAGCTGCCCGGGCGGCGCCGCGCCAAAAGCTGCCCGGGCGGCGCCGCGCCAAAAGCTGCCCGGGCGGCGCCGCGCCAAAAGCTGCCCGGGCGGCGCCGCGCCAAAAGCTGCCCGGGCGGCGCCGCGCCAAAAGCTGCCCGGGCGGCGCCGCGCCAAAAGCTGCCCGGGCGGCGCCGCGCCAAATCACAGACTTACCCTTTACAGATGAAAGAGGTAACTCTGACACGACCCTCCTCAGTCTCTTGGTAATGCTGCGCCTATGTGGTCAAGCCTCTTGTAGCCTGTAATCAAGCTCATTTTAGTCTTCTGGAGAGTTACACAAGTGGCTTGATACATCTAGAGATTCAAATCTAACCCAAAACCGGAAGTGTATCCCACCATCCCAAAAACAAATGAGCCAGCATTCTCTGCTAAATATCCCTCTAGTAAGTGATTTCCAAGCACTTAAAATCTAGAAATCCATAGACACCAACCTGCCCAAAGAACCCTGCAACTGACTGAAGAAAAAACAAAGCACTTACCCCAAAGAGCAGCCCAGGCAGAATGAACTCTCTAATGGCATACCTGGGGCTCATATACCATTTGGCCCCGCCCAGCACCCAAACACAATCACCTGGGAAAGGGGAGGGGCAAAGCACAAGAAAGTAGAAAGAGAGCAGGAGCAGCAGCAGCTGTGGTGATTTGTTTGTTGTTTTTGTTTACTTTTTTTTTTTCTAAATCTGGTTTAGCTCAACAGCATGCAGACTGCAGACAAGAGAACTGGGGTGTTTCTAGAAGCAACAATCCCCATGCTTTTGCTGCAGCTTTGAATATTGAAAGGACAATATGACCAAGCAAGCAACTGAAATTTTTTCAGCTGGAATTAGCTCAAACCTTTCTTTACATAGAAAGAAAAATCTAGGAGCATAACAGATTACACGCCAAAAAAAAAATCAATTCCATGTAATAACATCACTCACAGGAGAAATCACGTACTTGAGTAGGCCATCTGAAAACCAAAAGGCTATGCTGATGGGTCAAAACACACTACAGGACACTGGAGCCTGGCCCTCTGCTGCACCGACTTAAAACCCATCCCTACACTCACCAAGGTGCAACCCAAACACAGACACAGCATTTCATCCTCAACACAGCTTTGGGAACTGCTGGAAAGCAGGCTTCATCCTCAGCGAGGCGTACTCAGGCTCCACAGCATGGGGCTTCAGGCACCTCTTCACCTACTGAAGAAGGCCACCATCAGGAACTGCCACGCCAGACAACCTTTTTCCTCTACAACACCTGCCTCAGGAACCAAACAGCATTCAAGTGACCTGCTTTGCTCCTATTCTAAACACTATCACAGCCCACCTTGCCTGTGGCACCTGATAAACAGAAGAGAAAGCAACCACTGCAGCAAATGCCACAGCACCCTTAGGACAGTTACTTTCATCCGCTCCTTTACCTCAGCTGCTCACCTACCCCACATGGCAGATGCTTCCACCCGTTCTCTGAAGCTACCTATAGCACCTCTAAAAGAGAAACTGGAATTTTACTCTAGTTGATGTAGTAAAATAACTATAGTGATGGGCACGAAAATGTGCCTGGGCAGCAGCAATCACAGACTTACCCTTTACAGATGAAAAAGTTGACCCTGCTCAGTCTCTCCGTAATACTACCGTGCTTATGCGGTCGAGGAACCGTACCCCACCATTTCTTAAAAACAAGTTAGCCGGCAACACCTCCTAAACATACCTCTATTGTGTGAATTCCAAGCACTTAATATCTAGAAGGCTGCAAGGTCTAAAGACTCTACAGCCAGCCAAACCGCAGGCAAAAGCTCCAAAAATAGAACAAACTGTCCCTAACCCTGAAAAAGACTACACCTTACACGCCTACTGCTGCTGTTTTCAGATACATGCTTATACAGGGAGCTTCGATGATACTTATCTCCTAAACCCTGCTCCATCACTTTGCCACCAACGCTATAACTTTGATAATATTTGCCTTAATTCTGCAAAAATCATAAGGGAACCTGAACCACAAAGCAAACACACAAAGTAACATTGCCATCCTATCCGTAAACATGCTGTAACAATTACTCACCTGAAGAAGAGCTGCATGCAATGCAGGCACCTATTACTAGATTGGTTTACTCTAACAGATTCTACTAGTTGTTACCTCACAATGATGTGCGTACTGCTCTCTACTTGGAAACCCATCAGTCCATAGACTCTGACCCACCTAAAGACCCCTGCAGCTGACTGAAGGAAAACCAAAGCGCTTGCCCCAAAGTGCAGTCCAGGCAGAATGAGCTCTCTGATGGGATGCCTGCAACTCATATACCATTGCACCCCACCCAGCACCCCACCCCAATCACATGGGAAATGGGAGGGGCCGTGCATGACAAGAGGTAAAGAGAGCAAGAGGAACAGCAGCCCTGTTTTTGGTGTGGTTTAGGTCAACAGCATGCAGAGTACAGCACAGGCAACCAGGATGTTTCTCTTGAAAGACCTGCCTTAGCTTTGGTGAAGGAAACTGATCGGGCTGACAGCCCTCTCACCTTTTTGCACCACTCCACAACATGGGGAATTCACCTCTCCAAGGCTGCACGACGGAAGGGCAGAAACAAGACGAAAAGCACACCCTGAGGCACCTCATAACCACAGCCTACCTACTGCAATACCTATACCTATCTTCCCAGCTGCTTTACCTCTGCTGCTCTCTATCTCCAAATCACATTCTTTTAACTGCCACACAGAGTGGCAGTCCTCCAGGTGCCACAGAGCAGCACCCTAATTTTTTTAAAATTTTTTTTTTTTTATTTCTTATTTGCAAAACAGCAGTCCGCTTCCCTCTGATGATGGACAGTAGGTCAAGCCAGTCACCGAGTTGCCAACGCAGAGCTTCACAGTTCCAGAAGGCGCTCTTTCCTTTGACCGATTCCTTATAAGTGTTATCTACCACTGGCAAAAGCAACAGACTGCAAACAGGCACTGCCACATTTGACAAAATTCATGCTTTTTATTTTATCATTTCAAAAGAGCAGTCCATTTGCCTCTACATCTGAGAAGTAGATCAAACCAGTCACCGAGTTGCCGAACAAGAACTTGACAGTTGCTGTTTCCTTTGACCGATTCCTCCTAAGGTTTACCTACTGCTGGGAAAAAAAGAAAAAAGACTCTGTGCCAGCTGCCCTTGAGTACTCGCCCAGAGCTTGAGTATTCGCCCAGAGACAGACCAGATGTCTTTCCCAAAAGAGTCAGGACGATGTATTATTGCACTGATGAACCACCACGTTAGCTACCATCACTAATTGCCAGGCAGGACAGCTCCAGGCCAAACACACACATAAAAAGGCACGCTACAAACATCGTGACCAAAACATGGGAAAAGAATTACTTATACTATAAGAATTACTCACCTGAAGAAGAGCTGCATGCAATAAAGGCATCTACTACTATATAGATTAGTTTACTTTAAATGATCCCACTAGATGTTACTTTCAATAGATGTACTTATCTCTTTCAACTTAGAAATGCATCAACCCCTAGACTCTGACGCACCTTAAAAAAAAAAAAAAAAAAACTGCAACTGACTGAAGGAAAACCAAAGCACTTACCCCAAAGTGCAGCCCAGGCAGAATGAGCTCTCTGACAGGACACCTGCGGCTCATATACCATTAGGCCCCACCCGGCACCCTGCCCCAATCACCTGGGAAAGAGGAGGGGCAAAGCACAGGAAGGGATAAAGAGAGCAGCAGCTGCGTTTTTTATTTGGCTTAGCTCAACAGTGTGTGGAGCGTTACTAGAGGCAACAATTCCTGTGCTTTTGCTTCAGTCCTGATTATTGAAACGACAATATTACCAAGTAGGTAACTAAAACTGTTTTTGACTGTAATTAGCTGAAACCTTTCTTTACATAGGTAGAAATAATCTAGGAGTGTAACAGATTACAAACCACAAAAATACAATTCAATGTAGTAAAATAACTCACCAGAGAGGTAACCTACCTTAGTAGACTATCTAAAAAACAAAAGGCTATGCAGATGGGTTCAAAAAAGCCAACCCAATCAAGATCTGAAAAGGGTACAGACATTCTCAAAAGGAGCAGGGAAAAAATAATGGCACAGAACAAGCCGGAAAGAATGCTGAGCAGATTTAAAAGATCTGTAAGACCTCAGGAGGGACCTGAGCAGAGCGCGTAGGTCTTTGGAAAGTGGGGGGAGGGAGGACGGGTTAGCCAGGGACTAGGAATACTAAGTAGAGGAGAAAATGAGTGTTGTGAGCCTGAAGTGTGTACAAGCATCATAAAGAGGGCTCCTGAGAGGATGGGAAAACAAAGGGAAAGCTGCTTACCTCTGAGAAGTCGTCCTTGATCTTTGTGCCACGGACATTTGTCTTGCGTGCTCGGCTCACGAGTTTAGGGGTCCCCATACGTTGAAGGCTTACCTCTGAGAAGTCCTACATGGCTCCACCTGCGTTACTGATTTTTTTTGCCAGCAGGTGGTGGCAGAAAATCCTGAGAAGTGGCAGACACAGCTTCCCAAACCGTTTTCTCAATAATGGAAGCAGTGCGAACCACGTGGAAAACCACAAGTGAAAAACCACAGGTGGAAAACCACAAGTGCAGCAGAGAAATGCACCCCACGTCGTCTAGGGGAGGAAATAACTGCCCTGAGCAACGTGCCCTTCCCAGGGTGAACCCAACGTGCCCAAGGCCTTGGGGGGCGGGCAGAAAAGGAACCCGAGACTCTTAGTATGTCTCCTGAGAATAGCAGCTTACAGTTACTCCATGTCTTCTGGTCTTGCAGGATGAGGCAGAGGTCTAATTAATTCCTTCTCCATCTCTCTGGAAAGAGCTTTTCTCCTGTCTGTGACAAAGGAGAAAAATGTTATGATCGTGGGAGTCATCATACAAAGCCACACTCTGTGAATTCACTATTACAGTTAAGATCGTTTTTAATCAAAAACACCTCGGCCGCAAACTGCAAACTCAGCTACCACTGCAAACATAGCGCTGCACAAAAATTCAACTCAAGGTAGAGGAAAGGGCGAGCTAAAAGGACGAATGACGTGACCAGAGGCAACTGCAACAACCATCTGGTAGATGGTTGTCCACAGCCCTCTGATTTCATGGTCGTCTTTCCTGAAGAATGAATCCTGGAAGAACAGAAAAGATACACAACGTGTCCACAACAACTTTTGAGGAGACTACTGAAAAGAAAAACAAAAAAATAGAAACAGCAAGCGGCTAGTACGTCAGTTTTGTTAACAGAGTAACATTAACATACTAGAAATTTCCACGTTCTATGTAGCCCCAAGGTGGTGCTGGGTACATCCACTGATATTAATGGGGTGGCACAATGTAAGAGATAGTTAATAGACAAGGTACACCTGAGGTGCACAGATTGCATATTCCAGGTGACAAAAAAGGCACAGCTTGGCACCCAGTTTGGATCAGCTCGCGTATGAGTCTGCTGATACATGAGTATATACTGCAAGCAGAAAAGTCTTTTACTCCACAGACTCAGCTTCATTTATGTATATACATACATATACATATGGGTATGTATCTCTCTCTCTCTCTCTCTCTCTCTATATATATATATATAAAAAAACAAACGTTGGGAACTTTATAACCACTTGAGTAACAATCATTAGCTATGCCTACGCTGAAAGCCAGGACTATGCCTAAGTGATTAAGTAAACACGGAGCCTTATCTGTGAAATGCTGAAAATGCCCCATAACCACTGGGGGGCTTATGCACGGTGTACATAATTTTTGCGCAAACGTGCATCTTAATACACAAAGAGGAGGGGCGAGGCGGACAAAGGTTTTAGGGACGCGTCAAGACCAGAACAGCCACTGGGCAATCGCTCAGATGTGCAAAGCTCAGCTAAAACTCGCACAAATCCACCGAGGGAAGAAGGCTACCTACTTGTCTGCTTAAAATAACCTCTACAAAGAACGTATTACAAAATCAAAAACGAAACCATCATCCAGCAAAGCAAACATCTGGAATACAAAGGGCTAAAACTGACAGCTGAGGTTTGATTCTTTAGCAATGTCAAAGGTCTTCAGATCCTACCCAACTTCTCGTGGATGGTGGCGTTGCAGCACAGAAATGAGGGGAGCGGGAAGATCGCAACAGGCCAAACGCGGTGCTGGGCTCCTAAAGGAGCTGGTGGGATAGCACTGACGAGAGTGAGACAGGCTGTCAGCCTTCTCCACGAGCTGAGGAAGAGGAGCGCAAGTGTCCGAAGAAGCTGTTTCTTCTCATACTTCATTTAATACACACCATCTTTAAATCCAGGGCATCTTCTTAGGGAACAGATAGAGAGGTAGAGTTAGCGGCTCCAGGGATGCTTCAGGATCTTATTTCTTTCTATAGTTAGCTGCTATCCATAAACCCGGACCGGTTAAAATACAGAGTTATATTAAAAATTCTGGATAATAACAAAAGTATGGGATTTAAAAAACAAAACAAAAACACGCTTGCACGGAAAAGAGATTAAATTATCTCATTCATTTCCCAATTCCCCTGCAGACTCTACGCTCGGCTCCTCTTAACTCACTTACCTATCCAAACGCAGGGCAGATGCATCAGTTCTCATCATTCTTGGTAAAAAGACGACATTTTCATGCTTGCTCTCAGATATCATCTCTTTCCAGCACGCTTTACTGCAAGCTATGCTAATTCCTCCAGGCTTTTTAATATATGCTAGAAACTTCACTGTTTTATCTTAATGACCATCTCGGTGGGAGTCACTGACCTGCTGTCTTTGATTCTGCTGTCTTCACAAATACAAATAACACAGTACTTCAGTGACGCTCTGTGACAAACTAGGCGACGCGCATCGACCTCTTACATAAAGAAGGAAAGAATTTGTAGACAACATCCAGAATGTATTACTTTGTTAGATATCAGAGCGGTGGGGCAGAATGACAATGCTACACAAGACTGTGCCTATGCTCCTGGGATCATACACAGTTTGCTGGAATACAACAAACAAAATAATAAAGTAAGGTCACTGTGTGGAACAAGTTCACTCACTCCATTATTATTGTGAATGACAAGAATATTTTAGTAAGCGTTCTTTTAAATCCATAGAAAATTTTGGATTTATCTCAATTTGGCTTCATGAAAACTGAAACTTGCAGTGCAAAGATCATTTATAAAACCTTTAGCAGCTGAGCTTTTTAGGCACGGATTTGGTCACCTTCCTGGATAATATTCGGCTCTCTCCACCTTCCCCCAACAAGAAAAAAAGCTTAAAGACCACAAACTGGGACTTCTGGGAGGTGTGACTCCATTTGTCACCTTACCTAATACACACAGTTTTTTTGGTATACTAAACTTTCCCCATGACTGCATAAGAGTCTCGCTGCTATTGTTTCTGAGAGTTTGACAGACTTCCCCAAATTGGATTAAACGAGCATTTTCCGTTGTGACGGACATCAAGGCCAACGATGTCTCTTGTCGGCTGTGGAGTCCTGCTGGCACTATCACCAGCTCTCACACAACCCCATCTAGCTTTTGGGGTCCGCCCCATCCGTCCTCAGCGGTGGGAAGTTCTTCCAGAAGCAGACAGACCGTTATTTGTTCCTAGGTGGAGCTGAGGCTCTGTAAGGCTTTGCTTTTTTTATTCCCTCACTCCCCCTTTATTTCCAAGCTTAAACTTGCATCCAGCGGCAGCCTGCGCCTCCCGGCACGGCCCGGCCCCGGCTCGGGGAAAGACCGGCCGCGCACCCCGGAGCCCATGTGGCCGCCCGGCAACACAGAACTACAGCTCCCAGCATGCCTCGGGACGGAGCAGTCCATCCAACCCAGAGGGGAGTCGACCAAGTGCACACAACCGCGGCCCCCCCCGCCGCCGCCGCCGCCGCCCTCTCTGCCCCTCCTACCGCCTCCCGCCGCTCCCACCCCCTCTCCCTCAGCCCCCCGAAGCCCCGCGCAGTGCAGACCCCGCCGCACGCCCGGTCCGGTCCGGTCCGGCGCGGCGCCGCCCCCGCCCCGCACAAGGGCCGTTTCCGCAGAAGCCGCCGACCGCGTGGCGCCCCGACCCCCCGCCGCCTCGCCCCCTCCCGGCCCGGCCCGCCCCGCCCCGGGGCGGCCCCGACCACCAACCTCGTTGCAGCACAGCGCCTTGGCGTCCCGGCCCGACAGCTTCCGCCCATAGTGCCGGCAAGCCCTGCACGGCACTTCCGCCCTAGGTTTTTCCGAGCCAATCACGGAGCGTTTCCGCCCTCTGAAGACACGCCGTGACGCCACTTTTGTTCTGGGTTCCTGCCAGCCAACCACGGGGTGTTTCCGCCCTCAGTTAAAGCACTCTGTGATGCCACTTCCGCCGTCAGGTTCCCAGCCAATCACAGAGCGCTTCCGCCCCCAGCGAAGGCACGCCGTGACGCCACGTCCGCCCTGGGTTCCCAGCCAATCACAGAGTGCTTTCGCCCTCAGTTAAGGCACGCCCTGACGCCACTTCCACCGTGGGTTCCCAACCAATAACGGCGCCGCTTTCGCCGTCAGTGCCGGCAAGCCCAGCGGGCCCCCACCGCCCTCGGTTCCCAGCCCGGTACGGAGCCGGCCCGGCGCAGCTCCCGCTCCGGAGAAGGGCGCCGCCATTTTGCCGCGGGCAGGGCTCCTGCGGTGCCGCCCGGCCCCCTCTCCTTAGGCGAGCCGGCTGGCTCCGCGCACGCGTGGAAGCAGAGCGGCAGGCAGGGCTTCCCGCAGCAGCGCTGATGTGCGAACTAAAAAACAAACGAAAAAAAGAAACATGCCACTGACAGCTTTATGCGTTTACACCACTTCGGGCAGAAGTTGCCTCTTTGTTGCCTTTTTTTTAATGGTGTTGTTTTTTAAGACGGTCCGGGTATGCTTGGTCCTCTCTTAACAAAGCTTGTAGGAGGTGCTGTCTTCCTATCTTTTCTGGCCTAAGGGAAAATTAGCACTACCGTAAAGGTAACAGGACTTTCTCTTTACATGTTTGGAAGCAAGCTAAATATGTTTCTAAGTGCTTTCTGCAAAATACAAGCTACCGGAAAATTTAACCACAGAACAAGAAATTTTGGCTGCAGAATAAAATTCTGCAGTGCTGAGGCACATGCCCTTTCTTTAATCCCAGTCTTTTCGGGAATACCAAAATCTGTTGGAGGCAAATTGATGCTAGACAGGTAAACTTCAGAAGGGGAAGAAACATTCAGAAATAATGTTATACTTAGGAAACACCTTGCACTTGGCATCCAAGGTCCAAGCTGCCAGTGTGCTCTGTTTTGCCGGTGACTGCCACCCGAGCTGACTGTAGGAAAGTCACAGTCCTTTCTGAAGGTGTTTAAGAATTCGGTGCAACTTTTTCCTCAAAGCGCGAACACCTCCACGACTTTAAAGCATACTCCTAAGCATGGCTTCATTAAAACATTCTCAAAACTAAGAAGTAACAGAAAGTACGGGCATTTAGAAAATGGTTGTCGGTTAGCCACCCCAGACAGCCCTGAGCCCCCGGCAGACCCTTGCTCGTTTCCCTTCCCAAGCCAGGTGGGGGAAGACAATCAGAAAGGTGCAAGCAAGGAAAGTCACGCGTTGAGGTCGAGACAGCGTAAGGGGCAAAGACAAAGCAGCACGCGCAAGCAAAGTAAAGTAAGGAGTCCAACATCCACTCCAACCCCCACCATCTTTGCCCCAGCTTTTACTGCTGAGGGTGCCACACACTATGGTCAGCCATCCTGGCTGCGTGCCCTCTGACATACAGTTAAAAAAGAAAACGAAACAAAAAAAACCCCTCAGGATCTGAGAAGGCAGTGGGTGTCCTCAGGGGGGGCACGGAACCAACAGCAGCACGGTACAAGCTGGAAAGGATGCTGCTGCACAAATGTGAAAGACCTGCAGGACCTCCGGAGGGTCCTGAGCAGAGCACGCAGGTCCTTGGGAAGCGTGTGTGTGTGTGTGTGGGGAACTAGGATGTCTAAGTAGAGGAGAAAGTAAGTGCTGTGGGCCTCATGTGTGCACAAGGAGGGTTCCTGAGATGTAGCCCTGGGGGTACCTCCCTGCACGGTGGGCATCCCACTGTCCTTCAGGCCCAGCAGCTGGCTCTTGTCACGTCTCACAGCGTCCTCCTTCCTTTTTGCAGTGTCCGATGGCGGAGAAGGAAGAAAGAAGAGTCCCAGCGTGGAGCTGCGAGGCAAGAGCGAGGCAAGAAGAGTGGAGGAGGTAGCCAGGGAAAGGCAGCCTGGGCAAATGGACTCTCCTGTCACTGGGACTGCGAGCATGTCAGAGCATGTCTGGTTTGCACTGGATGCCCTCCCTGTAAGCACAGCTGGCTTTTAATACAGATGTACTGTATTAAAAGAGACACCTTACGTTTCTCAGTGACCTTCAATAATAATACCTGTAGCGTGGAAGAAAGGGGATAATGATGTAAATTGCATTCGTGGAATCAAGCATGTGCCTACTCTGTCACAGCATTAAAACACACAATTGGGACAGCATTACATTCCACATATTTCCACAGTGACTCCCCTCAAAGTTTCTTTACCTCTTTTCTTTTATTTTTCCATCCCAAGAACAGAGCTGTCTGCCAACTTCCCATTCAAATATCTGACTACAAATCTGACATTCCAGACAAAGCTCTAAGAAATCTATCAGTATGTGAAGCTACTGCTTAAGCCTTTTAAAACAAAACGACTGCTGTTATCCCTGCACTTGGAGAACGTGTATGTTGAAATTAAAAGCTTCAAAGGAAGCCTAAAAAATACACAACTGCACAACTTTAGAACAAAAGAAAAAAGTCAAGTGATTCTAGGTAAAAAAGTGAAATCAGTTTCTACTTTGTTCCCTATACACAAATTAAAGACAGAAATTCTTGAGTATTTAAAGCACAGAACTAGAAGTAAACTATTATCAATGATCAAACTTCTTTAATACAAAGTATTTAAATTATATTTTTAAAACAATGATGAGAACAGCCCAGTTCTGCTGTAAATTCGCAATCACACAAGTACCTTGCTGCGTTTCTCATGTGTTTTTTGTTGCTGTTCTGTAGTGTATGAAACTCAGGAAGGAAAAAAAAAAAAAAGAAACTGCTTACACTACTTGGAAAACCATCAGACAGGAAGCTAATTAAACTCATCAGCAAGGGATTTTCAAATTACTTATGTACTGCACAATAGATAAATACTCCCCACCCCTCACCCCCATCTTTCGAAGTAATGTCTTAGTTCTTTGGATTAAATGATGACCAGCTGAATTGGTTTTGTCTTCTTGGCAACACTAAATCCAGTGACAGATCTCTTTGTTCTTTTTCTGAATCCACTAGCTGATAGCCAAGCATGTTTATAGCACCTTTGCAAACTTCCTGTATTTTCTTAATTTTCTGGAATGAAAGAACATTTCTCCAGGCCTGGGAAACATTAACTGCATCTCGAGACGTGATTTTGAAGGCTTCTTTTTTTCTTCCCGGCCCCTGTCCATGGGTGATGTTATAGACCCAACTTTTGAGTGTGGGGGTCAAACTAAGATCTGCAAATTTATACATTTCTGAGATTTCTGATAATGGATCTCTTACCAGATCTTCAAAACGGATCATTAGATAGCGATCTTTAAGGAAACTAGGTGGTTTTAGAGTAGCTGTTTCATAAATCTGAACATGACTTCTACAAATCTCTTGCATTACTTTGTATTTGCTATCTTCCACTTTAGTGCCATTGGTACTCAGAACAATTCCATTGTCACGGGCTAATGCTTTGACTGATTGTTCTCGTGACTTGACAACTGCCCTGGGGTCACGGACCAGGTGAATGATTTTGAGGTTCAGGGATGGATCAATGAGAAGTGGGTAGAGGACCTTCAAGTCAAAAAACCGAACCTCCTTGATGACAACATGGCTGTACGTTTTACAGGCTTCCTCCACCTTGGTGAACGGGTACCGTCCACAAAGAGTCTTGCACGCCATTTCACTGGTTATGTCAGTACGCTGAAAGGAGTCACAAGCAGGAGCTGAACATAGAGCTCGACTCACTGCCCACTGGAAAAGATCAGATAAGTTTCTTTTCCAAGGCATGTAAGCATCAAACACAGACATGTCACACAGAAAGACCGACCTGACTAGGTCCCGCACTGCCATGTGCAAGACCTTAGCACTGTTCTGATACATCGTAACCCATACGTGCCAGGCAGGCTCCATCAGGTAGAAGACACTGGGGTGCTGGCTGAAAAGTTGACCAACAAAAGAAGATCCTGACCGCCAGGAGGAGAGAATGAGGATGTGGACTTGAGACGGTTTCTCCTCAGACTGAAGCATGAAGCTACTGTACCGGGCATACATGAAGACTAAGAATCCAGTCTGAACCATAACAAAAAGTATAACAATTGTGCTAGAGATCCGAATCCTTGCCATTCTCACCGAGGAAAAGCAATTTTAAAAGCTGAAAAAGAGAAGGAAAATGCTGGTGAGCCGTTGATGCTATGGCGTAGCAATGATAACACACAATACAAACTCTTGCATTAGTAAGACCTTTCTTTAAATGATCATATACATAATTCAGCACTATTTGGTTCCTTTATCAGTAGTACTCGGAGGAGAACATCTGCAGATGGACGGGTGTTGAAAACAGAAAGAAAGAAATGCATTACAGCAAGGTCACAGTAAAAGTAAGTTTGTAGTGAAGGTTTGATGCTGAAAGAAATCTTGTGTTGAGGCTGCTCAACTGCTGGAATAAAAATAATAAAAAATATAAAATGGTCTCAACTTGGATTCTGGGAAATGCTGCCAAGGAAAAAGAAAATCTTAGTCACTCCACTCCACTGTAGTTCAATCTCAGTCTAACAGTACAAGGGTTTCTATCGCTTGAAAGGAGTAGATGGGAACATTAGCAACTGTGGGTACTGAAATTAAAATCATCTTCTCATTAACTGTAAGCGTTGCACCCTGTGGTGACTGTAGGACACTACACCAACTGATGATAGTGCACAACTTTCTATTTTTCAAAATTACAGGAGACGGGTGAAAACTTGCAACCTCAAGCAGCTTCTGGCTATAAATGTTATACGGAACAAGCAGCTGATGCATGCCTTTCGTATGGAGTGCATATTCCCCATGACTGATTACTCTGAGATTGCATTTAAGGAACTATCCATTTTTGAGTTAGAATTAGCTACATGCACTCCTCACAACTTTTCCCTAGAGATTTTTGTAACCTGACTCTTGGTACTCTCACTTTAGCAGATTCCACTTGAGAGTAGTTAGTAAGTTAACAGGCTGGGTTTTAGGGAAATATGAATTCTCAGGTACAAAGACCATATCAAGGCTTTTATATGTAAGTATTTACTGTCTAACTGCATTTAAACATTTTTTTTTTCTTGTTACAATGAATGGCAGATATACCAACACACTCTGGACTGTTGAAAACCAATAATGCAGACTAGCAAATACAGATGCAAACCCATTTGAGGTAATAAGTGAGCTAAGTTCTTAGTGCTAGCATTATGAAACATGAAAAAGACTATTTACTAGTAATGAAAGCTGAAACAAATGGTTAATTAAAAGAGATGGTAGAAACAGGCAGTTTCAGCTCTTTCTACTGCCCAAATGTCTTGTCAGGATATAAACACTATTTTAAATGAACACAATTTTGCTACTAAACTTTTGTTTATAAGCCAAGAAAAGGAGCAGAAATATTTTTTTTCTCCCAAACTATCGTCTTTCACTTGCATGATATACTCTTTATATTCACCTACTCTGCTACAAATGCCTTTTCACTGTTTTATTATGTTCCCTGTTTTATCACATAATATCATTCTGTAGCTACACGAAAACATTTATTTATCTCTAAAACCATGGATATCCCCAATTTTGTTACGCTGCCCATTGAGGCAAGGACATTTTGTCCAGTGACTCCACGTTTGCATCAATGCTGCACCAATATCCATGACATATGCCTGCAATAGCACCTCTGAGGATGAAACCCAAGGCCCACTAAGCCTCCCTTGCATAGTTCCCAATGCTTATCAGACACTCTGCTAAGCCACTTCAGTCTGCTAGCTTGGAAGAGAACTACTCACTCATTTTTTTTAACCTAGCTCTTTAGTGTCTAAGCAACGCAACACTGTACATAACAGTACTGGAGCTGGCACAAGGAAGGGGGGAAAAAAGGCGTAGTTACGAAAGGAGGAGCCCCAGATCACGGCTGCCAACAAAATACATCTCGAGCCATGCACTCAGATCTTTACATTAACACTTGTTAGACCTTCTGAACATCTACTGCATAATTGTGTCATGAAATTATTTACATATACTTTTCAGGTGGAGTTATGCTAGGCCTCCCTTATGATCGGTCCCTCAAGACTCCTGGGTCACTACTCGCATTACAGAACCACACAGCTAACTGCCAAGCTTACAAAGTACAAATGAACAGTGAAAGGTATAAACTCACACACCTTCTGTGAAACAAACCAATAAACAGAAAAGCACATGTTTTTCATCAGGCTACTGCAATTCTTTTGCCATGTCAAAACAGTGATTAAAGGACCCTGGTTAGTCTCACAGTATCACTGAATGATTGGGGTTGGAAGGGACTTCGGGAGGTCTTCTGGTCCAACTCCTGCTCAAGCAAGGACACTCGGAACAGGTTGCCCAGGACTATGTCCAGGATGAATATGAACCACGGGCAGAAAGGGAGCACAACAGCAGCCGGACTTCCTATCCATTACTGCCACTTCAGATGCCTTCTCAGTGACCAGATCCTCTAGCAAACACCTTCTCATTCGCTCATGAGACCAGAATGAACAGAAGTGGCAATGGTGCTGCAAGAAAATCTGATTGATAAGAACATCAAGTTGCCTCACACCTTTCATGTCTCTGCAAAGTCTGAAGTATCACAATAGTTGGTATCACAATATACGCTTGTATACATAAAGATGCTGCTAAGCATAAATTATTTTAATAACAGTTACAATGGTATTAACAGAACACTTTTCAGACCTAAAATGGTACCAAAATATGGAGAAGGGAAGAAATAACTTGTGCAGAGGATGATCATTTAACTCGTGCTTTTAGGGACATCACATGAGGGATTTGTCACATGAGACAAGTAATATTGTAATCAAGCAAACATCTTTGCAGGTCTGAGAACAGCATTACTGTTGAGCGAACTTCCTTTCAGTACAGAATTCAGCCTGAAAATTAACAAAAATTAACTTCAGAGTTAAAAAAAAAAATCCTCCTATTATATTATACTATTATATATAGAGACAGAGAGAGAGCAGCGCATATGGGCTCTCTGAGCCTGGGGCAAAAGGCTGGCATGAAAGACTCCCTCGGAACAAAAAAGATCTGGGTTTGTTGCAGGAAGACTGAAAATTTGGGCTAGAATAAAGCAAAGAACTGAAAACAACTGAGGGAAGAATTACAAGTACCTGCTCCCACAAAATGAGTTCTGAGCAACTGAATCTTAGGTGCCTTTGCCAAAGTCTTCCCCAGCCATTTTGTGTCTAAGAACATTTCAAGCACACTTTCTTTTAAAACAGCTTATATTTATGAAGTATTTTTTAAAGCCAAAGTCTTTATAGATTACAAAGAAATTAACTTCCACAAAATGCAAAAATACAAATTTGAATGAATATCCAATGATGTATTATATCCTTAAGCTTTTACTAGCTGAAAATTATTTTGTCCAATATGATTGTCATACACTAAATACTGACTTTCAGACCAACCATTTAGAGTTGAACGTACGTAAGATTTATGTACTTATAATTAACCAAGGTACACCTCAGTACTGACTGTGAAAACGACCATATTGGTAAGTGTCATGCATTTTACAGAATTAATAGGAAAATGTTTGTGCATGGCTTGATAAACAGAGCGAAGATCACTTGGAGGTCTATATTTTATGAAGGTGTTTACTCACTACATACTTCAGATATAAGGCATTACACCAATATGTATAAGAGAAAACAAAACAAACCAAAATCACCACCACGAGAATTGCTTCTGTGAGCTTACATTAGAAGCAATTTTGCTGCTCCAAACAGTGAAAATGCATGAACATTACAAAACAGATCTGAGAACAATGCACAATATTACAGTAATTCTTCCTATAAATCACACGGCTGACAAAACATTGCTTAACAATGGTATTCCACAACTGGAAATGGAACATCTTCACAAGACAAAAGCTTGCTGCATTGTCAACAATGTGTGGTAAAAAATAAAAAATAATAATAATTTTAAAAGCTTAGAGGGTGCCTTCTATAACCACCAGTACTTCAAAAAGAGTTAAAAGTCTTTCCAATAGTTGTTGATTGCTAAATCATTGAATGGACTGCCTGCTTAATTATTTTAACCTAACGGTGAAAGTACAACAACAGAAATAATTAAACTACAGTAAAGGTACCATAATCAGATGTTTTAAATTCTGACATACTAGCATTTTAGCTGATAATGCTATTTCTGCTTTCGAAAACAGCGTTTCTTTTACAATTTAGCGGTAAAAGGCATGCAGGAGTCACTCCCAGGTAACCATCAGGCTTCAACACTTCATAATGTAATGAAACATACCACAGATTTCATGATATGACCATAAAAGTTTTATATATATATATATATATATATATATATATATATAAAAGGTATCGGGATTTGAGTTTTTTTTAATTCTTTTTTTTTTGGCCAAAACAGTTTGGAGTTAGATAAAGTTGTACACCTCGAACAAACAGCAGTGTCGAGGCACAGCCCTACAACACCTATTTTTTCCATGCTGAGGATCACAAGGTGTTTTCAGCTACTAGAAAACAGACTGCAACTGAGCAGACCTCGTGTCTTCCGATCTGCGTTGACTGTTTCTAAGGATGGCAAAACTGGGGCCGTGGGGACACCTGCGGTGACCGAACGTTCCCCAGCCGCGGGCTTTGCCAGCACCAGGGCGGCAGCGGCGCAGAGCGGCCGGGGACGTGAGGGTGGAGGCGCGCTGCGCAGAGCCCCATGGAAACAACCGTTACAGGTAAGAAACTATGACAAGGTCGTTCGTCCTACACGCCGCTTTCACCTACAAACAGAGGCTGGACACTGCAGAAAAGAGGGAAGGGACTTCCCGGAACGGCAGGAAAAGCTCTCTACAGCACCTGATTTAACCGTCTAATTCCAGCAAAAACACCTTAACTCGGATCAGCCATATTCTCTAGGGAAGGAAAAGACAGGAAGAAAGAAAGCAAAAAGGCGCATTTTCAGCAGCGTTCCCTTGACCACAACCGACCGCACCGCAGCACCGCGCGGAGCCCCGCCGCCAAGTCACCGGCGCGCGCGAGCGGCTGAAAGAGAGCGCTCCGCTTCGCCGGGCCGCGGGCGCTGCCGTCGGACGGCGAGGAAAGGCCCGTCCTCGCCGCGGACCCCACGCCCGCCCGGCTCGCCGGCCGCGGCAGGGGCCCTGCGAGACGCCCGCCGCCCCCGCCGTACCTCCCCGCCGCCTCCCGGCACCGCGAGGATCCGCGCTCCCCACGGAGACAATGGGCCGCTTTCAGACGTGGCCAAGGCGCCGCGGCAGCGGGAGGAGCCCGGGAAGTCGCCGATCCGCCCCGCGCTGGAGCATCCCCCGGCAGGGACCCGCCTGACAGGGGCCGCCCGCCCCGCCCCGCCCCCGGCCGCCCAAGCGGGACCGGCGCGGCAGGGGGCAGCAAGCCGGGCCCGCCCCCGCTGCCCGGAGGCGGCGAGGAGCCGCCTGTAGCCGTCCGCTTGCAGGGGGCGGGGGGCCTCACCGCAGCCTCTCCGCTGCCCCGCCGCCAGCCTGGGCCCTGTGCCTGCCCGCCCCCCCCTCCACGGCGCTCTCGAAGGGCCCGGGCCCGCCGCGTTCGACGCCCGCAGCCCAGCCGCGGTGCCGTTAGCGGCCTGGCGCGAGCCCTGCAGGGGGGCCGGGTGGCGCCGCCCACCGCAGGGCTCCTTAAACGAGCGCGGTGGTGTTTTCAATCTGGCACCGCCCCTGAAGACGCTCCTGAGGCACGCTCTTAATACTCGGCCCTCCAAACATTTACGTTCCCGCTTTTATCTATGTGACAGACTTTTAACCCACTACTTATTTTTTCTCTTAATGAGACACTTCCAGAAAGCAAAGTGATTTTAGCATGCCTCTGAATCCATCCTCAGTGAACGAGGTTTAGATTGCTCTCTGACACGTGCATACACAGTAGTTCTGTGCAGTAGCATGGTGTTGGACTGCAGTGGAATTTTTATTTACTGCTGCTTAGCAAGCCAAAGGAATAGTCCTTACAGCCAGCCTTCCAAGAAAAGGAGCTTCAGGAAGAAGTCTCACTACTAGTTGTTATAGATCCACATGCAGGTATATTTTTTCTTGTACTCTCCCCCTATAGCCATATAATCTCATCAAAAACGAAGAACCACCTGTTTTATGGGGTTTTGTTTAACTGTCCAAAATTAAACATTTCAGTCCCAGAGCAATGTTCCCACAGAAATGCATGAATGAACATTTTAAAACGGAAAAATTACATAATGTCATAGCAACATATAGCAAAAAGGGAACGTACTCAGAACATACATACCAAGTTCTATCTTTCAAAGTAAAAAGTGTGTACAGACAATAAAAGCAGGTACTTATTTTTGAACTGGGTTTCTTTAAAGTTTTCTCAGGCATTTCCTCAGGACTGATGCTGCTTGTAGGACAACACTGGAGACAATGGCAGAACTGGTGATATTGGAGTTGTAGTGAACACCTGATTCTGGAACACAAACATTTTAATCCAACCAAAGACCCAGAGAAAGATAAGGAGAATGCTGACATACTGGATCCAGGCAAATTTAATAATTTCCCAAAATCCTGGCTGATATTTAAAGAGAGTCAAGGAGTGTTAATGAAGAAGCTTCTGATACAATCACTGCAGTAACTAAACAATAGAATCAGAGGTAGAAAAGCACCAAATTGGTTAGACATCAGTTTGTGTGGCAACTGCAAAGCCGCTGAGTCACAGAAATCTCAAAAAGCATTTTACCACAGAAACGCTGTACAGAATACCTATCCTGGAAGATGTTCAAATCAATTCTGTGGAAAGAGTCTATTTTGTCCCTGCTTCACCAGAAAGTAGATATTGGTAATACTCAGGCAGGTAAATAAACCTTGTGAGAGATATGCTATATACATTTTCTTCAAAACACAGGCCAGCTCTTGTCTGAGAAACTGAGTAAAGAACATAAATCATTCTTTTGGAGCAAAACGTTTTCAGGTCTGTCTGCATATATAACAGATTTGCCACATCCACTTCAGGGGTTATTGTTTGCTAAACCTACCTTGTATACAGATTTCTGCTTTGCTTTAGGTCAGAAAATGTAATATCATGCTTTGCCAGTAGCAAACATTACTTCTCTTCTGTATCCACAACAAAGTGGGACTGCAGGACCAAAGCAAGGCTTACTGACAAAATTCACTATGAATTGCTCAGAAACCACCTTAAATGGTCATTTTAGTAAGGGTGAAAAGCAGCAGAGGTTCCTCCCAGTAAAGAGGGAAAGTAGTTACGTAAGCAGAACCATCTGGAGGGTGCACACGTGGGGTTATGGGCAAACAGGTATTCAGCTAACTCTGAAACTACAGCATATGCTTAGCAAACAAAGGAAAAGTTTAGCAAGAAGTTGAGAGAGAAAGCAGTGTTCATTTGGCCTGTATATGAAGGCTCGAATAATGCTATCCAATTATGTTTCAGTTAATGCAGTTTTCTAAGGATATAGGATAACTTCCTCTGGGTAACGAATTGTAGCATTAATGATGAATGGTGTATCTGCTGCTCTTCCAGTCATCCAAACAGGGTTGGGATCTGAAAAAACTGTTGTCACTAAAATGGGGAAAGAAAACATCCAAGTTTATGGGGTTTTCAGTCCTAATACAGAATTTAAATCCTCAAAGACCAGCTACCAATATGCTAACTACTGCTGTGCTGCAATTAGCAGCTGTACAGTCAGGCTTACCATTTCTATCTCGATATGCTGCAATGATGTTTGTTAGATCATAGTCAGCTGCAAAAGGACTTGTGCCATTGACCACAGACACCTGTTGCCACAAGGAGATATTTGCATTATTTGTCCACTCTTTAAGAAAGTAATTCTACCGAGTTTGTTAAGCAAAGTAACCATGTCTTGAAAGGAAAGCACATAGATGTCAGACTAAACATCTTGGCAGAAGAACCTCTTCCACCCTTCAGCCTTACAAATAAAGAGTTCAGAAGTTCTACGGTCCACTCTGTGCAAACGTAGAATCATAGAATATCCCGAATTGGAAGGGATCCACACGGATCATCGAGTCCAACTCAAGTCCAACAAGTCCCCAGAGGACCACCCAAAAAATCAGATCAAGTGTCTGAGCATTGTCCAAATGCTTCTTGATCTGAGGCAGGCTTGGTGCTGTTGCACCTCCCCTGGGGAGCCTGTTCCCGTGCCCGACCACCCTCTCAGTAAAGAACCTTTTCCTGATACCCAGCCTGAACTGCCCCCCCATTGCAGCTTCAAGCCATTTCCTTGGGTCCCTCGGGTATGAATAACTAGAGTGTCACCTATGGTGCTAGTAAGGGAGGAAATTAATGGACAAGAGAAAAAAAAAAAGTAAAAATAATAATAATAAAGTCCTCACATTGTATCTGGTATCCAGTCCACAGTGGTTAAGTAATTGCCTCTGGTTCAGTTTCAGGTCTCCATTCATATAGAGCTGAGACCCTGGTACAGGAGAAAAAAACTGAAGAAAAGCCATGCTCTGCATCACAAGTGTTGACATTCTCTGAAACAGTGAACATGAGAAAAGAAAAATCAGGAAAAGCAAACACAACCACAAACAGTTTTCTACCTCTTTGTATCTATAAATTTTCTGCATAGATTTTATTTTATTGATGCCCAAGTTTCAAATCATCACATTATTCTAAAGAAGGGAGGACCAAATGAGAAATATTAATAAGTTTTTGTAAGTGAACTAGCATAGTTCTTGATTAACTAACTTTGATTGATTTATAAAGTTCCATACATAATTCAGCGAAGTCCAACAGTTTGTGGCTAATGACAAAAAAAAAAGACTTTCCATAACATGTTAAAAGCAGCAAGATAATTAAACACATTCATTGCAGGTAAACTTTAAAATATTCAGACTTCAAAACCAAAACCCTGCAATAAGGGCTAGATAAGGAAGTTCCTCTGCCCTCATCAGCCACTCAATCTGAAGGAAAATTTTCACATTTACTGTAAAACAAAGGCATTGTGACTACTGGAACTTTCCATGCGATATTAATGACGAACCTAATGCTTCAGCACATAAATTTAGGACTGTAAAGGCTTTTACTCTGCAACTCTGAGGTTTAAGATTTTTTTTTTCTTTAACTCAGCTGTTCTTGCTAAACTTGTCCACCTGCAGCCAGCAAGAGTCTCTCAGACAAGCTAAACCTAATCTCTCTAGTAAAACGTCCTCATCTGTTTGGCTATATCAAACTCTATGCTATATATTATTGCTTCTTTCAGATGCATCCATGGCTTCTCTGTGCAGCCGTGTTTTATCCACTCTTCTAGCTATTAATCACACTGCCACTTGAGAGAGACAATGGCAGCAGAAGCGTTCTTGTCTCCCTGAGACACCTTCTTGTCCCCTCACAGCTATGAGGTACAGATGATCCTGACAGATGATTATCATTGCTTCAAAAGCTCTTAAACAAACAAAACCTATGGCGTTTCAGGATCCTGCAGCAGCCTGTCCCTCCAACCTCTACTACTGTGCATCTATCCTCTATGCTGCACTATAACCCAATAGGATGTACAGCTTCAAAAACAAACAAAAAACAACCACAAAACACACACCAACCACCATACTAATGGAACAAACCAAAACTAGGAATGACCCAGTAGAGAAGGAAATCAAGTATGTTAGCAAAATAAATCTTTTTAATAGGAATTTCAAATGCATAAAGATTCTTTCTTCCTTTGCATAACCACTGCTGGAATATTATATCGGGCCTATATGTCACAATGAATAAAATGAGAAATGCTCACATAGAGCTGGTAGGAAAAGATTAGAATCAGCTGAACACCAACTACATGCTCGGTAGGTTGTAGCGGAAGCTCCAATTTAAAATGCAACTGATCCATTTTGCCATCTTGATTTTTGTCTTCTTCCCTAGTCTAAAAGAAGCAGTAAGAATGGTTTTGCTTGTTTGCTTAAGAAGTTCCTGTTAAAAAGAAATACAAAAAATAGTTATTATCCAGTAAATCTCCACAACTGCAACATACACATAAAAAGGAATCGAATGAACCACATCGAAAAAACAGTAAAAAGCTACTTTAAAGACAGGAGACTAGAGACAAGCAAGAAAACTAAATTTTGTTTGTAACACTATGCCCCAGGTGCTCCACAGGGAGGGAAAGTTCATCAGGCTCTATAAGAACTCTTCTGCCCTATGCCGTTCTAGCAATCTTCCCTGTATGCTGGCATCGGTATGCATAATGATGGATTTTCTGCCACATCTGTGCATTCACAACTTCTGCCTTCTGCCCTTGCAGCCTGCTTCTTATTGGCTTCTGTATGCCTTGTACAATCCCTGGTTGGGAGCCAAGACTTGCTATGCTTCCATGCCACAAATGCCCAGTTCTTCAGCCATCTGCGAACGTAACAGGGAGGCATAACAGAGCTTTTACAGATAAATAACTGCTCCTGTTGAGTCCCAGACGGAACAATTGGTTGCAGAGGAGAGACTTCAGGCTTTTGAAAGCACATACCAGGATTCAAAACCAGGGGTTACCTGCGAACCCCTGCAAGCTTCTGAGCGCAATAAATCATACAAAGAGGAAAAAAGAAGAAAAAAAAAAGTAAAGAAAAAAAGAGCTGATTAAAAACTACCTGTCCCGAGAGAGTCGTGCCATGAGGCGCGAAGTTAGGCACGAGGCTGCTGCTCCTCGAAGGCAGCGGTGCGCACCCGGCCGCTCGCTCACGGGCACCACCAACGCGACCCGCGTCCCCGCCAGCACCGCCCGGTACGCCTACCGACAGAAGCGGGACTCGCAGTCTGTCCTCCTGGAGCCGGTTGAACGCTGGGAACGTGCTCCACGCCAAGAAACTGCCCGGGCCGGGCCCGGTAGTTGCCACGAAAAGCACCTCGTACCGGAACCGCACGGTGGGCTGCTCACGGTACGCGCTCTGCTTCAGCCAGAAACCTGCGGGCAGACACAGCGCGGGGCCTCAGCGCCGGGCCGGGCCGGGCCGCACGGGGCCGAGCGGCGCTCACCGTGGCTGCGGTAGGCCACCAGCAGCGGCGGCACGTAGGTGAGCACGGCGATGAGCAGCAGCGCCAGCGCAGCGGCGGAGCAGAGCCCGGCCCGGTACCGAGTGTGGAGCGCGGGGTGCGAGAAGAGCTCCACGCCCGCCATCGGGCGCCCGCCCGCAGCCCTCGACCTCACCGCGGCGACGGCGAGGCGCCGGACTGACGGGACGCCGCGCCTATCAGCGCGCCGGGGCGCCGAGGAGCAACGGGCGCAGCAGCCAATGAGCGTTGGGCTCGCGCGCTCCGGGACGGCTCGTTGCGGCCGGTAACGGGAGCGGGACGCAGGCGAGGGCGCTTGCCACGGCACCGGGACCCGGGACGCGACCTCCAGCGCCCCGGGAGCGCCTCGGCGGGGCCAGGCGCGGCCTCGCACCCGCCGCAGAACTCAGCGGTCCGACCGCTCCGGCCCCCAGCGCTGGGCCGGAAGAGCTGCGTTTCGGGCGGTTGCTAGGAAACTGACCGGAAGTCCCGCCTGCCGAGCCGCGGCTGTTGTTGTTGTGACAGGGACCGTGACAGCGACAGGCCCCGCCGCCCGGCACGAGTCCCTGCCCGCCCGCACTCGGGCCTTGCCGCCGCCGGCTCCGCTTCCTGCCCGGCCCGCGCCATGAAGTGGATGTTCAAGGAGGACCACGCGCTGGGTAAGGGCGGGCCCGGGCCAGGTGCTGCCCGCCGGCGGCCCTGCGCCGCCCCGTCTCCTGCGTCGCCATCTGCCCCGGGCCTCCCGACTCGGTACGCCCCGGGCAGCCCCCGAGCCGGTCGTCGCGGCTCTGGGCGGACAGCCCCCTGCGGCCCTCGCCGAAGGCTGGCGCGGTAATCGGGGACGGCCTCCCCGAGTAGCTGGGCTCTCGTCGCAGGCAGGCAGGACGGCCGCGGCTCCCACCGGCTCCCGCGTCTGCAGGGCTGCTGGCTCTGCCTAGGACACCGGTGATAGATACTGTTTCCATCCCAATGACTAATTACGAGTTTTGTTCACAGAGCACAGATGTGTCGAGTCAGCAAAAATCCGAGCCAAATACCCTGACCGTGTCCCGGTGAGTAACCAAGCCATCTTCATTCCAGTACTTAGAGGCAAAGATGGATATCTTCGGATATCCCATCCTGCCCTCTCTTCTTTGACCAGATCCTACTATGTAAATTCATCTTTCATGTATTCATCTTCCATTTTGTGACATAGATGTTTTAAAGAGGCTCCAAACACATCTAACTAATCCAGCGTTCCCTCCTCTACCCCTATACGTATTCTCAAGTAAGCAACAGTGCCTGACTTTCTGAATGCTCACCACACGTGTCTATGGTTTATGAGTGTCCTGGTTTCTTCTAATAGCATATATATACCCAGCAAAGACCCTATGCTTTCAGTCTCTTGAAGATTTTATTCTGTGCCAGAGAGAGAGAATAACTTCATTACACCTTGACAGTCATCCATCATAGCTAGATGAGTTTGGTAATTTTCCCCGTATTTAATATCTGCCTGTAAGCAATCTGATCTCGAACCCACCTCATGTAAACTCTACTGTTTGAAGAGCCATTGCAAGTGGTGACTGCTCCTTTCTGCATTAATACTTGCTGCCTGCTAAATAGCAAATGACTTTTCTTCACTCTGTAATCCCTTTTATCATGTTTCAGTCAGTGAAATGACCATACTTCATGCTCTTGTGTAACAGCTAGCAACACGTTCACATTCTCAACCAATATACTTGTGAGTAAAGTTTCCGCATTCCATCTGATTACATGCCAATTAGTGACATTCCTATCTGACCTCTAGGTAAGTAACTTAGCCAGTGGACAGCACAGACCAGAGAACCTCTAACCATTTTGCCTTTCTCTGTTTCTGAATCAAACCTAGTCACAGCATCTTCTCCAGTTGTAGTCTGGCAAGCTCATCCAATCCTCGCTATTTTCTGCTTGGCCACCTACCTAATATAGACTGTAGCATGCTAATAACCACAGATCTTCACAGGTATACTTTTGCACATTTCCAGGATATCTTTCCTGACCCTTGAGGAAAAAGAGAGACATTGGAACTCATAGTATGAGTCAGAATTACATGATACTTTATCAGGAATGGATAGCAATGTGTAAATAGATACAGGAGTTAAATCTCAAAGTTCATTGTGATGCTTTGTCTGGGCAAATAAAAAAAATTCTGCTTGATGTTTCAGATTGAGACACCTAACTTTTACAAAGTAGTTGGTATCGAATATACATTTTTTTGCGTTTAGTAATCAAAAGTGTTTTTCAGACTTAATGCATGTTTTCTTCTTTCCAGGCTGTAGTCTGCATCCAGAATGATGTAGGTCAGAGGGTTCTGACCTTCAGAGCAGTTCTCAGCTGCTGTCTCTGGCTCCATGGATTTATAGATATTTCAGTGGCTCAAACATCTTAAGATGTATTGAGATAACATAGGTTCTGACCTTCAGAGCAGTTCTCAGCTGCTGTCTCTGGCTCCATGGATTTATAGATATTTCAGTGGCTCAAACATCTTAAGATGTATTGAGATAACATATGAACAGCCCCTGTCCTAGCCTGGACCCTTTAGAAATAAAATGGGACTTGAAAAGACACTCATGCTTCCTAAGCACTGCTATTTTAAATTTGCCTGGGTATCACATGATCCAAGGGTTAGAGGTATCTGCATGTTTTACTAGAAGCAGTTCACCAATAGCCTTGACTTCCAATTATGACAGTTTCTGCATTGTAAAGCTAAAATGCTTGGTAGATTATTACAATCTCTTTTTTAAAGTATGAGATGGTAAAGCTTGAATGTTCCCTTCAGTCTGTTCTTGGTCCTCTTTACACTTCCCACGTACTAAATTGCAAGGGCCACTTACTGTACCATCCTGTTTCTGTAGGCAGCACCAAATAAAAGAACCCTCCCCAGATCACAGTGTATTTTGTAAATTTACTCGAGCCTTACCTGTATGCTGTAGCAATAAGGAATGCAGAGGTAAGCAACAGAGACACAGCAACCTCTTGTCAGCCCTGTTTCCCCACATACTGCATTTTTCATTCAAGGCCTAGCCTGTGTGGAGCAACGAACATCAGGTCCTTTCCACAAGTTATACTTAATTCTCCTTCCTCCCATATATGTTGCTTTTTGCTTTGTTTGTGACCTTGCTGTCTTGCCTTCCTGTGGTCAATTTCTTAACTTCCTAACATATGAAGTAAGATAGTTTAATGTCAGTTCAGTGTAACACAAGAGAATAGCATCAGTGAGGCAACAATAGTAAGGTAGAACAAACTGTATGTTTTAAAGTGCAGTTATGCATATTCAGAATAAAACTTTTTTTTTCTGCTGTCCAGTGAAAAAAATCAGTACGTTACTGCAAACCTGAGTCTGCAGACATTCTAAAATGGTGATTAACATAGGCATCTTTTTTTCCAAGTGTCAAACAAAAGCCTGTTAATGCTGTAAACACCATCTTATCTAGGCATCTCTGTTTGGTTCCCTATCTGCTTTCTGTTCTGTTCTCTCCTGGTGTAGGTAGAGAAAAGCCAAGTTCCTGCGACTTGGCAGTATAAGCATGGGTTGTGATTTTTATCCACCCTCCCCCCCAGTCTATGTATGCCATCTGGCTCTTATTCATATATAACTCATACGCATACTCATATATAGCTAAAACCACCATTTCATTAGTATGGCTTCCCTGTCATCCTGTAACTTCATCCAACTGATGCTGTAATCGTATTGTTGATAATACCATACATAACATATACTGCTGGATCATCTCTCAGTTTAAGTTTGGTGTGTCAGAGGCATACAGACAAGATCGCATCACAGCACATTTCTGCTAATTTGGTGGAGCACTCAACTGGCTTCACTGGCAGACTAACTGGTACTCCAGGGCGTGCTGCAGGCACGGTTCCTTTCTCTGCCTAGGCTCATCATACAGCCTGGCTAAAATGCCTAGTGCCTAACTGTGGGAGGTGAATAATCATTGCCAGATTAATTATGCAAACCCAGACAGAATGGATGTCAATTCAAAAGCCGTGCAGCAAAACACTTAAAAAAAAAAAAAAAAAAAAAAAGAAAGAACATGGGATCTATGGCAAACTGGAACCTTACATTATACAATGTACACTGCAACTCTATCAGAATTTTGACTATATTCAGATATAACGTGGTCTCTTCAGCTCTGCACTAAGTTACCTACAGTATGGCTGCTCCTCTACTTAGCGTGACAGTTTCTGAGATCCTGGTACATGTGTGATGATATTGGTACGTAGTCTGTGATGGTGCAGTACACTGCACAGATGAATACAAAAGACTTAAAAAATAGTGAATACTGTAATGCTTTACATGGAAGCCTAAGAGACATTTTGGCATCTCAGGATTGTGTACAGAAGGTGAAACGGAAGATGTTGGATTCTAAACTAGGCTGGTGGTCCTCCCTCTTACCTTAGTACTGATTTTTTTTTTTTGCTTTAGTGTTGATGAATTTTTTTTTCCCTTTTGCTACGCTCCATATCAAGGCAATCAGTTCTGTCATGTGTTAGGAATGACTTGGGGCTTTGTTCAGAGGAGACAGTTAAGTTTGATGGGTAGAAGTGGTGTGTGTGTATTAAATCTGTACTTCTTGGTTTGCAGATTACTATTTGATCATATAACATTTTAAAAGAGAATAGGGCATGCTCCTTGCAGACTACAGTTCTGTGTAACACAAAATTTCAATCAATGATTGCCACTTTCTGTGTATGAGATAGTGACAGAGACAAAATAAGCAGTGTATGTACAAAGGGAGCGAGTGGACTTCACAATCATAGAATCATTAAGGTTGGAAGAGACTTTCAAGATCATCTGGTCGAAACCCTCACCCTACTACCAATATCACCCACTAACCCATGTCCCTAAATGCCAGGTCCAACCTTCCCTTGAACACCCTCAGGGACAGTGACGCCACCACTTCCCTGGACAACCCATTCCAATGCCTGACTACGCCTTCTGAGAAGAAATGTCTCTGAATTTCCAACCTAAACCTCCCCTGGTGCAACCTGAGGCCATTCCCTCTAGTCCTATCGCTAGTTACCCGTGAGAAGAGGCTGACCCCCAGCTCCCTAAACCTTCCTTTCAGGCAGTTGTAGAGAGCAGTAAGGTCTCCCCTGAGCCTTCTCTTCTCCAAACTAAACAATCCCACGTCCCTTCAGCTGCTCCTCATAGGGCTTGTGTTCCAGACCCTTCAGCAGCTTTGTAGCCCTTCTCTGGACACGTTCCAGGACCTCGATGTCCTTCTTGTACTGAGGAGCCCAAAACTGAACACAGTACTCGAGGTGCGGCCTCACCAGAGCTGAATACAAGGGGACGATCACCTCCCTGGTCTTGCTGACTACACTATTCCTGATACCAGCCAGCATGTCATTGGCCTTCTTGGCCACCTGGGCACACTGCCAGCTCATGTTCAGACGAGCATCTATCATCGCCCCCAGATCCTTTTCCTCTGCACAGCTTTCCAGCCACTCTGCCCCAAGCCTGTAGTGCTGCATGGGGTTGTTGTGGCCAAAGTGCAGGACCTGGCACTTAGCCATGTTGAACCTCATCCCACTGGCCTCTGCCCATTGACTCATCCTGTCCAGGTCCCTCTGCAGGGCCTTCCTACCCTTTGGCAGATCGACACTCCCCCTTAACTTGGTGTCATCTGCAAACTTCCTGAGGGTGCACTCAATTCCCTCATCCAAATCATCAACAAAGATATTAAAGAGGATGGGCCCCAACACTGACCCCAGGGGATCACCACTGGTGACCGTTCTCCAGCTGGATCACACTCCATTCACCACCACTCTCTGGGCCCAGACATCCAGCCAGTTTTAAACCCAGCAAAGAGTGTACCTGTCCAAGCCACAGGCTGCCAGCTTCTCCAGGAGAATACTGTGGGAGACTGTGTCAAAGGCCTTGCTGAAGTCTAGGTAGACTATGTCAAGAGGCTTTCTCTCCTCCACCAGGTGGGTCACCTGGTCATAGAAGGAGATGAGGTTGGTCATGCAGGACTTGCCTTTCATGAACCCATGCTGACTGGGCCTGATCCCCCAGTGGTCCCGCATACATTGTGTGATTGCATTCAAGATGACCTGTTCCATCACCTTTCCTGGCACCGAGGTCAGGCCTGCAGTTCCCTGGGTCCTCCATATCACTTGCCATTGCTGATTTACCAGTACTGCAGTCTTGTTGATTTTTTCATGACTCCAATACATTTGGAAGGAAGGAATATGTGAGTCCAGAGGAGGGCCACAAGGTTGAATCAGAGGGCTGAAGCACCTCTCCTGTGAAGACAGGCTGGGAGAGCTGGAGCTGGAGTTTTTCAGCCTGCAGAAGGGAAGGCTCTGGGGGGACCCTATAGAGGCCCTCCAGTGGCTACAGGAAAGCTGGGGAAGGACTCTTTGTCAAGCAGTGCAGTGATAGCACAAGAGGTAATGTCTCTAAAATAAAAAGAAGATAGATTTAGGTTAGAGCAGGTGATTTATCAAAGCCTTCTGTTCATACCTATCCTGAAAAGCCTCACTTTCATGCTTGTGTTTTACAGGTCATAGTGGAGAAGGTCTCAGGATCTCAGATTGTTGATATTGACAAGAGGAAGTACTTAGTTCCATCTGACATCACTGTGGCCCAGTTTATGTGGATCATCAGGAAGAGGATTCAGCTGCCCTCTGAGAAGGCAATATTCCTCTTTGTAGATAAGACTGTCCCACAGTCTAGGTAAGAGGCTGTTCACTTGGTATTCAGAACCGTATCAGAGGGACATTAACTCCTTTTGAGGCTTATTTGGTGATTTTTAGAAGGCACATATTTACATTTTAAATCTCACTTATTGCTTTTTGCCCCCCTCACACATGATAAACATCTTGCTTCTCAAGCTAAGCTGAAAGGAAAGGTGACTGCAAAATGTATTATCATTACTTTCATGGTAAGAGGGTAAGCTCTGGCATTATATCTTTGGTTGAACATAGGAACAACACTGACATCAATGGCAAATAATCCTCAGCGTAACAAGAAGTTTGCGTTTTAAGTGCTCAAAAGCCAACACCATAAATTATTCTGAAAAACCATTAACTGTCATTTCACAAAGAAATGACGTTATATGTTAGTTACTGTTACTTTTTTAATCACTTTTTTTTTATAAGCATGAACTGCAAAATGACTATAGAAAGGTTTTTCACATTGCTTTCATATTGGAATAAGTTTCAATGGTTGCCTGCTACGTACAGAACAATATATAGCAGAAGCAGCTACTTACTATACAAGCTATTTTAATATTTGAAGGAATAGTATGTAACATTATGTGGCTTAGATGCAGCGTTATTCTTACTAACCCTTACCTCTGTAATAGTACTTCCAGGTAACTTGTCCAGACTCAGCTAGAAATATTATTTAATTCATGATACACAGTAGGGACCTATGAAGACCACCTTTTTCTACTTTCTCTCTTCTGGGAGCTTTAGGAATGCATTAGTGCCATCTTCTTAGTGCTGTACAACTGCTAGTAACAAACAGGAGAGGAAATGGCACATTGTCTGATCTCACATTAATGATGAGATCTCTCATCTCTGCTGGAAATATAGGGCACTGAAGCTTCAAGCTAATTGAAAAATATTAACTTTTGATAACAGATAAAAATCATATTGATCAATGGCTCTACTTCTTTTGGAGGACAAATTTATTGCATAGACCACTAACTCTTGACATTCTTCTCTCCTCATCCAGAAGTTTATCTACTATTTACCAATTTCCTTCTATTTCTAGTATTGCCTGCAACTCTCTCCAGTTCCTCTCATGTGGCATCCCTTTCTTACGGGTAAAAAGCCATGACTGTTTTCCCCATCACTCACATTCAGTCTGCATCTTCCAGTTCACTAGTCTTTTCTCAAACACTCTTGGGAAGTCAAAGGTGAGCTGAAGAAGCACCACTTGTGCAGCTGACTGTTGTCAACTGCCTGTTTCACCTGTGGTTCACAGATGGTTGGAACAATTGTACTGGTCAAGTAATTGCTTGGCTCTGTTACTGTTTTTCCACAATAAAGCATCCTACTAAAGACTACTTAGACTGTGAAGGGCCACATGCCTATTCTGTTAAAAAAAAAAAATAGTCCAAACATTCAAAATTTTATCCATTGAAAAAACACTAGCTTTTAGCTAACATGGAATTTATTGCCCACATTTCAGTAATAGCACTATTTTAAGTCATCACTTTTTAACAATACAGAAAACAAAGCTTTAACTCCCCCAAACAACCTGGACCTCGGAGAAACAGTCCAAACGGTGTAAGTTTGGTGAGCTTAAGACCATCTGAACATTCAAGACTACAGCATATGGAGAGAGAAATTAGGTTCCTCACACGAGCAGCAAGGTTTCAGTTCAGCTGCATTGAAAGATGATGCTATCAGGCTCTTAATCTTGCTATTAGTCACAGCATCAATAACATACAATTCAGAAATTGAAATACATCCAGTGAATAATAATTTCTAATAAAAATAAGGAAGCATTTTCATAGATGTACTCGTTAGGTACACAGGTAACAGAAATCTAGGTGTCCTGCAGGGAGCCCAGGATCATTTTGTGAACTCAGGAGTCAACTGCTTTTCTTTTTTTCTTTTTTTTGTTTTTTTTGTGTTTTGATTTATACATAGACTTAATTTTAGCTTTTATTAATCCTTATGTGAGATTCTATTACCATTTGCAACTGTCGTGATCCAAGCAAGCTGTTTCATTTTTCCCCCTTCAAGCTTAACTATGGGACAACTTTATGAGAAGGAGAAGGATGAAGATGGATTCTTATATGTTGCCTACAGTGGAGAGAACACATTTGGTTTCTGAATGGTGGGTCTTGGCTACTATACCATCCTGCTGTGTATCTTGTAAATAGCTGATCATTTTCTGTTCTGACATCCACATAAGTTTCTTCTATATACATGTATTTGTAACTGGATTTATTTCCTAATGTATCTATAGGTCTTGTTTTATTAGACTGTTAAATTATAAAAAAAAGTGTGTTTTTTCTCATGGCTATGGAATCGCAGAGCCTCACTCCTTTAGGGGATACATTTAATGGCATTGATTAAATAATAAAGTAAAGTAGTTGAGCTACTAAAACATGAAAAGAATGCACATTTATTCTGTTTTAAGGAGTTAATTTATGAAAAATAAAAACATTAAATTAGTATTGGGAACACTGGATTTGCTAGGTTATCCTAAGCAGTAGCAAGATGCTGATCATGTTGAATCGAGAAAGTATGTTCCTCTTTCTCAATTAACAGAGTACAATAAAAATTCCTACCACAAACAGACAGTGCTGTCATTTCTTTACCTTCACTTTGGCCACGGTTATGTATCATTCACTAGATAGCATACAACTGCTTGCATTATTTACTAGACATTGTACTGCTTCTCAGCATTTAAGATGCTGATGATGATAGAAGGAAAAAACAGAGTTATCTGTTAGTTCTTAAGACCAAAAGATTCAGCGCTATTACATCTAATTGGGAGAAAAGCCAGGCCAGTGCACAGGCTATAAGCGGAGGAATACATACCATGGGCTTTGGAATGCAGGACCTAGGTGAAAAAAGCATAGCATATAAGGAAAAGGCATCTTGAAGAAGGAATGATACAAATAGAAAACCAGAGAGCCGGAGAACAGGAAGGAATAATTTGTCCATGAGTTATGGCAAAGAGAGAAATAACTAGTAAGGAGTTCAGATTAAAACAGTTGCATAAGCAGCTTTAAAAAAAACAGCAGTAGTTGTGTTACAGTTAGTTATATAAATATACGTGTATTTTCCAACCAAAAATTTGGTAGGTATTGTAAGGAATTTACAGAACCAAGTATGTGAAAAAATAGCTTTAACTCACTTGAAATAGACAGCCAGACTTAGAAATGCTGCATGCAAGATAAAGAGTTCAGGATCAGTTCCTCTCCTTTATGAGCACTACTGCTCGAGCATGTGGCACAGCACAGCAAAAATAGAGAACGGTTTGCCATAAAACCAAAAAAGCTGTTATTTGTGAGGCTCTCAACTTCCTTCCAAATGGGCTTACCATAGCTACATGACTACCTCTACTTAAGATGCAGAGGCAAGCCTGTGGCTCTGAACTACGAGACTGCAAAAACAAACAAAACCACATATAAGTGCATAGTACTGGAGGTCATGTTCTGATATGAAAGGACAACACTGGGTTGGAAGAGTAGCATTGCTCTGGAATTTGTGAATCAGCAAGGAATCACTAATTACAGTTTAGATTCTTAATAAACGTATCACTTGATTTTCACGCCAAATGGTGTAGAAGAGTTTAGTTTTTAAAGCGTTTCCAGACACAGTGGAAATGTTATCACTTTCTAAGCTTAAATCAAATTCATATTAGACTAAAATTCCCGTGAAGCCACCTTATGCATGGAATTGTGTTCAGCACTACAGGTTTTAGAGGTGCTGGCAGAATGACTCCACATTTGAAGAGATAGGAGCTTTTGAAACATTGATACTACAGTATTATTGGGACTTGTCACAGTACCAGTGCTGTACGTGCTTACTGCATCTGAGAATGCACAGTTAATTTCAGTGTGCCTTTCATTATTTGAAATAGTACTGCACTGTATAGCAGTGCCTTAGTTAACATTCTGTCCCTGTTTCTTTCCAGAATGTGTTCTGTCCCTCCCTTCCATGGACTTAGTATGTTTATTTACTTATTTACTCTAAAACATTTTGATTCAGATTTAAGTGGTTGCAGCTGTGATTTTTAATACCTTTTTCTGCTGAAAAAATGTCTCCTTTAAGCTGAAACGTCACAGTTTGTCTACAGTATTAAGTAATTTTTTTTGCTAGCTGTTAATAAGAAAATGTACCTTAGCCCTCACAACTGCACAAGAAAACTAATTCCATGCTAGCACAAATATATCTAACCAAAACAAGGAAAGATGAGGTTTTATTGCCAATGTTACGATTCACATGACTTTTAGAATACCCTTCATAAGCCTCTAAAAACATACGTAATTACTCTCTTAACTTCTCTGCAATTTTTCACTAGTTTGGTTTTAGAAGCCCGGGTACCCAACTAATTCCAGAGAATGCAGGGATAAAGGCTCTACATATACTTCCCTTTGTATCTGCAAATGTACTTAAAACGTCAAGGAAACAAAGATTTTCTTTTGAACTACGTACCTCTCCTTTAGAGAGGACAGTGTGTCTTGTAAATTGATTAAAAACAATTTGTCTAGAACAGTGGGTCCCATATAGTCTTATCTTTCTGGTAACCCTTAAGGACTGAGAAGGCATTTCAGTCTATACACTGAATGAATCACAGAAGCACAGAATCGTAGGGGTTGGAAGGAACCTTGAGAGATCATTGGGTCCAACCCCCCGCCAAAGCAGGTTACCCAGGCAGGCAGAGCAGGTTACCCAGGCAGGCGTCCAGATGGGTCTCGAGTATCTCCAGAGAAGGAGACTTCACAACCTCCTTGGGCAGCCTGTTCCAGTGCTCCGTCACCCTCACCGTGAAGAAGTTCTTTTGCATGTTGGTGCGGCACTTCCTGTGCTCCATTTTGTGGCCATTGCCCCTTGTCCTGTCCCCACAAACCACTGAAAAGAAGTTGGCCAAATCCCTCTGTGTCCCACACTTAAGATATCTGTAAACATTGATGAGATCCCCTCTCAGTCTTCTTTTCTCAAGGCTGAACAGACCCAGGTCTCTCAGCCTTTCCTCACAGGGAGGAAACCCTATAGCCCATAGGCCCCGTATCATCTTAGTGGCCCTCTACTGGACTCTTTCCAGGAGAACCCTGTCTTTTTTGTACCGGGAAACCCAGAACTGGACACAGTACTCCATGTGAGGCCTGACCAGGACAGAGTAGAGGGGGTGGATCACCTCCCTTGACCTGCTGGCCACGCTCCTTTGAATGCACGCCAGGATCCCACTGGCCTTCTTGGCCACCAGGGCTCACTGCTGGCTCATGGTCAACCTGCTGTCCCCCAGGAATTTCTCCGCAGAGCTCCTCTCCAGCAGGTCATCCCGCAGCCTGTACTGAATACGTGCGGATGTTCCTTCCCAGGTGCAGGACTCTACACTTGGTCTTGTTAAACCTCATTTGGTTTCTTCCTGCCCAGCTCTCCAGCCCGTCCAGGTCTCGCTGAATGGCAGCGCAGCCTTCTGGCATGTCAGTCACTTCTCCCAGCTTTGTATCATCGGCGTACTTGTTGAGGGTGGACACTACTCCGTCATCAAGGTTGTCAATGAAGATGCTGACCAAGACCAGACCCAGCACCAACCCCTGGGGAACACCACGAGTCACAGGCCTCCAGCCGGACTCTGCGCTACCAATCACCACCCTCTGAGCTCTTCTGAATAATGAAGAAACGGAATTAACATCTCACTATTCTTACAGTAGCATTTCTATATAATCTTAAGCTTACTTGAAATATCATCTCTGGTATAAAGAAACAAATACTAGGTGAATTTAGATGGTCTTTCCTCAAAAATTATCTTGCTTCCATCTGTAAACCACCACTGCTGCGATGCGCTTGTAATGATGCTAACAGATTCTCAGGATAGTTACGCTCTAAGAAAGAACCTTTCAACTGCATTTGGTTGGCAATTTTACTCTTAACACCTTTCTTTCCTTCTTATTGACAGTAGCTTTTCATAAGAAGTAACTCACTCACTGTTTTCCTGCTTATGCCTCAAGCATTTCCTCCAGGCATGGTTTCATAACCATCTAGTAGTTTCTAACCATCAGAAGGAAGCCTGGCTCCACCCAGAGCAGCACAGCCCTAGCTCTTCCTTTGCTCTTGTGCTTACTAGGTTAATTGCAAAGCTGTGAACAACTAGCACAAAGCTACCTTGTTTTGGGGGTCACAGTTTGTTTCTCCACAGACAACAATTTGAATCACCTTCCATTTACTTTGAACGTATTATGAACAGTAAGGGCTCCAGCCAGCATGAGGTGAGCAGTAAAAGCACACTGCAAAGATGAGAACTTTGCTTTTTCAGGGGGAGAGGGATGCTACCACATTGTCTCAAGAAATTTCAGCTTCAAACTCAAATGGATGATAGTTTATTTTAGACCTGGACAAGTACTCGTTCTTATGCTCCGCTTTTGACTTCCTTTAAAATGAGCGGACTGTCTGCCCAACCTTCTTACTGCGATTGAGAATAGAACAATTTCTCCAACAGCAAAGCTGTTAAAGGCATCCCGTACAAATTAGGAATTACGGTTTGTTTGTTCTAGCAAATAGGAATGATTGGTCCCCATACTAGCTTGGGATAGCCAAGCATCTATCTGGGTAATATAAAGACACTCTGTAGAGCATTTTACACACGCCTTGGAAATCCTGCTGCCCTCATAAACTCTGCTGTTCCAATTACCAATTGTTTGGTTGTCCTGATTAACCATCAGTTTACATGAATTTACATCATGTAACTGCTCATCTCAAAACTAGTCTGATGCCAAGACTACAGAACAACTAAGCTTTATGTAATCCATTTTAATATTGCAGCTGGACAGGTACTGGAAACATTCCAGTCTGGTCGGCAGGTTCACTTCAGACCTTGTTGATGATTAGTGAAGGGAAACTAGGTACAGTTTAAGGATGTTTACAATTTTGTAAAGATTTTGTAAATTTTTGTTTACAATTTTTTAAGGATGTTTACAGTTTAAGGATGATTACAATTAAGGAACAGTTTCTGCAAGATCTCAGGGAAGGACAGAGGCAAATTTCAGGAGCCTGGAAATTTACCAGTTATCTTTTTAGTTAAGCTACAGGACTCTGCCCTTGGGATGCTATTTGCTCAGTGATGGTAACTGCTACCATTTTTCTTTAGCAGTTCACCCAGTGGCCTATCTGCGATGGCAGCTGGCCATCTTCCAGCCTCCGATGACTAACGCAAGTCACCATTCTCCATAATCCTCTGCCCTTTACAAATACATGTAATGTCTTCCCCATCACCAATTCAACTGGTCTTTCTGAATGTCAATGCTGGAGTTAAGCGGATAGGCTTACGCACACACAATTCAAGTTTGTTGTTATTCCCTCAATAAATAGATCTTCTGTAACACGATCTCTGCTACCAACTGTTCAGTCCCCTATGCAGCTCTATGTAGGTCGGCTGTAAAAGCTGTTTTGAGAAATTCTGTACCCATTTTTCAAATCCCAAACAACAGTAAGATACCAAACAACAGAAAACTCAAATAACTAAAGAATTCTTAAGCTCCAAATTAACCACTTTCTTTCATTCTGCCATTACATTGTCCAAATATTTTAGGAATAGTAGGTTACAGCAGAAAGAGTACAGAAAGGGAGCACGCTCAGTAGCAGTGACACAGTCCTGGAATTACTCACAGAAGGTAATAATTGGGACAGAAAGCTTGAGGATGATTACCCATTGTTCCCCTCCCTCCCCCCTGCTAGCAACGTGGATTGTTTTGTCATGCAGATGTTATCTGGTAATAAAGCATAAAGGCAATGATTGCAAGGACTGCCAGAGACTACTTACAGTCCCCATCAGTGTTTCCACCTTTGCCAGGCTATTAATGAACACTTGCCAGGAAACACTGACATAAATGCTTAAGGCATCCCTGCTTTTAATGAACCACGTATCACTGGAGAAAAAAGAAAAAACAGACCCTGAACCAAGCAAGCAAGCAACCAAAAACCACCAATAAAAACCCAGTGTTGAACAAGATCGAACCAAGTAATTCAGGAGATTTCTTTCCTGTCCACAGAAGCACATCAACTGTGAAGGGGTATCTGGCAAAGTCCTGAAATTAAGAGATGCACAGGATAACATAAGCAGTATTATTTGACAGTCTTCTCCCCGGCACTCTTTTAATTCTGCTTTGGCTACTTTTAGTAATAGAAAGTTATACGGATTACTTCCAGAAAAAGACCCTGGAACAAAACTACTATTTCCAATTAGGAGCAAAAAATTCTGTGGGGAGACAGAAAATTCTTAAAAGCACCGAACAAGAAGAGCCAAGAGTTATAAAAATACTACTTACTATACATTAGGGTTGTCCCAGCAACACAAAAACAATCACAACATTATGAAGAGCGGAAGGAAAACCAGCACCAAAGTTTTACAATGACAGCCTTTCTTCCATAGCACTGTTTCAATTTCAGTTGACATTACTTCCATTCCAACAGACTACAGCTGATAAATCATATCCTCAGAAAAACGATGATTCGCATCACTGCTTCCTCACTTTTGAAGGCACGTTGTTTCATGGAGCTCAGAACTAAATATGCAGTGATTCTTCTCTACAGTTAAATAAAGGGGAGAGGGGGGTGCAGGGCGGGGTGCAAATCAACCAAAACAAAGAGATCTCTGATTTTACTTTCCTTTTCAGTCCTATCTCCTTATAGCAGAGGAACTAGAGGACATCTTTACTGGCCCTTGAGTAGCATAGGTATCTGCTGGGTTTCAGGACATTTTGATGTATTTACAGTTGCTTTTATTCTCATGTGAAGTGCAGGTATTCCTGGGCATTCTTGACCCAGCCCAGCAGCGCTTGGCTGCGCAGCACTTTCCAGGCTTCTTGATAACTTGATGCAGCTTCCTTGTAGTCCCAGTATGTTTTTAGGGTCTTCATCCTGACATAAAATGCACAACAATGACAAATTGTCTATTATTCTATTGGATGTATTGTGACACAATGAAAAAAACAATCAAGCATTTAAGAATATGATGATGTCATATGAGCTTTTCCACACTAAGTGAAATTCTCTTATGCTTCTAAGGGAGACTTGGAGAGGCCTGGGTGCTGAGGAAGTCAGTGTTTCTAGACATTGTCAGCAGTCTCATGAAATAAGAAAACAGTAACTTGTCTGCCAAGCTTCATACATGCTCTCCAGCAACAGAAGTATCAGTGCCTGACTGCGTGACAATAGGTTACGGAAAACTCATGATAGCAAAAAACGTAGAACCAAAGCAGAAAAGGTGGCTAGAGATGGGTGCTTTGAATTGGGTTGAAGTAGCTTTGTTTTGCTGGAAGAACAGATGTGATCGCTGGCCAGAAGGGAATGGAATAGGGAAGAAGAGTATTTCTTTTTTAACATGGAGTTATGGGGAAGACTGAGACAATTTTTTTTTTTTTTTTTTACTTTATTTTCTCCCTAAAGCATAAGAGGCTCAGTTTTGGTATTCTGCTCCCCTTCGTTATGTAGCACCTGCTCCCCACAATCTCAGGAAAATCACCAGTCCCTCTGCTGAGTGCATGATACCATTGATTTTCAAAACAGGGAAATACAGGTCAATGATATCTGAACACATAAGAGAGAGAGAGAGAGCACAAGCACCTCTAAAACAATTTCATATGACTTATTTCTTTTCTAGTCTTTCTTCTCCCTTTACCAGTGTCAAACCACATGAGACACAATGTTTAAACATCAATCCAATATGAAGGGAAATTCACAGGCAACATGACATTCCTCAATAAAGACGAAGAGCCAAACTGCTCCAGGGATCCTGATCTAAAAAGTCTGAGAACCACTGCACTAGGTTACAGAACAAACTTTCATGCTTAAAGGCTCCACAGTCATCACCACCACCCAACACAGCAGAATAGCAGACCCTAAGAAGCTATAATTCAGCCACTCAGCATTCTATTGTAAATGTATTTCTAGAATGCTGACATGCACAGCACACCATGAGATAGTAACTATACAGAAGACCCGAGGTTCAGAAAGTGCAAGAGCAAAGAACCTGCCTACTCAACTGCTGAACACGGGAGACTTATTGAATCTCAGAATCATTTGGGTTGGAAGGGATCTTAAAGATCATATAGTTTCAACTCCCCTGCCATGGACCCACTAGACCAGGTTGCCCAAAGCACCATCCAACCCAGCCTTGAACAGCTGCAGGGACGGGGCATCCACAACTTTTCTTTTACATACTCTTACAAACCTGCCTGCACTCTCTGTTTGTCGTAGCCAATCCATTTTGCTTTCTTTACCTCTTTCACATTATTCAAACTCTGTGAAACTAACCACTGAGCTGTTTTTGAAAGTTCTGTGGAAGGGCCCGCTGCAACTCAATGGAACAGACACAGAATCCCAGTACCAATGGTAGATCATGCTTTAGGAGCATCACTAAAGAGGTAAAAGACCACCAATTATCTGCGTAAGCAGTGTTCAGGAAACAGCACACATCCAAGTTGGATGGTGGACCTTAACCAGCTCCCTCAAATCTCTTGTGTAGGCTAGCTGTTCCTCTCCCAGGTACTCCAGCAGGGTCCTCAGAGATATGGTACAAGCCACCTGCACCTCCCCTCCACCTCAAGACCATTCTTGAAGGAGCAAAGTGTATGCTTATACTCAAACGTGATGACCAATTCAGTCTTTGGGAAGAAACTTTTATGCTCCCATACTTTCTATACTTAAAGTACTTCTGACACATTTAAGATTTTGACATTGCCCTTCTTCACTGTAAATGCATCTAATGACTTATATTTGTTCTTCACCATAGAACAGCTAACATCAAATGCTGTTTACATCTTCAAAACACAGCTACTTGTACTTATTTGATTACATCTAGGATGGTTGTAAATCAGAAAGAGACCTACAGAACACAGATTTTTGGACCGGCTCAATCTTGTAAAAAGGTGAAACACCTGTTTTCCTTGGATTTGCTAGGGATGATGGTGCTATACACATATACATAGATTCTTCCATCAGCCACAGAGCCAAGAGAAAGACTGATGCCTAGCTGTTCATCATTTCATCCTCGCTAAATGTTGCTTTTTTTTTCATGAATTTGCTCGCAAATCAATGGCTTTTAAATGCATATCCAGCAGTCTGATCCAGTTTAACTAAAATACTTAAGGAATTTTCCCAACTTAGATTATTTCAACAGAGTTCTGTTATGAAACTGTTACAGTAGACAGTAAGGGAAAACATAGCTAGCATGAAAGCAGGAGGTGCAGTGAGAAGCAGCTCAGTATTTTCAATTCACTTTAGCAGTTACAAAACCATATACAACTGCAACCTCCTGAGATCCCATTCTCCAGGCAGGCAACGTTGCTACAGGATTTAACAGCAGATGTAACAGAAAGCTGCATTTTAAACAGTTTCATCAAAGAGTGGCCCAAACGAAACAGATTTTTTTAATTCATGCTCAACTTCTGCCTTGGGCTTACGAGAAATTTTCAATATATATACACATGGAAAGAATGCTTTCAAATTCAAAGTACATTACATCTGCCAGAAGAGCCACATGATTTGTCTGTATCTCTACTATGTTTGGGGCGTTAAGACTCCAAGAATTTGAAATGAAGAACCTGTGACTTTTTTGGAGGGAGGAATTTGGAGGGGGGGGGGGGGGGGGGGGGCGGGGGCAGAAATGAACACTTGTCCGCTGACCCAGGCAGTCCTGTAAATAATATGATCTCCAGCCTATCCAGGTCTGACTGTATACATTCCTTTTATGTTTCCCTTTACTATTCCAATCTTACTGCTAGACTACAGTATAGGAGAGAAGCAGAGTGGTTCAAATGCATGCCAGAGACATGAGAGATGAGCCAATAGTGTCACACACTTGGAAAAAGCATCACACCAGCACCACTATGCTTAAAAAGGCTCATACATTCAGCCACGTGCAAAACTGAGCTGAAGTGATTCTTCTCACAAGCAGGGCAGCTTACGAAGAAAAACAATACACTGCTGCACACTGTCAGGCATTGACCAAAACATTACTCTTACAGAAAAAAATAATGAATCACATCTAAGAGGATAAAAGCTCACAGATGTTCAATATATAAAACTAAGTGGTGAACCCCTAATGCTAGGGTGCCAGGAAACCATACTTTGCCTGATTCTCCTAGCATCTTTAACATGAAACCAAGAGAATGTTCTGTTCTTTAGGTATTTTAATTTTAGCCATCTAAAAGTCCTTGTACCCTTAGTACACATATGCCTCTGTACAACAGCCTACCCCCCCTCCCCAGCGAGGCTTCTCCGGAACCGGAATCACCCATACATAATGCAGACTGAATGGGAAGGAGAAAGAAAACACAATATTAAATGTAGTCAGGACCCACCACAGTTAAGAGAAGAGATGATCAGCCACCCATTTAACAAGCCCAGCAAGAAACTCAGGCTAGGTTTTTGTTGCAAAGTATCACTTAGATTCACAAAAAGGGGTTGTGCAGCTAGCCACACCTTGCACAAACTGCAGTGCCTGATGACTCTGTAGAGTGGACGCCACAAAAAAAGGCTTTCAGTTTCCCAGGTGATGAACAAGGTATGAAGAACAAGATTTTGCCAGCAGAATAAAAAACAACAATCCACAAAAAAATCTTTGCCGTACTACCACCAAATATTCTGAAAAAAAAAAAAAAAAAAACAAAAACATAACTACAGAGGTTTTCACGTAATTCAGATTAGGATACTGGGACAGTTAAAGCTTTACATGAAACTAATGTAGTGATGTTCTTTTATTTTCTTCTTTCCTGTATGTAAACATGCTTCTCCTGCTTTCTGTCCCTTTCTTTCTCCTTCATTCTTGACATCTCTTCAGAATCAGTGCAGGCACTGTTCAGTTGGAACAGGTTGAGAGCATACTCAAAGAAGAAGCTTGCTGGCTCCTCTTAAAAAGCAAGCTAAGAAAATTGTGGTGATGTAGTACAGCTAACATGTGAAGCATAACAGTGGACAACAGGAGGTGAGAAAAGGGCTAAATAAAGATTCTTGTCCTAATACACCCCAAAACTAACAAGACAAGCTCTCTAGCAAATTGCAAAGGACTACAGAATGAGATTCCCTTGGGTGAGCAGAACGGATGGGAGCCAAGAGACCAAGAAGTGGACCAGAAAAGGCAGGGAAGGAATGCAGGGGCAAAGCGAGAAAAATAAATGGTGTGACAGCATAGCACAGGAGCCAACCATCTATGAGAGGAGATGAGCTACCTTTGCGTAGGAGGAAAAAAACAAAACTGGTAAGAGTTGAATACACAGGAGTTCAGAGGAAGAAATTCCACGCTTTCAAATTATTTATCTGAAGTTTACTTGAATTCAGACTACAAGGAATAAAAAGGAAGAAAACATCAGAATATTGTGCAGAAAGGGTAAGGGAAGAAGAAGGAAGAAGCAAAGCAACTTTTTATTGATTTTTAATTGAAGAGTAGGAAAAAGGGAAGACTTCAAAAGGAAAACAACTGAACAGGCTGACTGGTGAGCTAGCATCCCTGCTGTATAAACTGAGTTTGTGCAGCCTAAAAACGATGCCACATCTGCAAGTCAGCTGGACTTGGTCAGGAGAAGCCCAGAGAGAAAAACAGTAGAGGACAAAAAAGTCAAAGGAAATTACAAAGCCACTGAAGTCTAGAAAAGGCCTGAGGTAAGGTGACTTTACATAAGCAGCACACGATCAGCACAATGAGTCAACTACTCAACAATGAATTAGTTCATGCTCTATTCTGAGGAAATTAGTGACTAAACAAGTGAGAACCCATTCCCTCTCAAAAGAGTTGATAATTTTATATTTAAAACTGAATTAAGAAGAAAGTGCATCTCTCCATGCAGTCTAAGTACAAGGTGCTGCACCAGAGCAATCCCAGACATGAGACTGGGTGGAGAACTCATTAAGAGCAGCCTTGCGGAGAAGGACTTGGGGGTTTTGGTGGACCTAAAGCTTAACATGAGCCAGCTGTGCGCACTTGCAGCCCAGGAGGCCAACTGCATCCTGGGCTGCATCAACAGAGAAGTGGCCAGCAGGTCGATGGAGGTGATTGTGCTCCTCTGTTCTGCCCGTGTGACGCCCCACTTGGGGTCCTGCACCCAGGTTTGGAGCCCCAGCACAAGAAGGTTGTTTATCTGTTAGAACAGCTCCAGAGGAGGGCCACAGAATTGATCAGAGGGAGGAGCGCCTCTCCCATGAAGAAAGGCTGAGAGAGCTGGGGTTGTTTGCCCTAAAGAAGAGAAGGCTTTGGGGTGACCTCGTTGCAGCTTTTCAATACTTAAAGGGGGCTTATAAAAAAAAAAGAAGGAGAGCAACTTTTTGCTCAGGCAGACAATGACAGGACAAGGGGGAATGGTTTTAAGCTAAAAGAGGGGAGATTTAGATTAGATGTTAATTCTTCAGAGGGTGATGAGGCCACTGGAACAGGTTGACCAGAGAAGTAGTGGATGCCCCATCCCTAGAAATGTTCAAGACCAGGTTGGATGAGGCCCTGGGCAACCTGATCTAGTGGGTGGCATCCCTGCCCATGGCAGGGGGGTTGGAACTAGATGATCATTAAGGTTCCTTCCAAACCAAGCCATTCTATGATCAGTTGAAACCATTTCAACAATAACATGGTTCACGTTGACATCAGAGCTTTTAAATAAAGACACTTATAGACACAGAAGATAACTGCAGTCTTTTATTCACAAAACTGAAAACCAAGCAAGATCTAATAATTAGATCAAAGTACACTCAGGGTGTACTTTGGCCAAGTTTATCTTACCTAATGTCTTGGTGCCACCGAAACGCAGAGATGGCTCATCTCCCCTGCTTCCAGACATATCTGCCTTCTACTTTTTTATTTTTATGTATCGTTTTTTATTATTTGCTTTAGCTTTCCATGAGCCAATTCAGCTAATCAGTCCAATAGATATACAGAAGACAAGGAAAATGTTTTCTGCCACACTAGCTACTCGAACTGGCTCATTATGAGGTTGGAGAAGTGCTACTAATACCAGGGAGGGAACAGGAATGTACATCAGGTAACAACAGAGAGCACTGCAGGACCATGCCCATCAGTAGCTACAAGCAGTTAAATTAGCTCAACATCTACTATGATTTCACCTTAGAGGTGGAAAAATCATACCTGGAAATAAGACTAAAATAAAATAAACCTTCCAAAGCAACAGATTTGGCACCTTCTGCATCACTCAGAATAATCTCTAAGCCAAAGTAAGATGTATGTTTCTCTATATATGAAGCTGTAACTCCTCATCATCAGGCATGGCAAGGTGAAATTTCACCAAATATGTAATGTGATAATCATCCAGTCTCATATACAATCTCCAGCCTGAAAATCCAAACTTGTTTCCCGTGGTGTAAATGAAATCCCCATGAATGGCTTCCTCAGACAAAAGCTTCTTTCTGTTCTTTCCAGAAAGTCTCCATCTACATAATGCACACATTGCAGAAACAGCCCTGCACAGTCTCACCTTGCTAGCTCTTACTCCATCATACACTTAGGTGAAAGAAGATTTTAGCCTCGACTTTTCTTAAAAAAATAGAGTAGTTTTCTGACAAGACACAAAGTTGAACAGACTTACAAGGGGTCCAGGAGATATCTATTGCAAGAGCAGGACATGTCTCTGTGATCAGGAAAAGAATTTACTCTTTCCAAAAGTAGCAATTCTTCACACCAAAAGCCTTAACTCCAAACAAACAGAACACCTGCAATTTCTTCTGTTTCTCATTAATGAGCTATTTCTCCAATGAGGCAAAAGACCAAAACCAAAAAGACTCTTCCTAACCCATCAAGGATATGCTGTATTCTTTAAGTATCAAATTTTAACAATGGAGTTATCTCAAGTGAGACTCATTGGAAAGTTCTAGTATCAACGCGTTATTCTTAAGTTTCACGAAGATAACTTTTCACTCACATAGATACTATGAAAATTTCTTTACCGGAGAGTGTCTGGTAGATTCTCTCGTGAAATACTCGTCACCAGCCTTTGGAATGCATGGAAGAGTTCCACTTTACAGATCTTGGATCTGATGGAAGAAATAAATCAGAAATGCACTTCCTTTTAATGCTTACAGCAGTACATTCCAGCTGAACATTTTTGCTCCACCATTTAACTTTTCATAGCCCATCTGATCTGCCCACTGCTTCTCTTTTTTAAAACCTTAATTTTAAATGCTATGTTGACAAAGAGCTGTATTGCCCCTATTGTCCCAGCCAGCACCATCAGTTTGCAGAGGGAATATTTTAATATCCCCACATTGTTATCTGTATGAGACTGCACCATCAATTTGCTCACAATTATAGCACAGGCTGAACCAAAGGGACTAGTCCCAGAAATGATCACACAAATACAGAAGTACTTCAAGAGCTTGTTCAAACTGGAAAATTTGTATTATTCAGAAAAAATTAGAATAACCAGAATATCTGCAACAGTGCTACCCTTTTCGCAACAGTGACAAGGATACATTCAGCAACAGATGGAGGGCAGTTAAATACAAAGAGATTCATCAAAAAGTGAAGTGAAAGTTTGAAAGGTCTTGAAGATACCACAGGCATCTCTGTCAGCTTTAAGCCCTTCTCTTCTCCCAAAGTCAGACAACCATATCAGTTGTTCACGAAACATGGATGGGGCTTTCAAAACAAACTAATTTTTCTATGGAATTAAATTCTTATTACATGATTATCTTCACGATGACTAATTCAGTCTTCCAACACATACAAGCTAACTCTCCAGAATTATTCAAAGAAAAAGCGCTTTCTATTTTGCTTTAGGTTAAGAACCCCAAAACTGGCATGCAACGATACTCTAAAATTTCATTTTCACGTTAATCTGTCAAAAGTTCATATTGTAGTTTTTGGTGTTTTAGTTAATTAAGCATAGGCAAAAGCACATACCGGAAGACTACTTACAAATTGCTTTTAGTCAGTCAACTTTATCTTCCATGAGATTTAGTGTTATCTAATATGTTTCACAGAGGAAAACCAAACAACCCTCCTCCCCCCCATCCCAATCGCCTAAAGGCTCCTCGAAGGGGGGAAAAAAAGGGAACAGAAATACAAGTCTTGTTTAGTATTGAACAAACCCCCTACATTAAGGCTACAAATTCCTTATATGGACCTCTTACCACAAAAGCTGTTAACAAAGAGCTGACTTTTACAGAAAAAGAAATCTGTAAAAAAGGTCATGCAACACATTCATTTCCTTCAGTCTCCAGTCCAAAAGGTACAAAGTAAAAATTTTTCCAACTTTGCTAACAAATAAGCTATCTTTTAAGGAATATTGATCATAGTCCCCCACTACTATTATTGAGAATGTTCTCCTTTATAAACAGTGACAAGCAAGAAACAGGATAAACTTGTTAGCCCTCATTCAGCTTCTCTCACCTTCCCTCCCTTACACAATGACTATTCCTTTATCCACACTACCTTTCCCCACTCAGAGAACTTCTGCTCTGACAATGCCATCACACACCACAGTGACCTAAGAGACAGGCACGTATGCTAAAACCTAAGATATGTGCATCCATGTATCACAATACTCTCACACCTGCTCTGATGGCTCCCAATCCCTTTCTTTGTTGTTCCCTGCCGGAAACCATCTGAGGTGACATCCAGAGGTTGTTCAGGAACTGCACTCCAACTGATAGCTGAGAAAGAAAGGATTATTAAAAGAACAGAAACTCAGCTAAAAATAGTAAGAAAAAATACACACACACTTCATCTTAACCAGCTCTTTTGGGAACCCATGCCTCTTTAAACATTTAGCCTACAGCTCCATAACTTTCCCATTTCTTAGAGGGATCCTGTCCTTGGTGTACCCAGTCTAGACAAAGCATGAATAAATTTCCAAGTCAGATGGCATAATTTTGTATCAGGCTATAAAACACACCCCCATACTACTGGTACCAGTCAACCTTTGTTTTCCTTATTATGATATTGTGCATCCTCTAAATAGTTCTCTGTATGTTTCATAACTGACACACAAATATTTGTAGACATTACCTGAAAAACTTTACTAGCCAACAGTCAAATAAAAATACTTTGTTGGAAGAGTTGTTAAATGCTAACAACCTTATCTTTTACCCCAATCTTGATATGTAATTACAATATTAGACTGTATACTTCTTGATGCTGTAACTCAGCGTACCATACCTTACAAATTTATAAATAACTAGCAAAGCATCTGAAGAGGCTCATCACCAGAAACAAAAGTGATTGACACGCCCAGTCTGCACCTCCATAGCCTAACAACAGTATTAAGTTCTACTGTCTTGAGATAATTTCTGCTCCCTTAATTCTCATTTCTCTCTTCCAAGCAGGTGAAAGAGTTGCAATAAATTTAGACTTAATTCTGATTTTCCTCTGCTCATGAAAAATTCGATCTAACATAATTAATATATACAAAACTGTTTCATAAAGTATCATTTACGATCTTCTAACAGATGGACTTGAGTAACTGTACAAAAATAAAGACTAAATAAAAAGTAGAAGTAACTTTTATTTAGTATATTTAGTCACAGTTTGCTTCAGACGTTTTTTGTTAAGTGAATTCACAGCATTTTCAACAATATATTTTGCTTCCTAACTCACAGTATCAGAATCTTTTCCCTACTGGCACCTGTAAACTGTATACAATTTAATGAATCTGTGAATTTCATTAAAGAGACATAAGTTTCTATTTTATCATCAGGTCTATTCTAAGAGAATAACTTCCAATTAAGCCAGAAAAATATACAACAGCAGAAGGTAACCACGCCCAAGTTCTGAGAAAACGCTTACCCATACACATACAGTAGCACTTCCTCCCACCCAAAAGAGAGCACATTGCTAAATTGCCACATTGCTAAATTATGTGACTTGCAAATTCATTCATCATCATGACAGAAAATGTGATGTCCAAAAACTTCTTATCAATTAAACCTTTATACTATACTACTCTGTATTCCTTCCATATTCAAAGATTTCTGGGGAGATTATAGCCATAACTCAGTGTGGCAAATCTTCTGTTCGTTACCAAGGAGAACACAAAACTAACTTAAACAAGAATTCTTTTGATTCTTCTTGCCCTCAGAACTTTTGTCTTGGCTGTTTATTTTCTACCTTTGTTTAGATTATAAATTCCTAATGGCATTGACCGAGTGTTTATTCAGTCTGAAAAGTGCTTACAGGAAAATAGAGGCAGATTGCAAATACTATTAAGCTCTGTTCTGAAATTAGTACCTTGATGTAAGTCATACTTTGCCTCTAGCACTGGCAATGAAAGATGTTACGTTTTAGGAAACATCAAAGCCACATAATTTATATTTTGATTTCTGCACACAGTTACACAACTAGTCCAAATTAACTCACCCGCGCTACAGGGAACAAGTTTTGTTTTGCTGTTAGTTTGAACTTCCTGGACTGCCTGACGGCTATGTTCAAATCGAAGCTCTGATTGCAGCAGTTTAACCTCCTGAGTGAGAAAACCATCTGGTAAAGATGAGACATGCTGACACCTACAGTAAACATGGAAAAATGCAAGTGAATTAAAGTCTCATCTTCCAGGATGAGCAGATTCTGTGCAATTTCCCTTCATAATCAAAAGCATGTTACATTTTAAAAGTGAACTGAATGTGAATTGTAAGAGATGCAAGGAGATATGGGGACATTTTCCCCTTCTAAACAGTATTTGTTTAGGCTATAAAACAAAAAAAAAAAACAACCCACAAAGCCACAGAGTTTAGTAAGACCTTGTCCTTCCTAGGAAAACAACAACAAACTGATTTTAAAACAGGTCTAATTAAAAACTACTACAACTCCATAGAAGATAGGCAGAATAAAAACTGCAACATAATTCTGCAATCATAATGAAAAATAATAATTAGAATGTATTTACACAGTCAACCATACTACATTAACGTTTTTATGAACCTGAGGGTTCATAACTAAAGACCAGCAAGATACAAAATACACCTAAAGTTTCATGTATAATCTCAGTTTTGTTACCTTCAATTATTGTTACATTCTGAATGATATTAGGATCATACAGGGAGGAAAAAACAGCATCTGTTTATTCACTGTATTTATATAAAGCAAGAATGAATTAAAACTGAGGTTTGCAATGTCACATGTAATAGTCTGAAAAAGTGCCTGACTTTGCAACCTAAAACTGATGAGGCTGGGCAAACTGACAACTACTGCTAATGCAACCAACTGTTAACCTGAATTCATGACTTTCTTATCTGGTTGCCAAACACTGATCATCTTTATAAACCTAAATAGACTCAATCACTGCAATTTCTGTGTTAGGTCCAGAATTCAGTTTCCATGAGTTGCACAGCACACCTGAGAACACATAAAACTCTAAAAAGTATTGTTCTAAAGTTTTGGCTAACCTCTACTGAGAGCAGACAGACAATACAATGATTTTGAAATTTTCCATGGGATGCAATTGCACGCATATGCAGTAACCCAGATATTAGTCTCCTAGAAAATCTGAAGTTTGGATTCGAGCTCAGTAAGACTTTAAACAGAAAAAAAAAAGTTTTTACTACAGCTCCCTTCAAGTAACGTTTAAAATAACAAATCTTTTACCCTGATAATTGCTGAAAGCAATTCTGAAATTAGGGTCTGAAATCAGTGAGAGATTAATAAGAACTAATAAGTTAAACAAAGGCTAAGTTCTAAAAGGTTTTGTAAGAACAACCAGAAAGACATCCTTTCCACCATTACCCTTTGTAAGAGTATACTGTTGCAGTGCATATATAAAGGGTACATATGTAATATTAACAGCAAGCTATTTCTGAGTGACATGCTCCAACTGCAGAGAGATGTGTACTGTGACAACCATGAGTTACTTACCTGAAAGCAAAAGCAGCTAGTCAGGCAGTATTTTTATAACCTTTAAATATATGGTGTCTTGAAGACAACAGCACACTCACAAAAATGAAATTAATTACACAGTGAGCAGTCACATACAAAGATATAAGGATGTTCTGCTTCCAGGACTAAATAACGAAACAGAAAAACAGAAACTAAAAAAAAAAAAAAATCTTAAGTACGTTATTTTAAAATCAGTGAGGGAAACATTGGAAAGCAACAAAAATCCAGTACCTTCCTAACTCACCCATTTCACCCTAACTCACACATTTATGAAAATGTGCAAAAAGTCTACCTTAGTATTCATTTGGAACCTTTTTAGGCAGACTACCTTCAGGATGGACATACTTGGGAGCTTAATTTAATTTAAGGAAGGTTTTGTTCAGCCATTTGCCATTTTAGGAACTCTATTATTGTTATTTCCAAGAAATAAAAGCTGCTTTTGCTGAGCAACTCATTTCTATAAAAGAGAACTTAAGGATATTCAGAATGGTTTCGTGGAGTAAAGACAAATAAATAAATTAAAATCTCTGCTTGACACTATTTGAGGAAAAAAATATTGAAGAGGTTCAAGAAAGTTCAACTTTGCAGAAAAATACCTTGAACACACATCCTTTGAGGTTTTATTTTCTGCTGGAAGGCTTCTAGAAAAGCTCAGGTGGTTAACAGCCTCTCACTGCTCCATGAGGGGACAACCAAGTGGATCCTGAATCTAATGCAAATTCTTTGGTACATCTTCAAGTCTGATCAGCATCAGCAGTAGTCATCTTTCTCCATACTGCACAGGCCTTTCTCAAAATGTGAATTTGCAGAAATCCACGCTTTCTGCAAATGACTTCAGTGCTAAGTCCTGATATTTGTATGACATTGCCTTCCACAACTCAGTTTCCATACAAGCTAGCTGATTTCCAAAGAGAGAACTTACCTTTCAATAATTGCTCTCCGCATAGCTTCTTGGCTATATGGACACTTCCCTACTATAATTGCTGACAAATAGACTGGATATTGAAGGAAATGCATCAGGAGAGCTCCTTGACACCCCAACACATTCCAGCGAGCCAGTTTATCACTGCAGGACATAGAGCGTGTTCTGTCCCCACGACCTGGCTTCACTCGTAATAATCCTACACGGTGATACCCTATCCCAGGTACTCTGGCATCATCCAGCTCTCCAGGTACACATTTTGCTCCAGTTCTATACACATCTACTGCCTTCAGTCTGCTTAGGCCAGTCTCGTTAGCTGCTTGCATCTGTGCAGAACACTCACAACTCTTTGGATTAGCGTTGCCTTCTGGTTTCACAAATACTTGCTGAACAGGCAGGTCCTCAATGATCATGGAAAACCAACCACCATCGTTATTTTTCCTTCTCTTGATTATATGATTACTTGACATTTTCTCCAATTTCCTTTTATCTTTGAGACCCAAATGATCATGGTTACTACTACACTGTGCTGACTGTCCAGACGCACCAACTCCATTCACTGACTTAGAAAGCTGGTTCTCTGGTTCAGTAATTGGAATAATAGAAGCATCTCCACCTAGAACAAAATAAATAGCATCAAAATTAGCAACATGTCTCATGTGATTGAAACACATCACTCCAGTAATATTATGGTTACTACTAGCTTTTACAGATCTGCACTCGGGAAAATGTAATCACAGGAAGACATTCTTCAAACATTGTCCTCTACAATGACGAATAAGACTTAGGTGAAATTTGAGCCAGCTTATGTTTAATTTCAAGCTTTTACATTCTAAGAAGAAATAACCAAAACTGGAAAATTTAAAACAAAAACTATAAAACAAAAGGTATCAAAGGTGTCTGACAAACTGCAAGCAATGCAGAAAACTCACAGGAAAATTAGGTGTGATCTAACTAAATGTTATGGAATACTGCAAAATAATAACGAAAAAAATCCTATCAAATAAGGATGAAACCGTAATCTACATCACTAAGATGAGCTCAAAAACGGAATTCCAAGGACAAGTTCAAAGCAAACAAAGCCTGAGAAGCATGTGAGGAAAAGGCAGTCCGGAAATTACTTTTGCTATTAAATTTGAAGATGTAGATTCTACTCTCCAGTTGCATTAACAAAGAAAACCATTATAACTTATTCCAGCAATGCCATCAAAACTATGAAAATGTACATACAACTGTGCTAACTCACTGTGTGAAATACTGAGGGAGAACATTTTGAGAGTACTTTGACTTCTTTGCTCTGGTAACAGACTAACAGTTGAAATAACACACTGGTAAGAGTGTGGTAACATCAAAACATCTGGAAAGCTGGTAGACTGACAGGTCACATTCCTACATTTTACCAGTAGACCCTCATCTATGTGGTGGTGGTTTGTGTTTTTTGTGTTTGTTTCTGGTTTTGTTTGCTCTCCCACCTCTCCCCCCTCCTGCTCCCCTCAACCAACTAGTCTTTTCTGTGACAGAATAAAAGGCTGCATTCCATTCCATAAGTTTTGGGTTGGGGGGACAGTACTTTTTTTTTTTTTTTTTTTTTTTTTAAGGAACTGTAGAAAGTGACAATGCTTTTTCACTGCAAGCTGAGCCCAGGAAGACAACATTTAAAGCAAAGTAACCAGGAAATATGACGCAACTTCAGACATTCTCATTTCTGGAAAAGAAAATTGTAATCATTACTATTCAAAGAGAAAGCAAAGCATTCCACTATATAATGAGCTGTATATCCAGTTTAATGACTGCTCGCGGATTACATTCAGTGAGATAAAATGCCAAATGTATTGGTGGAGCACCAGTCAAGTACATCTTAGGGCACATACCAATGACATGAGCTACTTCCTCACTCACTCCAGAAAGACCAAAGAGAGGTATAAACTTTTCTGTCCCTTGCAAGCAGGAGCCATGAAATTAGTTCACTCCAACATACTCACATGGGGTATGACTAGAGAAGAAAACAAATATGATATTTGGTTTGAGTTTCCATTTCCCTGTTTCAGTTCCTGGAATAAAGATGCTGCATTGCTGATAGGAAACTGCCAGGCACATCTGATGGAGAAGATACCTGTTAAACAGAAAGTTTCCAAGAATCAATTACTTCACTTTTGATGCATGGGAAAACAACAAAACTTAGATTCCCACTTATTTGGAGCTTATTTGCTCCTGATGAAGTATTTGAGGAGCCAAGCAATCAGTTATGCTTCTGCAGACAGCTCTCAACATAAAACACAAATGCATCACCAGAACCCGAATAGCAGACTTCAAAGGGTTATGTTCAGAAGAGTTAACTACCTTCTCATGTTGTATATCTGAGGTCTACTCCTCCCACTCTTTTTTTTTTTTTTTTTTAAACCAGCACAGCCAGTCATCTGATTTGACAGCTGGTTTAGTGGCATCAAACAGCAGAAAATGAAAACTTGCTTCAGCCACCTAAGTTCCTTGAAACTGTTTATCCTATGCAAACATAAGATTTGGTATACGGGAAACAGCAAGAAGGCTACCCTTGGCAGCAAATCGTAAGACCAGTATTGACATCACAGGAAATCACATCCTACTTCTTTGTAGAGTCCCTGCAGTAATGAGTAAAAATCAAGCTTTCGTACAAGGGTCTTAAACACAATCCAGACATTTAAAAAAAAAACAAAACAAAAAAACAAGGTTAAACTTCTGGTAACAAAAGGAAAAAAAAGATGTAATACTATCTCTTTCTCTGTTACATTCTCATCCCTGAAGCTGCAAAATCTGTCTATTTCAGCCATAGGTCAGAAGCGCATCACAACAAACAACCCTCAAGTGGCACTGGGTAAGAGCACAAGAACTTCCTGTCTCACCTCTGGAAGCTCCTCTTGGCTACAGTTTCAGCATGACTGTCATTCAAAATGTCTCCTAATACAATGAACAAACGAGAACAGTATGCGTCATTATTGAAAAGGAGACAAACAAACAAAACAGAATTTGACAGACCACATGGTTCTGTAGATTTGCTAAAATTTGAATGTTTAACATTGGTATTAGGTTATTCCAAGACATTTAAATTTCCAGTCACAACAAAAGGAGGTCAAAACCCTGTAACAATGAAGGATAAATCCTTCACTCTGCCACAAGTCAGAGACTCATTTAAACATCAAATTTTAAAACTTCTATTATCTGAAATCCTTTGAGTTGAATAAGCTGTCTTCTTTCAAAACTTTCCTGCAGTTTGTTCTTAATAGTAAATCATGATATTCTCAGCATATGCATAACATCCAATAGTTTTCAAGTGTGTGTTAACCTTTCAGTCAAAGTTTCTTGTTGCACTACGCCCTATGATTTTAATTACATTTTTTTGTAAATATTTCTGGCATTTATCAGGTTTACACAGTGAATCTTTAAACTTCCTGGAATGTCCACCTATTGCTGTATCTGAAAGAACAGGAGCTGTAAATCAGCTATTATTTCAGGAATAAAACATCACATGACTGAACAGCTCCTTAGGCAACACTGCAGAACTCCTGAAGGTTTTCACAAGCTTTTTCTACATCCACAATCATTCCCACAGTTCTATGAAGTCCTTTCCAGTTCAACAATAACCCTTTCTACTAGGAGAAAGAATGAAAATAGCAACCAGAATAGAGAAAATAATGCTACTAATATAAATAAATGCACCCTTTTACTCATTCACCCTACAGTTCTGGAAGTTTTTTAATCACCCATTACCTGCTAAAGAGGTATTTTGGCTGCATATGCTAATGCTTACCATTGCAAATCCAAATGGCTAATTTAATACCTATAATTTTCTGCTCATGGCAGTAGTGCATGCTACTAGGTCTTTACAAACATTAATTTTTTTAATTACTTTTTTCAATTCTTATCAATTTTAACTAGCAACAGCATCTGCAATATATTCTACACGACTATTATCCTCTTTCTAAAGCAGATTAAGGAGAGAAGCTACTCCAGAACTTTTTGCCATGATAAAATCAACCCTTCAACAATTTTTTCTGCCTCTAAAATTCTTGATAGAAGACAGTAATCTGCCTTTGAGTTATGTAGAAAAGTATCTGCTCCATGAATCTTCGTTTTTTCTTGAAGATGGGTAAATTATTTCTTAGTGCTTCTACCTTCCTATCTCTCAGTTATGCAACTTTGTTGGGGCAACATAGGAGGATTATCATCAACATCTCAAGAAAAAGTTGCATGAATAATTTTATTTTCTGTTTTTCTGACATATTAAAGACTAAAGGGTTCATCAAGAAACAAGGCCTAATTAATCTGACATTACAGTTTCCTTTTCTAGGTCTTTTCTAGGATTTAATGAAAACAAAATGTGCCAAAGAGCTCAGTAGGCTAATTTCCAGATCATTCTTAGGGCCTTTAAAATGAAACATGGATTTTCTACGTTCCTATCTTTTGGAGCAGTAGTCATCTCTAGTGAGAAATTATATGTCCTTGACGTGCAGATCAACTGCTTATTTCTGGGGAACTCTTAAGGAATCTGACAGTTTTCTGCAATATTTAATGCTATCCTCTTTCTGCGCTTCTAAAAATTTGTCAGGTCAATTTACAGAAGTACCTCACATTTCCTATAAACAAAGGAAAATATCTGCTACGTGAATCCTCATATTTTTCTTTAAAATGAGTAAATGATTTCCTCGCACTTACCTTCCTAGCCGATTTACTGCCAGTATACATTTATATGATACACTGAATTCTAATATCCACTGTGCTGTAAAGCACAAAACCTTTAAAAAAAATGTTTTTTTTTTTTAAAAAAAACACCTTTTTCAACACTATCACATTTGTGGTTTTTTTTTTTTTTATCATTGCAACTTACTGTTACTTCCCACAATAGGACAGGATTTTGAATTTTCACAAAATGGTATCAAGACTTGAATCACATCTAAACCATAGTAAATTTCCCATGCTTTCATTATAAAAAGTTTGTTACCATGACTTCATTAACATGACCTAATTTAAAAATTACAATTGCAACAAATATTTAGGGCAGCCATTTTGGCTGCCTAAACATGTCTTCTTGCCAGGGGTGAGGACTACCTTACATTTTTGGCTTCAATCCAGAAGACTGAGCTCAACATCTTGGACATTTTTCATTGATTATACAACATCAGAAAGAAGGAAGCAAGAACAGCCTTAGTTCTTAGATTTTACACCACACTTACCAGTTTTTCTCATTTTGTTTTGGCCAATACATTTTGTTCCAGTTCCCATAGCAACAACCTCCTTTGTTACTGAAAATGAAAACATTAACTGAACAAGCTATTTCCAGAAGCATTGCTCTTATGCAGTCGTTCTATTAAGACAGCACACAGAACATCATGTAGGAGGCCAGGTACAGAGAGGCAAGCAATGAGACATCCCAGACAGGAAATTACTAGCTGTAGAACCAACACAGCAGGTACAACCAACAGTGCTCTGGAAAGCCTATGATCCCAAAAGCAAGGGTGCTAACGCTGACTTGATATGCTAGGCAACAAGCACTTCACTTGTGTGAACACTAGCAGAGGATTCCTCATATGCATAAGAAATAACTACAGGATACAATCTGCACAACAACATGGAAGTTCGCAACCATCTTCTTTTCCTTTATTGGCAGTAACACAAATACACAGTGCACTAACACAGTCTGTTAAACAAGGGTGAAGTGAGACCTTTCTGGCATTCTTATGAATAGCCGAACACACTTTTGCAGGCATTTACTTTAGGTATTCAGATCCTGCCCAGACTTTCACCGCTTACTGAACAGCAAAATACAGGCCTTTCACCTTCTTAGTTACAGTCTGGGAAGAACAGCATTCCAGTACCGTCTTTTCAGACAGAAACTGTAAAAGCTCTTACAAAGAATAAAGAATTTGGGGATAGAGAGAAATGGGACAGGAAGGTGTACTTTGTTTTGTTTTTCTAAAGGTATCTTTGAAAGCAAAGAAAAAAGCAACAAAGAAAGCTCCACCACCACTGCTCAGCTAGCAAAACAACTCATTCTTACCCTGCAGATTCCCTGGTCTAGCAGGAACCTCTCTTTGGGCTGCGGACTCCACTTTGACAACAGCTGCCAGTGAAGTCCATTCCCTGTTTGGATCTGGTTTTCCCTGCTTAGGGAGTCTGGTCCTATAATGCTCGTAACATAGCTCAGCAATTTCATCAGCTGACCACATGGCTCCTGGTGCAAGTCCAGTTTCTAAACAGAATTTGATTCCATCATGCTAATTCATATCCCCTATCCTTTCAAACCCTACCGCCCTGTGGCATATGCCACCTTCCTGTACCAGACCCCAATGCCCAAGGCCCACCTGCACCACCCCTTTCAAGATTATAGGCACTATATCGTACGGAATAAAGATTTGTGGGCTTCCCCTCCCCCCAGATCGCCAGGAATAGAAAAAAACAATGCTAGAACCCGAACAGCCCAGGAACAGGCGAGGTGGCTGGATCCCCGACGGTCCCGCTGCACAGCAGCCCCCAGTGCTCATCACACCACCGTCCCGGCACGGTTCCTGCGTCATCGCTGACGTGCCTGGCACCACCGCACTCGCCTCGGGGCCTCCGGGCCCCCGCCACACCTCTGCGACCGAGGAGCGCGGGGCTCCGCAGCCGGCGCCGCGGCCGACCCGCAGCAGCGCCTCAGCGCACCCCGCGGCAGCCCCGGAGCCGGCCCCCTCCCCTCAGCGGGCGTCCCCCAGCCCCCGCCCCCCGCGCACGCGTGGCCTCAGGCCCCGCCCCCGACGCGCGCGGGCAGCGGGGAGCGGCAGCTCCCGCGCAGGCGCACACAGAGACACAGAGGCACTCGCGCGACAGACAGAGCTGCGTTTATTGACGACCCGCCCCGGGCGTCACACGGAGGTGCCTTCGGCAGGCCGGTCGGGCTGCGCCTCCTTCCTCTTGTCCTCCGGCTTCATGGCGGGGAAGAGCAGCACCTCCTGCGAAGACCGACACCCTCAGCGCGCGCCAAGCCCCCGGCCTGCAGAGCGCCGCGGCGCGCAAGTCTCGCGAGAGCCCGCCCCGGCACGCGGCCAGGAGCGGCGCTCGGCGGCTCGGGCGGCTTCCGGGGGCGGGGCAGCACCCGCGGCTTCGGGCGGCTGCCGGCGGTCCGCCCGGCTGCTCCTCAGCCGCCCCCGCTAACATTTACCTTGATGTTACTGGAATCCGTGAGGAACATGGTGAAGCGATCGATTCCCATGCCCCAGCCAGCTGTAGGAGGAAGGCCGTACTCCAGTGCGGTGCAGAAGTTTTCATCAATAAACATGGCTTCATCATCACCTGCGGCCTTTGCCTAAACGAGAAAATAAGCGATAAAAGGCAGGGTCGTACAGAGCGCGATACTACCCGTTCTACTAGTTGCCATCAGAAAGGAGTATGTTTGTAGCAGCCATGTAACTGATAAAACCAAAGCCTTATGCAGCCACAAAAGTGAGTAACAAATGAGGGAAATTTCATCACCTGGAAAGAGCAAGCTGTGGAAGCTGGCTGTACAGGTGCTTCCAAATCAACTCTAAGCTCAACTTCTTTGTGATCTAGAAGTTTCTTTTCTAGACAAACGCTCAGCCTCTTTGCTTCAGTAAAAGCAACCTCCGGAGGCAGATGGCAGCAGACCACAGTGGAATAAATTCCTTTCAAAAGCTTCTCAGGTTCTTTATCACTTCCAAATCCCCCTTCAGTGTTTGCAGAAACAACTAAGAACCAGAATCATTTGAATCACCAGCAATTGCTCCATGAAACAAAATCAAACAGTTGCTTTTTTCCTCTCTCAAGTAGAAAGATTAAAATCCCTGACGCTGAGATAGTAATTAATACTTCTTACATAAATTGGCCCTAACAGCCTCCAAGTGCTAAAGGTGATGATAATAAAAATGCAGACTAGTTGACCCCCTCAAATTTACAAAATGTCAGTGTTGAAACAACTAACATTTTGACATACATAGTTTCAAGAAAGACTCTCCCAAAGTATTAAAGTAAACTTTTCTGCCTGAATCTGAAATCCTGAAATGTGAGCTGCCACCCTTTGACTCAATTTCCCCCTCAAGTTTTCAGGCAAATTTTCATTCAATACATACATAATCACAGGTCTGCAGACTAGCCATAATCAGACAACAAGGGCAAACAAACATACAGCAGACCCAAGGAGAAAGAAATCTTTAATAATATTCACAGTGACTGAACATTTTGAAATGTACTAACAAGTAAGTTATTTACATATTTTCCTGTTTTGGTAACTGTTTAATCCTCTCAGGTACTGTGAAGCCATCAGAAACAGTAGGAATAACAGGAACTCTCTGTCTGCAGACCACACCATCTGACCTCAATCACGTGTGCACACACGCATCCATGTGCGTGTATATGTAATTAATAACAAAGCCAGTTTGAGTCCCTCCTTTCCCAGACTTATGTAGAGACACCTAGTGCTATCAATTTCCAGGCATAATAATTTCCAGTTTGCAGCTCTATTCTGTGAAACAATTTAAAAGTGTTCAGAGTTCTGAAAATTGGACTCAACATTCAAAGTTTTACCGGACATGGAAATTTATTTAAGAAACTGGAAGTATGATGTTGTACGATTACACGAATTGTGGAAAAATAACTCACTTTCAATCCAAGTAACACAGAGAAAACACTCTGCACATCTGCTTTTTTAAGATTAGTACTTCAGGTAGAAAAAAAGTGCATGCTATTCCAAAACCTAGCAGTGCTACTACAAACTAATCAGCAGAAGAGTTTAGACGTGTTTACCTTAGAGCAAGGTTCCTTTAAAAGGAAGTAAGTTTTAATGACAGGCTTTCACTTGAGTGAGGAACACTCACTCAAAGTATTAACAACCCTTTTCAGCAGTAGGGACTAGTGACAGATTTGGAATTAGACATAGAAAATACTCTTTACTTGCATGTCTAAATCATTGATTCACTATCAGCAAACACCCTACCTTGGCCTGATCCTCAAAAAGCTGCCGCTGCCGGAAAGGATCATTAAGTTCTGTGTACGCATTGCACACTTCCTTCTTCATCACAAAGAGTTCAAAACGTTCTGTTAGTCCCCGATGAGCGCGATGCCTACATCAAGAAGGCAAATCAACCACACCTTAAAATAAATAGCTTTACAAAAGCAATAGAGCACATACATGACTTCAGGAAGTCTACCCACATTTAGCAGTAACAGCTGTCAAAACTTTAAACTACTCAGTATGAGCACACCTGTTCTCTGGATGCTGGGCTTCAAAGTTCAAGAACCAACACCTACCTGGATTGGTGTAAGAACTAACAAACTAGTATGTAACACCAGTATCCCCTGTTCACATGTGACTTTTTGTTTTTAAATAAAGCAGGAGTAGCCGATTATTGACAGTTACATACTAACTGTGTCTCGTACTCTTACCATTTGGCTAGAGGACTCATGATCTGAGGGTGATCACAGATGAATGTTGGGTTGATACAAGTGACTTCCAGAAATTCACCGACTAACTGGGAAAACAAAAGCAAAACTTGTGTAGAGTACAATAGCACTTTCCAGCACTGCCTTTCCCAAACATCTTATTTCCTTCTCTTCAGTACTGAAGAATGTACCATAAAAGTGAGAAGTTTCTCAACTAATAATGCTTAATCATGGTGATGTTCTCATTAATAGAGCACATATGTCCTAGCTGGATAAGAAACAATGACATAGCTGGGTTTTTTTCTGCTGCTTTTGTTATTGGCCTTTGTTATGATGTGCAAATGAAATTATGTTACTATTTTTGTTAACAGGTTCTATAAGGCAATATGCTGGGTACAATGGAAAAGACTTAATACAGTTGATAAAAAAACTATATGGGAAACCTACCAGTTTGATAAGATACATACAAACAAACAGATCTCTTGAAAAAAAATTGACATAAAGATAAAGCAGATTTTTAGGGGCATAGGAAAACAGTTTTTATGCTAAAATTCTCTAGATCTCATATTAAGCAGGTATCAGTCAACTACATTTTAGTGCAGACAATAGGATTTTGATACAACAAGTTTTATCACTGTCATAAAGAAACAGCTTTAGCCCATGTCAGTGTATTTTGTCACATGCAGCTAAACTTGTTCTGAAGAGACTTCTATTGATACAGATAGATCCTGAAAGATGTTAGGACTATCAGAAAATCACTGTTACTTACTCTGTCAAGAAGCCGGGCTGTTGTCCTGGGAGGTGGACACTCAACATTTCTTGCCACACAAAGGTCATCAAAGAACCTGCGAGTTTCTAACACAGTTGTAGACAAAAAATTAGAAAAGCCATCCAGGCAGCCACATCTTTTCTTCCTGCATTCTTCAAAATGTTTTAGAGTGGTTCTTTAAATCTCGACAGTGGAAAACATTAATAGCAGAAATCACCATGGAAAATATTAGCTCAAATGTCAATTTCAAACACTACAAAAGTAGTGGTTTTTTTTTCGTTTGTTTTTTGTTTTTAATCAGCTTACATTAAAATCTAAGTTATTTTGCATTTCAGAAACTCAGAAAATAGTTACATACAATCCCGCATCATAACTGTCAGGTGTTATTATTTAAAACAAAACAAAACAAAAACAAAACAAACAAACAAAAAAAGCACTAAAAAGCGTATGAACTTGTTTCCTTACAAATTATGATTTCAAGAATAAAATAGCAGATACACACACTTTGAAGAATGCCCAAAATAATCTTACTCCTAACCTATGACACAGGCATGGAGACTCAATTGCACAAAAGATGGAAGAAGTAAGAAACAAAAAGCTGTGTTTCTTTAACAGATCAAGAACTCCTCAGATTACGTCTTCTGAGTATACAGCATTACATATACTCCACAAAGGAAGAGGCAAAAGAGTCAGAACTTGCTAGAAACCGCATGGCACGAAGGCTTCATTTCATTCTGGACTCTCGTGTAACAGATAAAACAAGAGCAAGTCAATCCCATGTACTGATACCATTTCAAAAAAGTAGCTGACAGACTGCAGGCTGAGGACTTCAAATCTTTGCTCTGTGTGTGTTAAGTAAGAATAACAGGACATGCATAAACACCATCTAACCTTCAGTTTCAAAGGACTCGGCTGATGGAAATTTCACTCCTAGAACCTTTTCCAATTCATCCACCATGCTAATGCGTCGGAAGGGAAGGGTAAAATCTATCTCATATGCCTGTCCATCCTGACCATCTGGATGATAAGTGATCTTGTAGCTTCCAGTAATATGTTTCACCATCCCTACAAGAGTATAGAAGAGAGTACACAACATAGTATAAAATTCTTTCTGGAGATTGTTCTTTTTTAATTAATATTGCATATGTCACCTGAAAGCAACTTCTCTGTAATTTCCATCAAGTCATGGTAGTCCGCATAAGCCATATAGAATTCACAAGTTGTGAACTCAGGGTTGTGAGTCAAATCAATTCCTTCATTCCGGAACTGACGCCCAATTTCATATACTCTGTCCAAGCCTCCAACCACCACCATCTAAACAAAAGGAAATTCTAGTAAATACTAACGTTTTCAAAGAACTGAGAAGAGCTCATCCAAACATAACTGCAACATGACCTGAAAAATCTGATTCAAGATTCATTTCGTTTCCACTAATCCACTGAGTCTACTGTTCTTCAGGAATAATCCTAATTTATTTATTTATTTGTTTGTTTGTTTATTTTAAAGAATGAGATGTGCCCTTGCCGCTAAGAAGGCTAATAGCGCTCTTGGCTGCACTAGGCAAAGTATTGCCAGCAGGTCAGGGGAGGTGATCCTTCCTTTCCACTCAGCACTAGCGAGGCAACACCTGGAGTACTGTGTCCAGTTCTAGACCCCAGTGCAACAGAGACACAGTCACACTGGAGAGAGTCCATTGAATGGCCACTAAGATGAATTAGGGAACACTTCTGCAATGAGGAAAGGCTGAGAAGGATGGGACTGTCTAGGCTAGACAAGGCTCCAGGGGAAACCTTATTAATATATATAAATAACTGAAGAAAGAACGTGAAGATGGAGCCAGGCTCACTTCAATGGTGCCCAGTGACAAGAAAAGAATCAGTGGGTACAAACTGGAATACAGGAGGCTCCATCTGAGTATCAGGTAGCTTTTGTATCGTGTGGTTGACTGAGCACGGGCACAGTCTGCCCAGAGAGGTTGTTAAATCGCCTCTTTGGAGATATTCAGAAGCTGTCTGGATACGGTCCTGGGCAACTTGCTCTACGTGGCCCTGCTTGAATAGGGTGTTTGGACAGATGACCTCCAGAGGCCCCTTCCAACCTCAACCATTCTGTGATTCTGTGAGATCACAACAGGCTGGAGAATATAGGATTAACCATGAGGGGCTAGTATTTTACCTTATGGTAAAGCTCCGGAGCAATTCTCATATATAAATTCATATCAAGCTCATTGTGGTATGTGATAAAAGGTCTTGCCATGGCTCCACCTGGAATTATATTCATCATAGGAGTTTCAATCTGTAAAATAGTAACAAAATAACGGAATTTAACATTGGCATAAATATTTCCAGGCTCCTCCTCAATACCTACCCTGCTTTCATCCTTAGGGTATTTCTGTTTCCACAGCAGAACTCTGTAAAACAAGAAAACAACCAACCACAGCTAGCCCTGATGAAAAAATCTCTGCATTTCATTTAGTCCTTGACATTCCAGTATATGAAAACAATTCTGTAGTAAAGGCCATTTCTCCTGTGCAGTCAATAATATTGCAAAGAATATACGCTATCAACTACAAGAGAAACAGACTTAAGTTCAACATCAAATTCAGGGAAAGAAGAACCTGACAGGCAAGTAACAAAATAAAGATGACCTTTGGAAAAATGGAACGGCAGAATGATTTACAAATCAAACCTCAGCCCCGTACTCAGAGTACAGGTGAAAGTGGCAAAACAATACAACCAGCTCCTCCTTTATAAGTCTGCCCAAGTGATAAAAATGATTTTCTAATTGATTCTGTGGGAGATAAGCTATTTAATCTGCTGTGCTGACATACAGGCTTGGCTTACACATCAGCATGAAGAACTTCAGGATGCCTGCTATATCCTCATACCTCACTACCAACAAGAATTAATCTCCTGTTAGTAACCTCAAATCATGAAAACAGGTATTTCATAATTCACAACAGAACTATTTATAGCAGTGCAGAAGAGGAACTACAATGAGACTCAGGGCTTCCGGGAAAGAACAAAGATCAAACGATAACGACAGAACAAGAACACAGCTAGAACTTGAAAAAGAGGAGGAAAGTTCTAAGATATGTATTAATATAGGTCTCTAAACAAGTATTTTGAATTAGTGGCTTTCTCCAAACACATCTACACTATAAATCAGGCTGAGCTTCAGAAAACAGAAAGCAGTGAGCATCCCCGACAGTACTGGAATCAGAAATGCAGTTTAACTTTGGAGCATTGAACTGACTGCAAACAAGGCCTGACAGTAACCTGGAGAGCACAGTACAATACCTATGACAGTTCAGCTGCATTTTTCTCAAAATCAAGCTAGTATCTGCCCATGGTATGACACTACATCATGCCATATGGACACTAATGACTCAGCATTGACTCATGCATCTCTACATCGCAGACCATTCCCTGACTCCTCTGCCTTTTATTTTGTTCATGTATTTACACTTTGCATAAATTGAGAAGGACTCTCATGGTTCTCTTTCATCAAATTGTCAAAATAGTATAATTTGCAAGTACTAGATTAAAAGCAAAAAAAAAAAAAAAAAAAAAATCGAAGAAAGATTTTAAAGCCATTACATGGCAAGACAGAGATGACATAGCACAGGTTCCGACTGCTTCATCCTTCCTCTGCTCTCAAAAAACTCCATTGGCAGATTTTGCAGATTCGGCTGATAAACTCTTAATGGAACTATATTAAGTTCTCATCTCTTTGCTAACTGTAAAGTACAACTAAGAATCTGGATGCAACAGAGAGCAGAGCTAGTATTATTTTCTAATATACTATCCTTCAAGAGAACTTAAGATAAAATTAATTTTACTTACAGGAAGTAAAACCTGCATTTACCTCCAGAAGCAAAATGCCATTGCAAAGATCTCACTTCTACCTTATGTTACTGAAATAAGGAAAAGACAACAGTAGTTTGAAGTACTACCTTGATAAATGTTTTCTGAATCACAGGCTACCAACTGAGCAACAGTCTTAACTTTAAAAAGAGAGGAAAAAAAAAACAGCTCCTGTTACCTGAAACTGATAAACACACCATGTTGAAGTAACTGCTCTCACTCTACAAATATTTCGCATGTGAGCCTGAATATACGGTATCCCTGAAGCTGAGAAACCCCAAACACATTGAGTATGCAGACAGAAACAAACGATAAAGCCTTACCTCTAGGAAGCCCAATTCATCTAGAAAGCTCCGGATATATGTCACAATCTTTGCACGGGTTATAAATTTTTGCCTCACATAATCATTAAGAATTAAATCCAAGTATCTCTGACGATATCTAGTTTCCTGAAAAGAACAAATATTTTTAGAACAAGCTAGACAAAATGTACTGCCAAAGAAAAAAGTACCAAAACAAGATGAATGGCTCTTTGTTCACTGGTACCATCAGCAGATATAAAAGGTCATCCATTCAGAACTACCTGTCAAATCACCTCCAAGAGTCACAGGTATGGCAGGTACCTTACCTTATCTTTGAGGCCAAAGTGAAGATGAGGCAACATGTGCAGGCATGGAGATAACAGAATTATTTCATAAGGTATAATACTCAGTTCCCCTTTCTTTGTTTTCCCGGGATTTCCTTCTACACCAATAATGTCCCCACGACGCAGCTTGTTGTTAATACAGAAATATTCTTCCTCAGATTTATAAAGCCTGTAATTACAAAAAAAAAAAAAAAAAAAGTAAGTAGTTTTGCTTGAAGTTCAACGTTCCAACTGTCCTGCAAGTCTCTCCTCAGGCCAAATTCTTAAAAACAAGAATTCTTCTAAGAAGAAAGCCGTATATAACAGCCTACGCAAAACACTACCTGCCTACCTAAGCCAATCCCTAGCCGAACAGCTTAGCTAAGGCGATGAAAGAACTGAATGCCCAAATACACGTTTCTAAGTCCTAGAGCACAGTTCAGTTTAGAATGCTACTGGGAATACTTCTACTTACCTGGAATTTGCCATGACCTGCAACTTGACTCCTTCACCACGAAGATCATAGAAAATCAGTTTCCCTCCAGAGGCACGCTTTGCGTGGATTCTACCTAAATACCAAAAGCATGCAGAACACTGAGAAACATGTCCCTAACAGAAGGGCACAAGGGCAAAAGCCACAATATTACCACCACCAGTAAAAAAGACCGTTAGTTCTGAACTGGTCACTAAATGTGGAACAGAAGCAGTTAATGTCTTAAAACTAACACGACTGCACAAAAGTTCACATGAGCTTTGGGTCCTGGAGCAAAAATCACAATCTAATGTTATACTTATAAGGTATGTTGCAACAATCCACTCAGTCTGAAAGCCTGTCCTGAATAGTATAACACTGCTACAGACTTAGCTTCATGACTAAGAGGATCAGCAAAATTTGAAAACAGACCACCCCATCTCTAAAACCAGCTACAACTTAGCTCTGAAAAGCAACAGACTATCCTTCTGTATTCCAGATTAGCTTTTACCTGCCACTCTGACTGTAATGTCTGTCAGGTGATCTCCTGGCTGCAAGTGATTGTATTTCTCTATAAAATCTGAGAGAGATAAGTCTACGTGGAACTTGTGGGGATAAGGATCTTCATTGGTGCCCTGCAGCTGCTGGATTGCATGGCTACGGATCTTGTAGTATTGCTGTAACAAGAAACAAACAAGACCGAATGATTTTATTAGAATCTTAAAGTATTTTACATGTTAAAACACTGCTACCCTGACTTAGGAATATGTATCTCTCTCCCCCTTTTAACCATTTAGTTCATTCAGAGTAAAAATCAAATGTAAATCAACAATATTTATTCTCAAAACAGTAATAAGCACAAGGCCAGATTCTCACATTTGGATCCAAGTTTTCCTCATCGGCACCAATGTTATTCTCGGAGTCAGAAGTCAAGGAAGGCTTATTTGAATGCTTTTCACTTTGCTCTTTCTGCTTTGCCTCTTTTTCGGCTATTTTTCTTTCAGCCTTCAAACGCCTCTTCAGCTCGCTGTAAAACAGGAGGAAAACAGATGCAGCAGGTACTTTGATACTTGTATGGGGAAGCACTTGGCCAGATTCTACCAAAACCTTACTGTAAAAATAGCCCTGTCATTTCCCTTACTCTGCCCTAAAGTCAAAATAATACTTAAGCGTGTTTAAGTGTTTCCTTCTCTGAAGGCTTTTAGTTCATTCCTTAAGAGATACAAATACTCAGAGAAAACTAAAGCTGAATTAAGTATTGTGTAAACAGACCTTGAGGATGCGTTCCCTGGGAGCCCAAGGATCCTCTGCAGGCCCCCTTATAAGAGCCTTCACAGAAGCAGAGCTACGCCACGCAGCAGGTAGGTGAAACAAGGCAAACTCTCCACCGGTTAAAGTCGGGCTCTACTTCAGATTCCCGCTGCCGCCTTCGCGGCCCGCTCCCCGTGGACCACAGGGCCCCATAGGCCCCGGCCCCGCCGGCCGGGACTTCATGAGGAAAGAGGCGGGCCCGGCCAGATCGCAAAGCACCGACCTGCTTTGGTCATGAAGTGCCTGACGCCATCGGAGCGCGGGCGCGGCCCTCCAGGCCCAGCCGCGGAGCCGCGCAGCGGCGGGGCTCAGCATGGCGCGCTCCAACGGATCACCTGGCGGCACACGCCGGACGCTCGCTTAGCTCAGCTCAGCTCAGCTCGCCTCGCTTCGCCTCGCTTCAGTTGCCCTGCCCGGCCCGGCCCGGCCCTGCCCGCCCACCCTCACTTTTTACTGAGGCGCGGCTCAGCGTCCCCCGCATCGCAAGCCCGCTCCGCTGCGGCCGCCATCGTCGCTGCTCCCGCGGCGCTTCCGGTACCGCGGCGCCTGCGCGCCAGGGGCGGCGATGGCGGCGGGCGGGAACGCGGCGGCGGGGCGGTCGCGGCGGCTGTTCCTCTGGGACGACGGGAGACCGATGCGGTTCTACGTGCGGCCCGGGCTGACCAAGCTGCGCCTGGCGCCCCTGCTGCTGGCGGGCGGCGGGCGGCTGTGCCGCATCCAGGAGCCGGGCGCCGTGCTCTTGGCGCAGCCCGGCGAGGTGGTGCCCGGCGGGGCCGTCTCCGCCGAGTACGTGACGGAGTGCGTGGAGCGCAACCAGCGCCTGCCGCTGGAGCCCTTCCGGCTGCCCGCCGCGCCGCCCGCGCCGCCCGCCGCCTCGCCGCGCGGCCGCCTCGCCTTCACGGAGGCGGAAGACGCGGCGCTGCTGCAGGCCGTGCGCGGGCGGGGCGGGAGGCGGGTGGGCGGCAGGACGCTGTGGAAGGAGCTGGAGCGCGCCGGCCTGACGCGGCACACCTGGCAGGCCATGCGCGACCGCTACCTGCGGCACCTGAGGCCGCTGCACGGGGGTGAGCTGGGGACGGCCGACGGGGGGCGGGGGGGTCGCGGCGGCGGCCCGGGCCCGGCAGCCATTGCCCGCCTCTTCCCGCAGAGCCCCAGCAGGCGGAGGAGGAGCGCGCACAAGGCATGGGCATTTTCGAGGCAGCGAACCGGGAGTTTGAAAGCGACGAGGTGAGCGTCGGCGGCCGGCCCGGGAGCGGGTCCCCGCGGCCGGCGGCGGGGCCGCAGCCGCCGCTGTGCCGTTGAGAGTGAGCTGCGCGCAGCAGCCCTGGCTGCCACGCAACGGCTTTTCCATGCTGTAGCTCAGTTAAATTCTTGAACTGCTTTGCACCGTGATACCCCTTTGGCTATGGTGAAATGGGAGCTTCGTGTGAGGTGTGAACTATGTGGCTTGTGATGAGCAGCATCTCACTGTAGCACGTGCAGTAGGGCCCATTTGTATAGCTTGATTCTCTGCCCAAAGTTCAGCTGAGGAGATTATTGTGACTGTTACATGCTATGATGTGTTAAGAGCTGTATTGGCAGCTTTTACCTTGGGCATAAAATGTTCACGCAGTTGCATTAACGTTTATCTTTGCTTTTTGTACTTAGGTTGTTCAAATGGGCAGGTTCAGGCTGGATATTGGGAAAAGGTTTTTCACCCAGAGGGTGGTCAGGCACTGGAACAGGCTCCCTAGGGAAGTGGTCACAGCACCGAGTCTGCCCGAGTTCAAGAAGCATTTGGAAAACACTCAGACACATGGTCTGATTTTTGGGGGGCTGGTTCTGTGGGAACGCAGAAGTTGGACTCAATGAACCTCGTGGGTCCCTTCCAACTCAGATATTCTATGATCCTTTGAAATATTCCCTTATATGTCATGCTTTTCTGTGATCTTGTATATCCTTGTTAACATATATTGCTTCACTTCAGTCGCTGAATTTCAATGTGTCCAGTAATTAGAGTGTGTCTTTATATGTTATAGAAAGTCATGGTGGAAGACAGTGATCACAGGGTAGCAGTAATAACAGAAGCTTGCTGGAAAATATACCTAACTGATGATTCCTCTTACTTTTAGTCAGGAAGTGACACCTCAGATGCTCTAGAAGAACTTCCTACACAAGTTGGAGGGGGAAAGTCTCCACGTGAAATGGCAGCTGGTTTGAAGACTGGGATGGAGGACTGTGCTTTCCCTGGCACTCAATTACAAAGGGAAGACAGACCAAGAAGCACTTGCTCTTCTTCCAGTGTGGTGGGAGAAGTAGTGAAAACTATGCAGCACTTCATGGAAAGGTTTAACGTGGACCTGTTCACTGTTACACAGGCCTTTCTGAAAAACACTGGTGAAGTGGAGACTACATCATACTTTCTGCAGACAGGGCAGCGTTTGGATGGATACCCTGTGTGGAGCAGAGAGGACGATTTAGAATTGCAAAAGGATGATGAGCATGTCAGAAGTAAATTGATAGCAAAATTTGGAGCTGAAAATGTAGCAAAGCGAGTAGCATTTAGGAAAAGTTAGATAGTAAAGTAAATGGAAATGACTGTTCTAGTACAGTGGCAAAAACTTAATAAAAGCAAGGTCACTTCAGAAATGCAAATGTGATGGAGAATGTTATTTCTGAAACTTTACGACAGTATATGCTTTAAAGTAACTTCTATAAAAGGCTGATTTTGTATTTTTTTAAATGCAGAGTATACTGAACATTTAAAAGTAGAAAATGATGAAGACAGAGATCCTGTCCAGTATTAAGTTTTCTCAGTGAAAACTTGCTTTAAACTATATTTACTATATAAGCCATCTGACAGCTTGGCCTGTACTTTACTGTATGTAGAGGATTTTGAATGAGGTTTGCTCCAAAGTGAGACAGACTCTCATTAAATACTAAAACCACTGTCTTATTAGTGCATGATATCAACCTCCTTTCTGTTACATGTATCATTTCAGAATGCTGTGGATGATCATCTAGGAACGTACTCTGCCAGCTGTTTTCACTACCTTATGTTTTTGTTAATGGACCTTGATTAGTAGCTGACATGCAGAAATGATACCAGTGAAAGTGTAACTGTCCAAAAAGAGGGTCAAGAGCACTCATGTTAGAAGATGTATTTGAGGCGCTCAGTCTCATAAATAAATGCTGAGATCTGGGAGCGACCAAAAAGTTCACCAGGACATCGTAATACTGTCTCATGTTACAGAGATCTCGGTTAAAATCTCAAGCAAGTATGCAGTCATCTCAATTTTTGTTAACAACTTTCAACAGGTGTTTTCCAGTACTAATATTGCAGGATTTGTTTAACAACATTAAATTTACCATCTGTCCTTGTGATTTCAAAAACGATTAGTTCTCCCCCAGTTACAGGTTGAAGAGTCCCAAGTCTTCAGTCTAGGCAAAGTAGCACTTCTGCTTAGACTGACCATGTAGTCTAGTTTGAAAAAGTAGAACAGCTTTCAGGGTCACATGCTGTAGTTCTGTCTAGCTGTATCCATCTCAGACTTGAAGTCAAAAATGTGCTCAGAGTTAATTTAGGTATCTTTCAGTTGTGTAACATCTGAGGGAGAGAGAAAATAATTTCTAATATATGGTCACAATCTAAAAAAAATCAGTACATACAGCTTGAAATTGTGTTCTGGTCTCTATTATTATTTAAACAATCACTTGAAACAACAGCTGGGCACCAGTAATTTATAACTCCTGTTAATCTGGAATTAGGTCATCCTTTTAGTGAAGTAAAATGGGTTTATAAAAGCAAAGGTTGATTTTTTTTTTTTCAGAATTAACAACACTTTTTTTTAAAGAGTCATTCAGGGTTGTTGCTTACTGCACTGTGGTACTCAGTAAAATTAAGTCGAATTAGGAAATTGCTAGTTTTAAGACATCCAAATTATTATTGAAAGTCAACAATACCTTAGTATAATGAAATTTCTATTTCAGAAAACCAATGTACTGAAGCATTCACTGACTGACTTGTAATGTTGACCACTGTTAACCAAATAAATGCCAAAACTTTTAGACTGTGCAGCGTTCTACTAGACAGGTCATTTCCTGCTGAAACAGAACGGTTTGGTACATTCATGCTGCTCAGACTGGTTCGTTGGGACTTGTGGGGAAGACCAGACAAGCACTTAACAGGAGACTGCAAGATAACATAGTAAATAAGGTAGTAAGATTTAACAACAACAGAAACTTTTACGTCTGGATTCAAAATCCAATCAGTGCTGATAGCCAAGCTCAAGAGCATGAGACCCTCCTGCAGCCAAAAACTCCCATTCCAGCTTATGTGGTGTACCTTAGCAGCACCATAGCCTCACAATTCAATGAAATCATCTTGTGTAACCAAAACTACTCAAGCTCAAAGTGAGAGTTAGAACACCTCTAATGGCTGCAGCATAAAAAAGATCTGGTGTAAGGCCTACTGTATCTTTTATAATTACTATTTTTACCTGCTTTGTGACATTTCTTTTGAGAATGAGCTTGTCTTTTTCTGGGCAATTAGTCAGACCTGCAATGCTGATTTCTGAGTCAGTATATTGTGCTTTTACCTTTGCAAAACCATGCAAAGAAATTGTCTAATTTCCATATGCGCTTAGTGGTCTCTTTAGGTATGGGATCTGGATAAGAAGACAAAAAAAGCATAGCTTATTCCAGGTGGCCCTCTTTCATCTGTCCTAAACTCGTGAAAAGCACTGCTTATCCACAGATACATTCTTTCCTGTGCAAGCGCATAGGTCTAGGTCTCTTCGTTGCTCATTTCTATCTCCATATCCTGGAAATGTCACTGTATCACACGGTTCTGGTTCAAAGTATTCTGGCTCTGCCTTCTCTCATGATAAAAATAATTTCTCTGCTTTGTTTTACCAAGGACACAGTTATAGTCCTTTGGCTATGAGACATGTTGTCTTTCCACATTCATATTGGGGGCCCTGTACTATTATATTAGGAACACTTTCTGTAGCCCAAGGAAGTATACATGCATCTTCCTTATATAACTGCCTGGAGCAGCTATATTTGTAAACATGGAAGAATGAGCAGAGTGACAATGCAAGTGCCAGAATTTTGAGTTAAAGACAAACTTAAAGGCAGATAGTATTCGGTCTGCAATCCATTATCTGGAGTTTGGGTATTTCCTATTTGCTGCCTTTCAGAATTAGACAGCATTCATCAATATCAATGCATTCTGGCCATTCATAATTAAATTGCCAATGAAGAACTGATTGTATGCACTAGGTTGGAGAGCAACAGACAGGAATACACAAGAGTTAGTTTCTAAACATCTCCTTGACTAGTGGGTTTGCCATCCTACACTTCATTGGTATAAAAGCTAAGTTTGCTCTTCTGAACTTGTAGAATATATACTTGACATTTGTTTCTAAATAGACTGCAACAATCTTTACTTATGCATGTGCCAAAGGATGTAGCCATAGTTTTATCAGTCATACTGTCTTGAAAGTTTGCCCATATCATCTTACCTGCTGCTGGCCAGCTGTACTCCTACCAGCTCCCTTGCTGGTAGGTTAGCTAACTTCTACTTACCCCTTCCTGCTCCATAGTTGGTCCTGCAGCTCCCTTCTTAACTGCTGCAGGATGGTCTCTTACCCCAAAGAGCTGTGCAGGATCTGGAATGCTGATGCCTGCTCAAGTGGAGTTGATGACAGAGCTGCTTCTGGTCTGGGAAGCCATCCCTCTTCTCTAGACTTCTACTCTTGGTGGTCCCAGAGCTCTTGACTTGGGATGGCTCATTAGTTTATTCCGTAATTGCAGTCTAGCTAGCAGCTACTTAGTTTTGCTAACCAATATAACTGCTCAGTGTTTGTAAGATTACTTTCCCTGCTTTCCTCAGCAGAACCAAAACATCAAACTTTCATTAAGTCTCTGCTATAACAGCAACAACAACAACCAGCTGCTGTGAATGTATCAGAAGAGCCTTTTGCCTGCTATTGGAGACTGCTAATCAGTCAAGGTTAAGCCTCCTCTGTCACCCTTCAAACACAATACAAAGAGCCTGGACACTGTTTCTTGCCTATACACCTTTAAACCCTTGCGGAGGGCCACAAAAATGATATGGGGCCTGGAGCATCTGTCCTATGAGGAAAGGCTGAGAGACCTGGGTCTGTTCAGCCTTGAGAAAAGAAGACTGAGAGGGGATCTTATCAATGTTTACAAATACCTGAAGTGTGGGAGACAAAGGAATATGGCCAACATCTTTTCAGTGGTTTGTGGGGACAGGACAAGGGGCAATGGCCTGAAAAATGGAGCACAGGAAGTTCCGCACCAACATGCGAAAGAACTTCTTCACGGTGAGGGTGACGGAGCACTGGAACAGGCTGCCCAAGGAGGTTGTTGAGTCTCCTTCTCTGGAGATATTCAAGACCCTCCTGGATGCCTACCTGGGCAACCTGCTCTAGGGAACCTGCTTTGGCAGGGGGGTTGGACCCGATGATCTCTCGATGTCCTTTTCAACCCCTACAATTCTGTGATTCTGTAAAACATGAATACAGTCACTAGAGAACTGTGAAGACATTTATATTCCTGGCAATACTGCAAAGCAGTACAGGCCTTGGGAAAGGGTTGTAAGGAGAGCAGGGATACCTTACGCTTGTCCCCATTTATGTGGCACATGATGCAAAGACAAGCAATTAACAGCACATCAGTTTGTATATCATGACAGGAGCTGGAATAATCTATTGCAATTGCTCTCTGAACTCCCAGGATAAAGAGGCTCATAATGTGTCTGAGATTGTTTACCTCTGGGTAACAGTATAGATTAGAGAGAGTAAATTTGCCTGATGAATTAATTTAAAGGAGCTGTTGCTTGCCAGTTGGTTTAAGGTACTGGAAAAGGGAGTCAAATTAAGATATGTCAGTGATTTTTTAGATATGCATAGCTTTTCTTCATATTTCCATAAAAAAACATTTAGCCCAGCTGGGGACCCACACCTACTCCCCACTTTTGGTTGTGTTGGAAGAACAATTTCGAGAATTCAAACACAGAAAACTTACAAACAGTGAATATGCTAAACAGGACAAAATCATACCTGCTGATGCAATATTTTTTTTTTTGGAAAAACTACAGAACAATACAGAAAACAACCAAACCCTGATAACACATCAAGTAAAATAGACGAAAAAAAGTACTTAACAAACCAAGGCACTACCAGAGAGGATGCTGGCCTAAGAAGAGACATACCGCTTATCCCCTGCATTGCCAGCCACCATGTCCTTATTACCCTGCAGCTGCCCCATCATGTCATTCAGTGAAGGTCTGGAGCTGGTTGTCTCTTGGTCCCCAGTTATTGAAGACAACCAGCAGTTGACTGGTTTTATGTATTTACTTATTTATGAAAAGGAGAGACTGTATGTGCAGGGTCTTACTGAATTCAGGATTGGGGTTCCTGCTCTGACATGAGAAAGAAACAAAGCCTCTTACCTCTCAGGCAAATGTCAAAGTACTAGACCTACCCTTCATATCTTGGGTCTGCAGGTGCACAGCAGCACTGGAAGAAGGCTTTGCCAGCATGGTAACCCTGGTCTCGTCCTTAAATCCCTTCCTTGCAAAACCCCTGCTCCTCAGTGCAATTGTGCTCCCTGCTGCAGAGCCTCCACCCCATGCCATTACATGCTCTGCTTCCACCTCCCCCCCCTTGTCTCTGTCTGCCCTGTTCTTCTCACGCTTTCCATGGCCTTTGTCATTAGTCCAGCTATGCTTCTGGGGCTTGCTGTCCAAACAGCACTCCCTCCTATCCTTCTCCCCGAGGTTTACTGTTCACTCCTGATTTTTGCCTGCATGCTTCCCACCACACCTCTCTTCTGCACATCCCTGACACTCGGCTAATCATGGCAACCTCCACAAAAAAAGGACAGAGAGAAGGATTTCTCTGAGCCCCATTATTCCACCAGGTTGCCATGTCAGACTATAGGATCTCAGAAGCCAAACCAGGTGATTTTGCCCTGAACAGATTAAGACAGTTTACAGGATCCCTTGCATTGGCTGATCTGAGGAGAAGCAGTGACAGTGGTCATAAGAACTTCAAAAGAGGCTAGCCTGTAAAAATTGTCACATGATGCAATTCTTAGTACTGGTCTGGCAGAAGTTCATAACACAAAGACTTATTGAGCATTATTAATGTCTTTCATTTAAAAGATTTGTTTAAAGAAAACAATCCACATAAACCAAGGTCCCAGAGGACTTTTTGAACTAGTAGCTCTGAATGTACTGTTAAACTGACACATGTTGAAAGGACCCTGCAATTTACACATGAAATGGGATGTTTGGAGGAAGATGTTTGTGGACGTTTCGTTCCCTAAGCGTGCTAACAAGCTTTTCTCCTTGTCTTACAGAACACTGTTAAAAAATATGCCAAAATAGTTCTGTTGTTCAGGTTTAAGCTACCCATATTCCCAATGGAGACAGAAGAATGGCATCTCCAATGGGGATAGGAGATGGTGCAGAATGGCACAGTTTATTAAACATAATTTTATTGTGCTCTAAGACAGGAAATACTGTGTTGAAACAAATGATTCAATAGAAGAGCTTCCTGTTCTCCTCTCAGCTTTTTCAATCCACTGCCATGAACCTATGTTGTCAGTTCCAGTATTTATACCAATGGAATCTGTGTCCTTACCTTGTCTTTACAGTCTCAACATTAGCATGAATTCTTCTCAGTCACACATGTGGGCTGTGAGAACTCCCAGGGCAAGAACTGTTCCTAGTTGTGAAAGCTGGATACAGAATTATTTCAGCTGAAAAATAAATGGATTGACATAGTCCCAGTAATGGATTCCCATACAAAAACCTAAGAATTTTCACTTTCAGCTATAGATGGTTTATTCAAATTTCCTATTCCATAGTAAGTGAACACAGACATTTTGCCAACATTACCACCAGTGCTGGACGCTCAGGCACAGGAATGGAACAAAAGAAAGACTGAACTTGAAAACTTAGCCATTCTGAAAAAAGGATCTTCCCAGAAAACAACATCTGGTTACCCTTGTGCTTCTTTGGGCATTGTATGTCGTGAGTGGCAGCATGACAAAGAATGTTCTCTTTATTCAGCTTCTGTTTATGTCTCCTCTTCCTCTACAGTGCAGATGCTTCATGTGGTTTCACTAGTACTTAGCTGCAGCCTGTGGGAGATCAAGCTCTGATATCTAGTCCCACTCCTTTGGAACTCTGCTCCCAACACACATACTTCCTCTTTTGCATATACCCTGGACTTAATTTGGAAAACAGACTTGCATTTACTCCATCCTGTGTTGTGGCCTTGGAGAGTGAGCCTGTGCTGCTGGGAAAGCTGCCATGAGTGCAGTCAGGGCTCCTGTGTCACTCATCACATACACACACACAGATGCCCCTCTGTCCTCTTTTGCACTGGTAAACAGTTCTCCACCCTGCAGCCTTCAGAGAGGAGGTACAACGAGCAGCTTTTCTGCCTTTTGAATTTGTTACTCAGAGGAGTTCTGGCCAAACAAAAGATCCAGCGATAGGTTTTTCTGTTCTTCTTCAGAATGAACTAGCCGGTAGCCCAGTAAGTCCATCGCGTCCTTGCATGCATTTTGTACTTTTTCTATTTTCTGGAAGGGAAGGGTCTTCCTCCAGGCCTCGGATACGCTCAGCGCATCTCTGGATCCAATCTCAAAGGCATTTCCTCCTTGCCCCTTCCCATGGGTAATGTTGTGCACCCATTTCTGGAGTTCTGGTGTGAAATGGAGTTCTGCAAACCTGTACATCTGAGCAGCCTTTGCTAGTGGATCTCTGACAATGTCTTCATAACGAACCAGCAGGTAACGGTCTTTCAGGAAGCTGGGAATAGCCTGCCTGCCTGCCTTGTAAATCTCAACATGGCTTTTGCAGATTTCTTGCATAGCATTGTAGGGTCCCATTTCTCCCTTCATCTTCTGGGACCCCAGAACAATGTCACTGTCACGTTTCAGGTCTACCACTGTATTCTCTCGGGACCTGAACACAGCTCGAGGATCTCGGACCAAGTGAATGACTTTGAGGTTCAGGGATGGATCAGTGAAAAGGGAGTAGAGGACTTTCAGGTCAAAGAACCGAACCTCCTTGATGGCAACGTGGCTGTAGGTTTTACAGGCTTCCTCCACCTTACTGAATGGGTACTTGCCACAGACTGTCCTGCAATTTCCTGCAGTGATTATGTCATTGCGACTGAATGAGTCGCAGGCAGGGGGGGAACACAAGGCTCGGCTTGTCTCCCACTGAAATAAATCAGACTTTTTCTTCTGGGTAGACATGTAGACATCAAACACAGACATGTCACACAGAAAGACCGACCTGACTAGGTCCCGCACTGCCATCTGTAAGACTTTGGCACTGTTCTGGTACATAGCAACCCACACATGCCATGCAGGCTCCATCAGGTAGAAGACACTGGGGTGCTGGCTGAAGATCTGTCCAGTGAAGGAAGATCCTGACCGCCAGGAGGAGAGAATGAGGATGTGGACTGGAGAAGGCTTTTCTTCCATGGGGGCATTGCTGCAGGTTAGGAAGTGGATCAGGAAGGACAGAACTGCCAGACCCAGGAGTACTTGCACCCGTCTAGATTTCATCATGGTTGCAAGGGACCTGCAGAGACAGACAGAGGAAGATCAGCATCACAGGGTCATGAAGAAGGCACTTGTGGTGAGTTATGCTCCTACCAATCCCACTGCAGGCTCAGGGTTTTGGAAAGCTGCCACACTACCATGACGCTGTGAAAACCACAACACAAGATATCCTTCCACAGCCAGATCACATAAAGGGAGAGAGAGACAGGCCTCCAGGGCAAGCTGGAGGCCAGCCTGCACAGGGCAGTGCTGGAGCCCAGCTCCTGACAGCTTGCTGCGTACAACATTTGTGTGCAGCCCACCATTGCACTGAGCTCAGGCAGCCATGCCCATGCAGACCAGCTTCCTTCCTACTAAAGTAGCAGAGGTCTGAGATGTGCCCTAGCAGGCTACAAGGCAGACACTGCTTTCCCCCGACATGTGCTCACTACCTTGTCTTCTGGGTCCATTACAATGTGTGAATGTTCCCAGTCAGAATTTCTTTAACCTCCTCCTTATGCCCTGCCTCAATTTCCCTTTGCATTGAAGCCTTCAGAGTAATTTCCATAGAGGTGGGGAGGCGAGGAACTGCGGAACTGCCTCCTCCCATGACTTCAGCTGCTGTAGCACTGATACTTATATTTCCAGGTGTAGTCATTGCTGATAACCAACTAGAAATCATAGTCATCTCTCCCTCTAGCATATATATGCATAATTTTTCTTGTTTATCTTATCTACCTGCTACGCACTCTCTCTGATATTTGAGTTCATAGGGCAGCAGTTACCATTTCTCAGAGACAGGACAATAATGAGTTTTATCCATTGGACTGGGTATTGCCAAAATGTGCTACCACAACTTGAATATTATTTCAGTAATGCCTTGCAAGGATGAGGCTGTGCATTTAGTGAAGGACCACGTACTTCTTGTCTCCCGGACAAGAAGCCCACTGATTTTTTTTGGTTGTACAAATGCCCTGTAGAGTTCAGTTCTGACAAGAAGCTGATTTGGATTGACATTTGGACCAAGCCTAGTAACAGCTGCTGACAAAGACCATTGTAAAAGTAAGTCATATATTAGCTTCTTCCGTGCAAATAAATACAATAGTGTTTACCAAAAGTCCTGGCTTCCAAATTAACTTTGATGATATCACTTCCACCTGGCACCATTAACATCTTTATTCTAACTCCCAGCAAAGTTCCTGGACTGCAGCCAGGCAATCTTAATTCAGAAAAACACGTTGAGCGGGCATGAACACTGGCCTTAAGACACCCAGGCAGATATAAAGCCACAGAAATCATTACTTCTCTGAAAATCTACCTCTGAATAGTCTGAGTAAAAAAGAATGGGTTTGGTTTTGTTGGGAAGCAAGGGTATGCTTTTACGTTCAGTGAAACCAGGGTAGGACAGCTGGATGTTGTAGATTTCACAAAGCATGCCGACCACCCATGTGACTGCTGTTGCTGTTTGCCTGAGGAACAGCCTCATGTGAGGCAACAGACTCAACAGGGAATTTCTTCATGCATACAAGCAGCTGTAATGATTTGTGCCCTGACCAGTCTGCCCCAAAGGAAGAGGAGAAAAACTGAAACAAGCTGTGAGTGTCTGGTGATGTGGAATAGAGGAGCAGTAAAGAGAGGTAGAAGTTCTATCAGACATTTCCTAATATGAAAGAAATGCTAATTGAATGCACTTATTTTTCACCGCAACATCTCTTGCTCATGGCAGCTGGGATGGTTCTAAACTAAAGTCTTAAGGTTAACCACATTTTTTTTTTCCCCTACAGCAAACATCCAGAGTCACAAGCAGAGTGAATCGGTTCACTTCTCATTGCAAAAGTGAAATATGAAAGCCCTCACAGAGCTGCAGAGCAAATAGCCACAAATGACTGAGAAAAGCTCAACTGCAGTACAAAAAAGGCACACTGTTACTGGCAGCTGGCAGCAAGACGAGCAAGGATTTAACCGAGAGCAGAACAAAAAGGAAGAATCATAATGTGCCAAGGATGAAGAACAGAAACTACTGAAAAAGACAAAATCCGGTGTCATCATGTTAGGTCTTTCTATAGTACATGCAAGAGAGGACAAAGAACTGGAATCTGCCTGCATTGTGCTACTAATAAAAACAAACAACCCCCCCTAACAAACAAACAAAACAGAGTTGTAAGCTTTTGTATTTCACTTATGTGTCAGGTTTTAGGTACCGGGGGGTCTGCAGGGGTGGCCTCTGTGAGGAGTCCAGAAGGTGTCCCACGCTAGATAAGAGCCAGCTCCAGCTGGCTCAAAAAGGGACCCACCACTGGCCAGAACTGAGCCAATGAGCGATGCTGGCTGCACCTCTGTGAGAGCACAATTAAGAAGGGGGGGAAAAAACAAAAACAACAACAACAAAAAAAAACCCTGCTGCACAACAGCAGCTGGGAGAGAGGAGTGAGAAAATGTAGAGAGAAACAATCGTGCAGACACCCAAGTCAGTGCAGAAGGAGGGCAGGAGGTACTCCAGGTGCTGGGGCAGAAATTCCCCGGCAGCCTGTGGAGAAGCCCATGGTGGAGCAGGCTGTCCCCCTGCAGCCCACGGGATACCACGGCAGAGCAGATCTCCACACTGCAGCCTGTGGAGAGGAGTCCACAAAGGAGCACGTGATCTGGCGGGAGCTGCTGCATGTGGAGGACCCATATTGGGGCAGTTCCTGAAGAGCTGCTGCCTGTGGGAAGCCCGCGCAGGATCAATTCAGGAAGGACAGCATCCCATGGGAGGGACCCCACATGGAGCAGGGGCAGAGAGTGACCATGAAGGAGCAGTGGAGGTGAAGCATTATGGACTAACTGCAGCCCCCATTCCCCTGCGCCAGTCGAGGGGAGGAGGTAGAAGAGGGTGGATAGGAGGGAAGGTGTTTTTAGTTTGCATTTAGTTTTTCACTGCTCTAGTCTGTTAGTAATAGGTAATAAATTACTTTAATCTCCCTATATTGAATCTGTTTTGCCCATGACAGTAATTGGTGAGTGATCTCCCTGTCCTTATCTCAACCCTCGAGCCATTTTTCATCATATTTTCTCCCTCAGTTCCTTTGAGGAGTGGAAGTGAGAGAGTAGTGTGGTGGAGTTTCGCTAGCCATCCATGTGAAACTACCACAGCTTTTATGGAAATACACAGAGACCTTGGGAAAGCTTGATCGTAGCAAGGAGCAAGAGTTAGAGAAAACAGCAAGCAGCCCCAGGGACACATACCCACCAAATACACTGTGAGTATGGGTGGCATGTCTCCAAATTACAGGGTTGGTGCACCTGTGCATGTCTGAGGGAGGTGACAGTACAGCGCAATATACTTCACATCATGCAGACTGTGGCTTGGCGCTCTACCATACAAGTACGGGGGAGCTCTCCAGACCTGCACTGGTGTAGCAAAGAGTATTGGGTGCCCAGAAAGCCCCTGACATGGGTCTTTGGTGGCAGTGATGCTTGCTCATTGTTTTATCATATCCGTCCTCAGTTGGCCTGGTTAGCTTCTGCAGAGTTAGAAGCAGCATTTGCCGATTCAGAGAACACATGGCATGAGTGAAACTAGTGGGAAATATGGAGAAGACAGTCTGGAGAAGCAGGAAATACCCTCTAAGCCAGACCAACAGCTTCTGTCTGCGCAAGGAGACATATAGCACTTTAATGACAGCCGTATGTATATAGCACTTTTCAAAAATTATCCCCCGTTCAGGCTGGTGAGCACAAGCAGAAAATACAATCCTGGGCACCAGAATATCCACAGCAGCTACCAAGAAATAGTTGAAAAATCTCACCTTAACATGTCCTCTTGAAGCACCACCAGACCTGCTTCAAGCAAGGCTTCCCTCCTGCACGTACACCGCTGTGGTATGTACTCCTCCAGGCAGCCTTACAAACACTTGTGCATTCATATACAGGCACTTAGCCTTTCACACCAGGATCTCTTATACACTAACGTACTCACCTCTTACCTGTATCTGTGCTTGCACCTTCTTGTACCTTTTATTTATGTCCTAGCTCTGACTACCGTGCCCGCCTGCTTTGACCTGCTTTAAATTAGAAAACTCCACCCTCCACTAGCGGCAAAGCATGAGAATGGCAGTTTCTTGAAGGGGCACAAATGACCAAACACTACTAGTAAGTGAGAAAGGCCAGGAAATTCACAAAGGCAACTGAGAATTGATTTTGTTGAGACCCTTTGCAGGCCCTGAAAGAGCCTGCTGTTCTTAAAAAGAGGAAGGAGGATGTCTGTGGAGTGTCAGAATGAAAGATGAACAGCAAACCTTGTTGCAGGGAGGACTGTCTTGCCCACCAGGAGCGCTGGTAGGGCGTATTTGCCTACTAATGCTCTGTCTGTGTGCCACGTTGCTAGTGGATGCAGCGTCTCATGCAGCCTTATAGACTCCTTTCTGCCTGTGCTCTGCTTGAGTTACTCTGAGGGCTGAAAATTGTCTGAATAGAGAAGCTGTGGGAGGATCAGCAGGACTTGTCCTATTAATGATTCCCTGCCAGAACTGCTTCACTGATTCACTGCTGTGACAGACAAGGTGGTGAAGAAGAGCAGAATTGGACTCAAGAGAAACGCGTGGTATTCTGCAACTATGAAGAGACAGTCCCTTTGGGTTATTCCTATTCTAAGTGTCATCATTTCTGTCACACCTTCTGGTGAGGTGTTGACCTCCTGATGCCATCCTATTTCCCGTGGGATATCACCGTGCTGCTTTTAGGACTAGTAAAGTGTAAGAGACAGCAAAAGCAAAAAATCTGGGCCCTTCCAGCAGGAGGGACACCCTGAAAGGGGAAGGTCATGTTCCCTTTGACTTGCTGCATTACAAACACAGATGGTCAAGCCCTGCTAACCCTGGGTTGGGAAACAGGGTGAGGAGCTGGCAGTGGTCCAGGTAGAGCCCTGTGGAGAGAACTAAGCGGTGCTCTGTGCAGCCTGGATTTCAGTTATGTGTTCCTATGCCCTCCACGGACACCGCCTGTAGGATTGATTTATCTCTATGTCAGTAAGAGTTACAAAGCTGGTTTGTATGGTCACACCACTGAATATCTCTTCCTGAAGCCTAATTTCTCCCTGCCAACACTTGCATGAACAAAGATATATGGAAATCCCGTTCCACCTGTATATCGTTTGCCCAGGACATGCTGGTCCTTTGGCACCAGTATTCAGGCTTTGTGACAGCCACTGAGCGCTGCCGTACAGTCCTCTAGTCACAGGGTTCCACAGACTTTTTCAGTTGCACAGATCCCAAGTACGAGCTGCTTGGCTGAACTTTCCAGATGGCAGCTTCTGTGTCATGAGCAGTTTTACAGAGGGGAAAAACGTACTCCTCTTTGGAGACATGGCTTGGGAAGGCACACTGTTCTAGCACACTGCCCCCCAGGAGACCTGCACATTGTGGAAAGTGAAGCAGGAATCCTCTGGCTCTTGAACAATGGACATGCCTCTCCCTGTATGTCTGACTGATAAGCTTTAAGTGACAGATGAAGCAAAGCAGAAGCATGTGGCAGTAGTCACCATGTGCTTGACGGCAATTAGCCCCGTGCCACTTGGCCTTGAACGCCTTCCTTGCGCCTCACGCAATGGCTGACCAGATTTCTGTTTTTTTACCCTGTTCCTTGATTAAAAGTGTTTTCTAAGGACTCAGAGACTAGTGAGCCCTGTGAGCCATTTCATGTTCCCTGAAGAAGAGAGCAATGCACAGTGTACATGCACACACAGGCACAACCGACCCAGGGCAGCAGCAATGGGAAGAGACTGAGGAGTAATGTCAAAGGCATGATCTGGCATATTACAACTGTATTTGGTAATACCATCATTTTGTATCAGGAGAGACAATGAGCCATATCTCCCTATTCACAGTCTTTATTGCAATACAGCTTTCACATGCCCTGTAGAACACAACTTGTCTTATACCATGTTGAGATCTAAAGCAGCTCATGGGAATGCTGCTGGAGTCTCTGTCTCCTTCCACCAATTGCAAAAGGAATCATTGTGACTAAATCAGAGGAGGAATATTAACCCTGGAGCTGTGTGTCACACACCTGTGTAACACACAAGGAGACTCAGACTGACAAAGGCCTTCATACATTCTGTACCTTTCTCCCCTCTTCAATACAGGAATGCCTCTGTCTCAAGAGCCCTGTCCTTGAGAGCACCCTCCTTTAGAGACGTCAATGATTATTCACTGACAGGATTCTGGGAACAGATGAGAGGGGCATTCTCTTCTAAAATTTGAAGGGAAGTTTGCTCTCTTAGAACATCCTATCTGGCTCAGATCACAACTTTGACCTTGGAGACGCATTTAGATTCTCAAACACAAGGCCTGATGCACAGGTACTTTTGTTTACCTTCCTGTTAGAAAGGCAGATTTATGATGCATGTGGTGAGATGACTCACATTTCTTGCATCCCTGAAGTATGAAATCAGGAGCCGATGTATGAATCTATGCAGCGATTACACACTGGTGAAAGAGATCTCCCTCTCAAAGCAGAGGGAGTTCAGGTGTTTCCTAGCTGGCACCATTAAGGCTGTAGAGGACAGACAAGGTTTAGGGATCTGCTAGACTGAGCATGATGGAAAGAGATCACCACTCACACAAGGACCATGCAAACCCTCCTATGCTGATCACTGTATTTTGAGTACTGCTGTATTTTAGTGTTTTGAAATGCACAAGGAAAGCCTTGCTCCTTGCAGAAGAGAAACTTGCAAGTAATTGTCAAGAAAAAAAAAAAAGACTACTTAAATTGTTTGTCGTTTTCATAGGGCTGAAGGGAGCAGAGCAGAGGAGAACTCTCTGGCTTTTTCAAAGAGCTCTATTTGGCAGGGATGCTTTATGCAGTCACTATGGTTGCTTTCGATTAACACACAAAGCCAATAGCTAGAAATTATGCACATGTGGAAAATACACTATAGATACACTGGGTAACTGAATTTCCATCTGAAAACCTTTACATGTGTGGAAACAAAACCTGAGCTTACGCATAGGAATAGGTTAAAATATTCTTCTTCAGAAGAAGAAACTATTTTTTACCACTTTCACTGTAGGAAAGGAGTCAAAAAGAAAAATGAAACACTGGAGCACAGAATACTTTAGCAACAACAACAACAAAATCCTGAGTCTCCCTGCACAAAACAAAATGGTAAGATGATAAAAATATCTTTTTCACAAAAATCAAGCAGCAATAGTAGGAATTAATACCTCTGCTAAATATAGTGTTTATATATCGCTGTGGAGTTGGTACAACTTTCCAGATTAAAGAGATATATGCATATACTATTTCATATTTTGGTCATTGACATGGGCAATAGGTCAGAGTGCACTCTCAGGAAGTTTACAGACAATACCAAAGAGAGGGACGGCTTCCCCTCTGTTAGGGGAGACTGAATTTGGAATACTGGGTTCAGGAAAAGACAGACAGTGATGTAGTGGAGTGAGCCCAGAAAAGGCCACAGAAGTGGTTGGGGCAGGCGCACAAGATGCATAAGAGCCTGGGAGGGTGGAATCTGTTCAGCTGGAACAAGACAACAGGAAGATGTTATTGCTGTTTGACACTGCCTAACAGGAGTGCACAAAGAGGCTGGAGACAGCTCTCAGAAGTGTGTAGGCAGAAGATGAGAGTCTCAGTATGAGGAGAAAGTTTTTCACAATAAGGGTAGTCAAGCCCTGGAACAGGAAACCAGATAGGCTGTAGGAACTCCATTATGGAAGATAAAAATTCATCTGGACAAGGCCCTGAACAACCTGCTGTATTTAACTCTCCTGTAAATAGGGGGTCGGACCATAAATTTCCAGAGGTTCCTTTAAACCAAAATTACTCTGTGATTTTGTGATTTCAAACGGAAGTGGCAAGACTTGAAGGAAATAGCTCTTGCCTCAGAGATGCGTCCAAATAGGTGGACAGCTGAACTACTCAAGAAAGGAGCAAAACCCTGTGCAAAAATGAATGCAGACTTCAAGATTCCAGCATGCAAAGCGAAGACAAGCAGGCTATAGATGCAGCCATTAAGAGCTAGAGGTGATGTGTGGTAGGTAGCAGGAAAGTCATAATGAAACATATTGAACCTTCAGGCAACAGAACATAGTTTTGAGTTGAACCATTCTGCCCTAGTTCTACAGCTATAAAGAAAATTGAACAAATGTATGTTGCTACTGAGGATGTAATGGTTTGGAACTACAGAAAACATTCAGGTAGATCACAAACCATTAGCAAGTATCATGAAATCACCACTGCTGAGTGTTTCCAGACTATAGAGTTGAAGATGTTGTAACTTTCTTAGACTCTTCACTGTCATCCACAGGCTAGTATTTGTGCTCCTCATTTCTCCTGATCTTTGTTTCTCTCTTTATTATTTAAACTGATTCAATCTGAGTTCATGTGATTGCAGGTTACTTTCTATGACTCTTCTACAAGATAATGACTGCTTGCCAAACCAATTTCTGGTGTTGCTTCTTATTACCTCAACAACTAATTCAGTGACCAAATCTCCCACTCACATCAAGAAAAAAATATTCATTATTATTATTATTATCATCATCAATATCATTATTAATAATATTGGTTTTCCAGTCTCTAGCTGAGAAGCTAGAAGTCTTTTATAATCACACAGTCTTTCACTGTATTTATTATTCTAATACCATGGAGATCTGTGTATGTAATCACACAGGGGCAATAAGACCCCTTCTGTAATGCCTTCTTTTAATTCCTCTACAAAGATATTTTGAGACAAGCAGTTGTGTTTTACATTACCAGCATTACTTGTGATATGACTTTCACTTGTTCTTCTACCCTTCATAAACAATGCATTCCTTGAATATATATGCTCCATTCATGAGTGCTAATCTGTGGCAGTTTATAAGTCTCCCCCACTTTATGACAAGTACCAGGAGTTGTCACTCCTCTATTTTATTGCCTTTTTTTTTTTTTTTTGCGTTAGTAAATAAACATCATGGCCATATTTGTGTTACATTACTCCATTTCCTGTATAGACTGCCATGTCTCCACTATCACCTACCTTTGAGTTACTTGAGCTAGCATTACTATTTTCTCCTTACTCTTAACTTATCTTTTAACTGATTTTATTTTTGTTTATCTGCTTTTTAATTTTCTTGTGTAATGACATAAAAAGTTATCCTACCAGGCTTGGACAGATAAGACAGTTCTGCCCTAGTCCTGCCTGTTCAATAGCAGGAAATAGAGATCAGTAACCCAGGAAGAACCTTATTAGACCGTGTTTCCACATTTTACAAAATACTGCAGTGGCAAGACTCATGTATTGACTTCACTGTACTATAGCACTCAAATATCTAAAGGGGAGGAGGAATGGGAAAACAGGAGAGGAAGAATGAAGCTTATGTAAATAAGGTCATAAGAATGAGGTCACATAATACTTTACCACCAACTCACAGAAAAGACACGTCAAGAAAAAAGATATTAAGCTGTTGGATTCATTTCACTGGTCATCTTATGCCTTTTTTTTAATGTATATGGACTATCTAAAACCAGAAATCAGCACATGCACTGTAACTTGGAGTAGAACAGCTAGTCTAGAGTTGAGAGGAACAACAGCAAAAAGTACAGCTGAGGCACGCCTAGTTCACAAAAGAGTGCAGAAAAGTCTGTGCTAGCAGCAGCTACTTCGTAAAATCATAGAACCATTTAGGCTGGAAAAGACCCATAAGATCATCAAGTCCAACCAGCACCTAACACTACCAAGTCTACAACTAAACCATGTCCCTAAGTGCCACATCCACACATCCCTTAAATATCTCCAGGGATGGTGACTCCACCACCTCCCTGGGCGGCCCGTTCCAATGCCCAACATCTCTTTCCATGAAGCAATTCTTTTTGACATCCAATCTAAACCTCCTCTGGCACAACTGGAGGCTAATTCCTTGTGTCCTATCACTCGTCATCAGAGAAAAGAGACCAACATCCACCTCGCAACAACCTCCTTTCAGGTAGTTGTAGACAGCAATGAGTTCTCCGCTCAGCCTCTTCTCCTCAGCCTCCTCTTTTCCAGACTAAACAGCCTCAGTTCCCTCAGCCGCTCCTCATAAGTCTTGTTTTCCAGTCCCTTCACCAGTTTCATTGCTCTTCTCTGAATGTGTTCCAGCAACTCAGTATCATTCTTGTAGCAAAGGGCACAAAATTGAACTTCTAGTTGACTTCTATCAGGCATTCATGAAATAAGTGGTTCAGATGCGTTGACAGCACCTGTTTGCTCTGGTGAGGCTACAGGGGACAGTGACTCAAGAAGCCTGTACAAATGAGGTTACGTGCCAACCCTCATGCACAAACAAGCTTCACAAGACCACCTTCCCCCAGGGATCCTGTTCCCCATCCCCCTCCCAAGTGATGCTCAAGTCTCACCCGAGCTCCCCAGCAGGCTGCACCGTGGTTTGCCAGGGCCTCCCTGCTGCCTCCGTGCAACTGCCCAGGGCAGACCCCTCTGGATGCAGGCATACATGGTGTCTGCATGCTGGTGGATGACAGGTTGGTCCAGGCAGGCTCTCATAGCCAAGGGCCATAGGCCTATGGTGGGAGGCACTGAGTGACTGTTCCAGACAGCAGTCCCATGCAGGGGCAGTCAGGGCTACTGGAGGAGACAGTGAGTGAGGTGAGGGCCAGGGCCTGGGCTGCATCCACACTCTTAAGGCACCTGGAAGAGCTGATGGCTTCACTGCTGGAAGGTGTGATTGAGCCCAACCCGCCTGAAGTACCACAGTTTGCTTTGCTGGGCTGGGCTGGGCTCTGCTGCCAGACTCTTTGGAAGCTGAGGATGAGAACATTTCATTTCATTTCTTAATCTGCCCAAGAGCTGAGAAGTTCTTTCCTTTTCCAAGAAAAGCACTAGGTTGTCTTACTGCCTAGGTCTCTGTTTGAGGTCACCTTCTTCCTAAACATGACCAGCCCAGACAGTGCAGAAAAGAGCAGAAGCACATTGTAAGCCTGACCCAGGAAATAAAGCTCATGCTCACCAGCTAAGACAGGGAGTATGGCTATGCATTAGCCATAAAAGCACTGGGAGGATTCTGCCAAAGCACTGCCAATCTTGTCTGGGTATCTGAGGAAGAGAAGCTTGAGATATTTGTTTTAGTTTTCTCCTTGGTCTCACTGCTGAAGGGGCCTTCATTGGCACAAAGAACCTCCAGATGCCAGCTTAGGCCTGTTTGTATGGCTGGCAGAGTGCTATGAGCTACACCCACATCGTGAAGCAAAGCATCTGTGATTGTGATGCCTGGAGAATGATTCCATCGTATTTGTGTTTTAATGTTAGTTTGCTATCACAACAGGGAAAACTTAGGTGTGGTCAAAAGGCAGTGGTATGTTTGCAAAAGATGGCAATAGAGGAAGCGGCCTTGACAGATCTAAGTGTCTTGAGATTTGTAAGGTATTTATATGTGTATGTCTCTGGCTGCTGGTCAAATGACGTTGGGCTTAGAGGAAGCAGAACATTGTTAATCACTGTAGATTATTTGCATGTTAACAGAAATCTCTGGAGGGTCTCTTAAGGGAAAGGTGTCCATGAAGGGAGAGGGATTTGAAAGGAGCAGCTTTCTCTAAAAAATGAGACCTATTCATTAGTAGTAACAGCATAACTGCAGCAACAATAAGCTGTGAAGTCCACCTGGCCCAACAGACCCCTTGCACATTATCCTATTAATCATTTATCAATCTTTGTCTTAAACAGCTCAGGTTATTTGTTTTTATTTTGAGGTCTAAAGGCCCCAAATCTCCTGTCATGTAATTAACTCACAGCCCCAGCATGATTCTCTTTTTGTTCTAGGATTGCTTTGTTTGAAAGGAAAGGATGAAGCCTGGACATTCAGCTGATGTGTATCTTTTCATATAGTATTTTCCTCAAAAAGACACCTTCCCTCTAATGGAGTACTGGTACCCAGATTTTGTCCTGGACAGGACAGGAGAAGGCAATCAGATGTCCACAGAGCCTGGCATGAGGTCTGGGAGCACGCAATGCAGAGCTAGCTCACTTTTCCCATGGAAGGGGAGGCAGGATCAACCTGTGGGTCTCACCTCTCCAGCAAGACAGGTGAACAGAGCTGGAGGTGACAGCATGAGGCATTCTGCATATCGCTGCTCTGTGAAGAGAAATGTCTCCCCAGGACCCTGACTACAGCAGCCAGTATGATGGACATTACCTTCTTGTGACTGCACAGGCACTGCCCCCTCTTTCCATGGACCAAGCAGGCACCTGGCCACCAGTTCCTTCTTACTTAATGGGACTTACGCACTCAGTCATCAGCAATCTGGGCAAGGTGGCACGTCACACACACAATGCAAGCATTTCACAGGGGTACCACCCTCCCCTTCACTGCTGTGGCAGGAAACACTCAGCTACCTCAGCCTTGAACAGCTGGGAATTGGCACCTGGTACTGCCTACACACCAGCACCCACTGCTCTGCTGGCAGGGAGCCATAGGGGCCAACCCACAGTGGCAGGCGGGACTGGCTGTGAGGAGGGGTCCAGCCACTGCAGGGAGCCTCTGGTGTCACTGGGATGGGGTGGCTGGCTCCAGCCTGTGCCAGGCTTGCTGGGCCCATCCTGCCCTGACTATCTGCTGAGCACAATTGAGGTGCAAAGGGCTCTTCCTGTGCCCCTGCTGATGGCTGGGCAGGCCCCAGCCAGACAGCTGTAGGGACAGAGGTGAGCATGGGGTACCACCAGCCAAGCAAGGGTGACCCAGCCAGCAGCCTGGACCTGACCTGGTACAGTAGGAGCACACCATGGGGCCTGCCATCTCAGAACATTTATTAATAAAAAAAAAAGTCAAAATAACTTACTCCCTTTGTTGCACAAAGGGCTTGGTATAAAGAGCTCTGACCTCCTAAGTTAAGACAGGTGAGAGGTGGGTGAGTGTCTCTTGTCCTCTGAGACCATGACCATCTCCTGCCCCAGAGTGGGAGTGCAGGCAGCACGGGAGCTACTGGCCACACAGGGCCGTAGGCTGCGGGTCCTGGTGCAGGATCAGCCACATGCCCCTGCCTGCAGCTTGTTCATGGGCAGCACGGACCACTGTGGGGTGCAGATACTGAGTATACGGAGACCACAGACACCAGATGCCAGAGGGTGTGGGAGCTGCAGTGGAAGAGAGAGAAGTGTCTGCTTCTTTCCATGGTGCTTAGGGGGTCTGTGAAGCAAAAAAAAAAAAAAAAAATTGAAGCAGCAGGACAGCAGCTGCCTACAGGCAGGGGATTGTGGGGCTGACTGGACACAGCCCTGCCTGCTGCCTCACACAAGATCTAGCCAGGCAGAGGCAGGATGCTGGCTGTGGCTACTTGTCACACTCCAAATCCTGGGCCCCCTCAGCACCCTGGTAGTGCATCTCGCAGAACTCCTGGATGCGACTGCAGGCCTCCAAGATCATCTCCTCAGGTACAGTGATCACCACACGGAAGAAATTTGGGTACTCAAAGCACTGAAATGATAAAGGATAAAACTGGCAGATTATCTGGGATAACGCTGGTGTCTCAGAGCCCTGCCTTGGGGCCACATGTTGTGTCATAACAAATGAAAATGGTCAGTGTTGGACACTGACTGAGGACAGTAAGGCCAGGCTCTTGCTCCCTTAGACTGGTTGTTCCATTTCAAATAGGTCTCCCAGCTCCATCTGGGAAACATCTCAGTGCAGACATAATGCTGTAGTGGTCACAGACCAAAGGACTGCATGGACTGTGTAAGACCTAGGGAATGGTCTGGAAGGAGCTAGGGATGCCTCCCTCCTCCTCAAAAGCTTAGGGAAGGCTAGGGCTGGAGAATGTCTGGGGCCTGTCTGGATTCAGTGTAGAAAGTGGAGTAGGAAGGAGATAGGCAGAGGGACAGACTACAGGCTGAGAATTATGCCCTGTGCCTACAGGCTTGGGAGACTATAAGTGGGGCATACAAAGGAAGATAGGTGGGAGCAGTCCTGAGTCTCCGAGGGAGTGGCTTCAGCAAGGAGGTATGGGGGTACATTCGTTCCAGGGATACAGCTCTGCCAACATCAGAAATACAGAGCAAATTTGGAGCTGCAAAGATCCTGAGAGCTTGACCAAGGGCTGTTAGTAAGCCAGATATCTCTAGTCCCCATCCTTACACACTGCACTTAGAGCATGACAGACCATGGACATTGCATACAGAATTTACAAACTGTCCCCAGAACTTAGGGCTGCAGTTTGCTATTTGCTTCTATCCCTGTGCTTAGGCCCCACACATCCATGGGACTCTCAATGTCAGACTTACTGAGGCCGGCAGGCAGAACACAGACTGCTCCGAGATGAGCCGCTCAGTGAACTCCACATCATTTTCAAACTCAGGGAAATGCTCCATCTCAATTTCAACCTGCAGCAGAGGGATGGAATGTGGCAACCAAAAGCACCAAAACTATCTGCAGTGTCCCCTGCTTACCCACATTGCCCACCAGTTTCCCAGCCAAGTGCAGCTGCAGGCCCTCAGGGATTTTTGCTCATTATTTGGGCTGACTGGAATGCAAGACACAAACTAATATATATAAGTGAAAACTGGGGATTTTTTAAGAAGTAAAGTAAAAGTAAAACAAACTGCCCTAAGCTGGAATTTCTGTTAAGGGCAGCTTTAGTCAAAAGCTGAATAACACAGGTACAGGAACCCATTAGCAATGAGAAGGGATAAATCCAGATAAGAAAGAAGTGTGAGAAAAGTCTATCCGATATCTATTAGAAATTTTGTCATCCAAGAAATCTGTAAGGTAAGAAAGAGATAGAAGACAAATTAATGAGTTTTAAGATTAAAAAAAGGTAATGTCTGGAATGCTAAGAAGAAAGGAAATGTTCAATAACTACTTCCGTATTAGGAAAGAAGGAGGCTGTCCCCTTATCAAATAAGGACAGTGAGATCCTGTCCTTTTGTTTTTAAACCAGAGATAATTGTAGACATCTCATTAAGATATTCTAAATTAAAAACAGTCGAGAAATAATTTGCATGCAGAAGTTCTGGAAGAGCCAGTGGAAGAAAAATTTTACTAGGTGATTTCTTTTGGAATAAGTGTTCAAATACTGCAGGAGTACTAGAGGCATGGATGAGTCTTAGAACTATGCCTCTACACAAACATCATAAAAAGAATGACCTGTGTAGCTCTGGGTAAGGTTGGAAACAAGGTCTACTGGTAAAGATTTTTCTATTGAACTTGGGTGAGACTGACATTGCAGTATTTTCCACTTCTGGATCCACTTTTTTTTTTTTTATTTTTAAAGCTGTGGAAAAAACCAAAACATTATGAGACCAAAAAAGATTAAAATGTGCTAAACCTGAGACTGAAGTATTTAAGTCGAGCTTGTTGAGATGAGAAAGGAATTTTCACTACACCATAAAGAGTTAAAAAAAAAAACTAACATACATGAAAAGCCGGAAGAAGAGGCAACAGCATAGGCAGAAGATAGCCATGTGGGAGGAAGGCTACACCTTTAACAGCAGGTATGATAACCTGATTTGTGATATAGAGGCTTTTCATTGGCAGCTGGCTTCAAATCCAGATAAAAACAACATTGTTTTGCAACGTACAACTCACTGAGTGCTCCACAGGTACAAGCAGGTTAAATGTACCAGCCTCTACTGTGTGAGAAATAAACAATATACGGTAGCCTTCTAAAATGACCAAGGGATGGTTCCACTGTTCTGGGCAATGTGAAGATGCATGGTAGTGGGGACCTGGTGCTAAGCACTACTCTGAAGCCATTGACAGCTACAGCAGAGAGACCTAGGGTGACCAATGATGGTCAGAAAATGACATTTCACTCTCCTCACTTACCATGAGGTACATGGCTCCAGCAGGCCGGACAGGCTGCAGGCCTGGGATAGCTGATAGGGCAGCATAACAAAGGTCAGCATTGGACTGAAAAGCAGAAAGAAGAAAGTTCAAGAACAGGAGAAATTCCAGGAAGCTGATCAGCAAATAGAAGCCAAGCTCTGGATCAGGACTATAAACAGGTTTGCCCACTGCAAATAAAGGGGCAAGGAATGCAAACAACATGGGTGATCATGGCCTTGAGTACACTGAGCTGAGCTCCGCAAGTCAGGGCTGAATGCCTTACCGCTCAGGTCACAGCTCTAGCTGCAGGGCTGGGCTTCCTGAAACTTGTCATAGCCAATATTCCTGCCATGAGGATAGGCTAGAAAGATATTGATTTCCCCCACCCCAAACAACACATGAACAAACTGATGTCCTGTGACAGCCTGTTTACCTTGAGGATGCTGAGGGTGTTGTGGTAGAACTCAGGGGGCGTCTGGTGCAAGATACGCTCCAGTGCTCCTTGGACAATTGTACATGGTCCTAGGATCCTCTGACTCAGTCTAAGAAGGCCATCCCTGATCTGAAAGAAACATGGTGATATTTGCAACTCAGAGTGTGCTTTTTTGAAGAAAAGAGACAGTTCCAAGGCCTGTTGTCTGCATTTCTACAGCTGTTAATGTTGCTCTCTTCAGTAAGCATATAGAGTACTTAAGAGTATTTGCTTGATTACATTATGGGTATCTACAGACTATTTACAGTGTCATTCTCTGGTCCCCAGTTGGGAATTGTAATGCCAGCAGAAACATCCTTCTGATCTTCCCGATCAGACTCAAAACATGCTTGAATATAGCTAATATTCTTGCTAAATAGAGACAGAGCTGCTCCAAAAGCCACTTTGCATGTCCATTAGGTTTTGGTCCACAATCCACACTTTTGAAGCCAGTTAGGAAAAAACAACATTAGCTCTTTTGCTCACTCAGTTGCTGCTCTCTTCTCTCTCTCCCCATGACGAAAGCCCTCTAGGTGTGAAGGGTCACTGCAGTAGGTGGTTGCTCTTGTAACACAGACGAAGCAATAGATAACACACTGGCTACAATGCATGGTGCTTTGGTCCCACTTTTAAGGGAAAAGTGATTAGAGCACACAGACCCCACATACTGGATAAACCATGCAATGCTATCAGTACACAGTGGAGCTGTTTGAGAGAATGCAGCAGAAACAAGTAAGACAGGTAAAAGGCAATATATGGGAGCAGGTGGACTAAGGAATGGACATGAGCAGCCAGCATGTACAGAAAAACAAGTGAGCAACCCACATGAAAGCAAAAGAGGATTACATGCCTATATCAGTCAAAGCCCTGGTGATTCACACACTGAATACACTGCAAGTCTGTGGCCATGACAGTGACACTTGGAAGTTCTCACCTCATTACCGAAGATGTCTCTCCTGTCATGGATTAGGATCCAGCCCATCCGCCAGCCAGGGACAAGCCATCGCTTTGCCAAGCCACCACAGGACAAGATGGGCACATTGGTGCTGAGAGTTGCAATGGGTTCATATTTGCAGTCAGTAAACACCTGTGACAGGAGGCTTTGTTAGGATTGTTCCCATCTCTCATTGGGAAAGCTGGGGCTTGTGCACAAGGCACAACAAGAAAGGAGGTGGTAAAGTGATAGGAAATGATGGTGAAAGCTCCCAGCTTCAAGGGTATGAAGACAATAAGTGCATTCACATGGGAGTGAGATATATGGAAAGAGAAAAAGGAGCTGGACATGAGAGGTACTCTCAGAACTGCACTTTACAGGACTGGGAGCTCCAGGTGTGGACTCACGCACAGTACAGGGGAGTGAAGCTGTTGCTCACCTCCTGAGAGCTCACTGCCCCGGGCTGAAGGGAAAGTGCATCAGAAAGGACAGGTAGCATAGGGATGCAAAGGACTGCAATAAACACTCACCATGTCTCCATAGATTTCATCAGCAAGGATGGGAACACACTGTCTTGATGCCACTGGGGGAGAGAGGGCATTCAGCCTGGTCATCCTGCATCCTCCATAAGAGGAGACTTGCCCTTTCCTACAGGGCCTGGCAGGGCTCCCTGAGAGCCTTTAGTACCAGGGCAGCAGGTCCCTATCTTCCTCCTACAGCAAGGAGTTCACTTGGAGAGCCTTGTCCTGGCTGAGCCTACTTCTGCTCTAACCTGCAGGTGTAGGTAGTACAGCCCCCTGCACTGACAGGCCAGTGCTCAGGAGCTGTAATGCTCCCTGTGATCACACTCTTGTGGAGCAAGAGTGGGGAAATGAGCAGTCCAAGTCACACAGGGCATTTGAGAAAGACCAAGACACACACTCTACATGTTCTTGCCCACATAAGGCGAACCCTTCACACTGAGCAAGCCCTGCTTCATGGTCTGCAGTCAGTCATGAGGAAAGAGGCAACCCCCAGGACCACAGCACTGCTTCCCTACAGTGCTGTCACATAGCAGGGCAACCACCACAGCCCTGCAGAAACAGTGATCAAGGCACAGGCACTGTGGGCAGACACTAGACTGCATTCATACTCCAGCTACATGCAAGCAGTCTCACCTGCCAGGATCTTCTGGAGGTGGCTCTTGCTGAACACAGAACCACAGGGGTTTGATGGGTTGTTCACAATCAGGCAAGCTGTTTTCTCATCCACCAGGGACTCCAAGTGCTTCAAATCAATTTCCCAGGACTTCTCTGGCTAATGAAGGAAAGAAAAGGGGAAGCACAGTAGAAGAATCATATATGCTACACAGAGGTGCGACAAGGTACCCAGGGGTGCTCAGTTCATCTTTAGCCACTTCCCAGTCAGAGACAAGGTTATTCTTTTGTTTCACTTCCCAAGCAGAGACAAAGTGTTTTTATTTATTTATTTATTTTAAAAAGGAGAGGCAGAGGTGTCACAGCTGCCCTTTCCAGACCTGTCCCCACTTACCAAGAGGTTGTAAAGTTTAACTTCAATTCCCATAGATAGTGCCAGAGTCTTGTAGAGGGAGAAGCCAGGCCGTGGCACCAGGATGTTCTGGCCTGGGTTAGCCAGCACTGCCAAGGCAAGCTCTATCGCCTGGCTGCAGCCACTTGTTAAGATGACGTCCTGCAAACAGCACACAGGAGTGAGTGGAAAGCACAGACACTCTGAGGATTTCCAGCCACACAGGAGTGCCCAGGCTCTGCCAGGGGAGAGCTTCTCAACCAAAAAGACTAGTGTGGAGCCTGACTGAAGGCAGGGAACCTCCAACAACTGGAGAGCTCAGCCTCCTCCAAAGAGAAGTGTCCAGGGCAAGGGATGGGAGCAGCAGGCCAGCGTAGGACAAGGCCATGAAGTACCCTTCTGTCCCACATTTGGGCAGGGGACGGACAAAGCTGGGGCAGGGTCCCCATGCTGCATGGGCTAGACACAGACAGCAGCACCCTGCCTGCACTGCAGTGGGAATTCCTCAACTGTGCACCAGTACCTGGGCCTCCAGTGGTGCCTCTGGACAGTTGTAATATGCAGCCACTGCTTCCCGGCAGGACTGGTAGCCTGGGGAGAGAAGAACAAAACATGGCAGGCAGGCTTTTACAGAACATTTCAGTTTTCTTGCCAGGAAAAGGCTCATAGCTGCCTGTCTAGCCAGGGCAAGCCCATTTGTTAGTGACATTGTCCCAAGGTGGCAGAGACCATCCTGCCTCAGGCCAGGTGCAATGCAGCCCCATGTCTGGGCCAGGTGTGTCAAACGCAAGAAAGTCTCTTGAAGCTCTCAAACATGGAACTCTCTGGAGCTGGGTAGAATGTAGTTAGGGAGCTGCTACGCCCCAGCAGAAAGCCAAATGCTGTTACATGACCTTCACCATTCAGTGGTGGCACAAGGGCAGCCCTCCCTGTACCAGGTCCCTCACTGTCACCACGTGGAGGGCGTCCTGTGAGGCAGGAGTGATCTATGCTCTGTACATGCTGTTTGCATTAAGTGCAAACAAGGCTCATGTTCTCTGCGAAGGCAAGGAATGCAAAGGGAGTCCTGGTCAGGGCATACCAGAAGCAAATTGGCTGCAGTCCATGGCAGGGAGACACAGTCCTTTGGCCTTCTGGATTCCTGAAACCCTGCCTGCTCAAATGGCATGGGGAACAAACACAGCTATTGTGAGGCACTGGACCTTCTTGGTGTTTCAGGGAAAGCACTTATATGATGCCCTCTCAAACAGATCGTGCAGGAAAGGGCACTAATGGCATCTTGGGGGATATATGTTTGTGTGCTCCTGGGACTACTGGTGAGAGCAGCTGCAGGATGCTACTGTGGACATCTGTAGGCTCTACATACTTGCTATAGGGTAGGACCTCACATGTACCTTCATCCCACTCTCATAGGAGTAGCTGTCAACTTACCAACAGATGGAGCATAGCCATTGTAACGTCCTGAGTCCAAAACCTCTTTCACAGCCCGCGTGACCTCATCATTTGTGGGAAGATTTCCAAAAACCGTCGGGTCTCCTTTTCAAAGATTGAAAAATAGTAAAAAATCAATGGGGAAAAAAGTTCTCACTGGTCTGTGGCAGGCACAGAGCTGTGTGGTAACCTTCCATATCCCTGTGTGGTTCCACAAGCTTTGTGCTTCAGAGTCCTGCAATCTGCTAGCCCCCATAGCCCACCCCACTGCTCAGAGTCTTCAGCAATAGCACTGTGCTCACCTAAAGACAAGGAAATCATAGCTTTCTTCGGGTTGGGCTCCACCTTCATGCTGTCTACAATGGCTCGGACAGGATTGAAAGTCTTCTTTGACATTTCAGAAGCCCTGACAGCCCATCTTGGCTTCCGGCCCTTCACCTTCCCCAGTGACATGCTGTTTCCATTGGTCTTGAGATGAACATCCAGCAGAGGGGCATGATCTCCAGGGCTGTTCACTTGGATCAGGTACGAGTCCATCCTGAAAACTGTCAGTGGTAGATGGATTTCCTTAACTTAGTTAACATATGCCAGACAAAAGCTCTGCCTACCTGGGAGAGTGCCCATGACTCTCCAAAAGCAAAACTTCTGAAAGCTGCAGAACTTACCTACTACCTATGGACAAATCAGTCACCAACAGCAAGTAGAGCTGTTCTCAGGGCCAGGATGGAGTGAAACTGAACATGTAAACGAGTACAATGGAGTGGGAAAGACAAAGGCAGCACTCTGGAGTAGCCACACCACTTCTTTGCATGGATGCACTTGCTGTGCTGTGGAGGAGCAGCCCTCGCTAAATCCATCAGCTAGGAGCTAGCAGCACATTGCAGTCATTTTGTGGCTTCAGATTCAGTGTTCCACTGACAGGAGGGCCAGCTGTTGTGTTGTGTCCCCCCAGGCCAGACCTCAAGCAGTAACTACAAGGATCAGCCCACTCAGTGTGGGTGTGTGTGTGTGTCACATCCAGAATGTTCCTCCAGTACACAGACTGTTAATATCAAACTTTAGATATCAGAAAGGTAGCTCTGATCCCATGTTATCAGGATACACTTGGCAGTGATAAGGTATTAGCTACAGACAGTTGTCTCTGTCAGCAGAGCAACAGGGAGCAACAGTCCAGTCCAACGACTCCAGATTAAAGGGCTGTGCTTAGAAAATGGAGCAAGACTGGTAGGGCCAAGAGGGAAATCTGGGTAGCAACACTGTACTAGGCAAAGGGCCTGTAGCCCTGCCTGAGGCTCGGTAACAAGCAAGCCACAGCAGAGGAACAGCTGCCTTCTAGACCTCAAAAAGTATGCATGAAAGTGGCTTACACACCTGAGCATGTATACCCAAAGCACAAGCCAGTCCCAGCCAGCAAATTCCTCACTTAAGAACTGGAGCTGACTCCAGAGTTTCTACCTCCAGAAGGTTAGAGAGAATGCATGCAGATACCTCTAGAGCCACCAAGCCCTTTCTCACTGACACCAGCACAGTGTCTCCTAATCTTGCCATCAGCAGCTCACGCTCTGTCTCTGTACTGCTCTATTTCTATGCTCCACTGAAAGACAGTTCACTGAACTGTAGCCCTTTCCTGATGGCAGTTACTTAGCCCATGCACTGTTAGATGCCATGCTCTCAGATACTCAGGGCGCAACAGACAAGGGATCTGACTACCCTGTCCTTGCTGCAGACACTGATCTGGAGGGATTATATTATTAGCTGGTTCTGGCAAGATTTGCCACCTGAACAAATATCTCATTGCTTCAGTGAGGTTTGAACCTAGAGATGCCCCATGCTGCTACAGTTACTCTACCAGCAGTGCTTCCTTAACTTATTTAAAGTGACTGAGATTATCGTAACAGGGTGGTGGTGGCAAAGGAAGACTTCAGGTCCCTGCTATTAACACCTTCTGGGTCTCCTTTGCACCAAAAGAAAGGTAGAGGAAGAACTACACAGCAGGGCTGCACAAAAACTGAGCAGAGAAATGAGCAATATATCTCATTTCAACATTAGGGCTGAGTCCCAGTGCACGGTGCAAAACCCAGCAGAGTCACACCATGGTTCTTATGTGAATGGGAACTGCATATGCAGGCAGAATGGATGCCTTCAGCGTAGGCAGGGAGGGAAAAACCCACTACTCCCCCTGAAAGAAGCAAGATACCAGATAGTACTTTACCTGCTACAGCACAGACAGGGAGGCACCAACAAGCTTAGAGGTCCAGTCCCTTTTCATCCAAGACAAATCCTCTCGAGAAGAAATCCCAGCAAATTCTTGCTCATGAAATAAGCCCCCAAACTGGGCGTTGGGTCAGAAGCTGTTAGCCATTGGCTCACAGAGAGGGCTGCTCTCTCCACCCAAAAATGCCCTCTCCTCCCCAGTGTAACTTCATTCATTTCAAACACCTGAAACATGCCTGCACATTAACTCTTTCTGGGGGTAGCCTACAGAGGGACACAATTTTGCTTCCTGGAGGCCCTGGGCCACCACTCATCTGCATCACTTCCCTCTGTCCTCAAAGGGGAAGAATCCCACAAAGCAGACCCCAGTATTCCAAGCCCTAGCATCTTGTAATGAACCAAGAGAGAAGTGTTGGACCCTGAAGCCTCCAGACAGAATTAGTATGTCCTGCTCACCTCAAAGGCCCTGGACTCCCAGTGCACCAGCTGAGAAAGTACAGTTTGTGGCATCACTTACACACAGGGAACATCTTTGTCCATAGGCTGAAAGGAGGCAGGCCTTTCCATAGCAGGCATTTGGGAGGCACCAGGAGCTGAAAAGTTAAAGGAAGCCCAAGTTGCTTTTGTTGTTGTTGTTGTTGTTTGGTTTTGTTATTGTTGCAAGGCCCAAACAAACTCTTCATGAGGGCAGATAACGAATATGATGCAATTCATTCTCCACTGATAGTACTGCAAAGCACAGATGACACCATTCCCAGAAGGCCCTTTTTTCCTAAGAGATGTAAAATCTGTGCTTTCCTGTCCTTTGCCTGCTACATGCTTGGGGTAAGTAAGAGGCATCTGCACCCTCCCTGTCTTCCAAGGGCTGCTCCCTGCCACCCTGGCAGCAAATGGCTGGAGATCAAAAAGTTGGTCAGGGGCAAGAGGCATCCTGCTAATCCCCTGGCAAATGGACTGCTGACACCATTGCAGAGGCCAGCGGTCACTGTGATTTTGTCTGTTCATACTCTGCTCCTGTGTGGGAGGAGAGATGACCACCTGCATTCAGCACATGCCCACTGCTCCACCAGCAATAAGGCTGCACCTTCCCAGGTGTTAACAGTGTGTGTGCTCTCTAGCCCAGCCCTGGGGCTCGGTGATGCTGCTGGGGAGTCATGACCTGCTGTTGGCCACAATGCTGCAATGGGGGTGATGGGGCCAGGGATTCCGGTGCTGGAGACAAGCTAGGAGATGGTGGGTTGCAGCCAGTGGGTCTGGGCAGAGACCCCAGTCCCAGGCTGGCTGGCAGGCCTCCCGCAGTAGCCATGCTGGGGGCTTTGGCCGTGGAATAGTGCCTTTCAAAAACATTTGACAGAGAAATGTCTTGTGTGGAAGCTGACTGGATTCTCTTCTGTCAAGAGCCTCACAGTTCTGGATTGTTTCTTCTCTCCTTTTTGCTGAAGCCTGACATGAGCAACATTCAGAAGCTCAGTCATGCCCTCTCCAAGCACGTATGGGTACCTTTCTTGCTTCCCCCAGCTGGCCCCATCTCTTACCATGCTGCAGCCCTGACAGAGTTAAAAGTGGTGTCAGGAGGCTTCAAGGACGCTGCTGCCTGTTCTGCCTAGCAACAACCCTGAAGATGATGCAACCGGAGCTCTACCTGACATCCTGCACACTGCAGTGGGGTTCAGGGGAGGGCATGGTGGAAGTCTGCTGCCAAGAGAGAAGAAAATGTGGCTCTGGAGGCAGAGGTAGACTCAGTTACATAAGGGTGAAAACCTGGCCAGATAGGAGAAGGACACAGTGCAATGGGATCAGTGGGTTTCTGCTGCTATTGCTATGCCCTTCTCCTCTCTCTGGATGACTCCAGTCCTTTTCTAGATGATCCAACATCATGCAGCCCCCTAACCCCACCCCTTGTGGTACGTGGAGCCTCTCAGGAACAAAGCATGAGCACACAGCTCAGCACTTCATGTTCCAAGTGCAAGGTCCTGCATCTGGGCCAGGGCAACCCTAAGCACAAATACAGGCTAGGTGCAGAATGTATTGAGAGCAGCCCTGAGGAGAAGGACCTCCTGCAGCCCAGAAAGCCATCTGTATCCAGGGCTGCATCAAAAGCAGCGTAGCCAGCAGGTCAAGGGAGGTGACTCTCCCCCTCTGTTCCGCTCTTGTGAGACCCCATCTGGAGTGCTGTGTTCAGCTCTGGGGCCCCCAGCACAAGAAGGACATGGACCTGTTGAAGCAAGTCCAGAGGGCCACAAAGATCATCAAGGGTCTGGAGCACCTCTCCTATGAAGACAGGCTGAGGGTGTTGGTGTTGTTCAGCCTGGAGAAGAGAAGGCTCCAGGTAGACCTCATAGAGGTATTCCAGTACCTAAAGGCGGGCTACAGAAAAACTGGAGAGGGACTCTGTCTGGCAGTGCAGGGACAGGACAAAGGGGAACGGCTTTAAACTAAAAGAGGGTAGATTTAGATTAGACATTATGAAGAAGTTCTTTGCTCTGCAAGTGATGAGGCACCGGAACGGGTTGCCCAGAGAAGCTATGGATGCCCCATCCCTGGAAGTGTTTAAGGCCAGGCTGGATGGGGCTTTGAGCAATCTGGCCTACTGGGAGGTGTCCCTGCCCATGGTGGGGGGGGTGGAAGGGGTGGGGTGGGGGAAATTAAATGATCTTTAATGTTCCTTCCAACCCAAACCATTCTGTGAGACTGATTCTGATTCTCCAAATACAGTGAAGCCAGCCCTTGCACAGTGCAGCAAAAGAGGTGGCCACACTCTGCAGGACGCATTGCTACCAGTAAGGCAGTTGGTTGCCCTCCATACCCCACCAGCCCTTGCTAGCCCCTGCACTACCATCTGTTCCTCTTTCTCAGCTGCTCTCCCTTGCAGGTCTTTTGTTGCATACCTCTTCATCTCCCTCTTCTGTAGTTTCAGCAATTGGCCTTTGTCTCTTCCCAGTGGAAGAAGAAACTTGGTAATGGCTTCAGTGTTTCTTTGGTACTGCCTTGTTCTAGTACTAGGATTGCCCAGAGGTCTCTTTCTGTGAACAGAGTCCGAACCTGGACGGGCAAACAGTTGCCTGTTCCTGGACCAGCCAGAGTTACAAAGGAGGACTGACAAATAGCTGCTTGACTAAGGCATGGACTCAAGCATCACTGCATTGACAAACTTGTGTCTGCATCAGGCTGCAGGCAGGTCATGCACCGGTAGAGTTTTGCGCATGTGCTCTACACTCTTTTTCAGGGTATACTGCTCCAGGGACAGACACTTAACCAGTACTCCGCACAAAAATTTACTGGGATCAATTACAAATCACTTCAGTAATTATTTCCTCTTGTTTTGCTTTTTTTTTTCCATCAATTTCTGTCCAGTCTTTTCTGACACTGTCATAGCCCTAACCACTCAGTGATGGTCTCCACAAATATGTGTGTAGCCTAATCTCTGTTTAGTCATTTCCAGCTGAATCTGCTTTTAATAACCAAGTATGTGATTTTTCCTTGTTAATCTCTCATTTAGATAAGCAAATAGCCCTGGAGACTCCTTGGTTCTGGTGAATTTTGTGACTGTTTATTGATTCCTAATATTTATATATATCAATAATATTTATAACACTGCAGAAGCTCTCCTGAAATGCAAGGGACAACCCTTGTCTGTTACAGGTCAGGTCACATGAGCACTCTGAAAACTGCACAAATTCATAGTTAAATCTGCCTTGTGCATAGACAGAGCTGTTTTGCCAAACTTGCATATATCTACATATATTAAACCATCACAATGGCTGTGCATTCAGCTGAAATTGAGCACAGCATTTCTTTGCAGAATCAGGGCAGAAAATTAGCTAAAAACCAAAACGAACCAACCAACCAAAAAAAACACCACCATAAACTCAACACCCCCCCCCAAAAAAAAAACAACAAAAAAAACCAGCTAGGTTATACAAAGCTGTGCAAATATTTTACTTAAGAGCCAGCAAGACAGCAGAATCCACAAAGAGTGAATCAAAGCCAGTAACTAGTAACTCAAAAATATATAGTAGCTACTTTACCTACCTGCCTGTAATTAGGATGAATTTTGATTTGACCTCAGAAATATAAATCTGAAAGATACGAAAGGCAAATTGCACAGTCTAGCTAGAGACACCTCATTCTGGAAAAGTAGCCTGTGTACAGCAAGCGTTTTGCAGGGTGCTCTGGTGCCCCTGTGAGCTGAGCTCTGGAAAGGGGAGCAGTGGCTTCTGGGGCCTGTGTAATCTCTGCACTTCTTTTGAAAGTGGATCAAGGTGACTCACACTGTGCATGCACATGGGGCATTTCAGTGGGGACAGCGATACTCTGGGTAGTCATTCACGTTGAGGCTCTTTGTAGAGTTCTTTTATGCAGGCCTTGGTCCAGCCTGGAAACAGGTGCATTAATACACCTGCCTTAATGAGTGTTAGCTCCCACCATAGCAATTCCTCTCTGTTAAGAAAACTAGAGAGTGTAAAGACCAAATGCTTTCATGACCATAAGGTCTTGTGGGCCTCCTGTAATACTGGTGTCTGCAAATGCAGTGCTACAGCCTGATGCTGGCTGTGCTGCGCAATCCAAATTTCTCTTCCCAGCCACTGATCACTGTAGCACTGGGGAAGGGAAGGAGTCCAACAATCATGAGAGACTGTGCACTGCTCAGCCTTGGCCTTAAGTCGATGTGCAGGACACTTGCAAGTATGCTGAAAGAAGCAGAGCGTACCCCAGGTTCATGGAGCATAGGCAGCACTGATGAACTACAGGCCCAGCAGCCACAATGAAGGACTTGCAAGTCCTCTTACAGCTGCTGCGAAGAATGCTCCACACAGTGTGAGCGGTATTGGCTCCAGCGTGCAGGCACTGCGAAGAGAAACACCTTGCCAAGCCTTCCTTTTTGCTTACATCCAGGCAAATGTTGTGTAAGTGTTTGCGTTATGACTTCAGATACTCGTGCTGTTGCATGGTTTGCTGAGGCAACTGCCCCCTGGACGGCCTTGAAGCCATGAGGGCAGTGACCAGCCAATGGGAATGGGGTGGAAAGAGGCATGGTGGCCCTGCAGGGCAAGGGGAAACCTTGAGCTTGCATTGAGTGGGGTGGGCAGCACCAGCCACCTCACTTTCTTACAGCACAGGCAGGCCAACACCTCTCATGACTGAATTTGAGCCCCAGTGATGGAGGCCTGCCACCTGCCAATGGATCTGCTCCAGTGACAGCTGCTCTTCTCCTTAGGAAGTGGTGGAGGCAGTGTGTGTGGGGTAGGGGGTGGGGGGAAGCATTTCTTTTTTTCTTTTTTTTTTTTGATGTGTGTGTACATGCCTAAATCACATCTCTTTTACTTCAAATTAAGAACATTGCTTCCTGAACATGCCAACAGCAAATAGGGAGACCAAAATATTCCCCTTCTCTTGACAGATTTTTTTACAAGGTTGCAAGTTAAGATGCCTCCCTATTAACATGCTTGAAAGTTGTTAATAGACACCTGTTCAGGCAAATGAAAAGACTGTGTTCCATCTTTTTTTCTTAGGTTATCTTTCTAGAGCTTTCTTTTGCTCTAGAAAAGAGCGGGGGGGGGGGGGGGGGAAGAATTTCTTCACGTCCTACATGTGACATTTCTGTTTATACACCCCAGTGATGTTAGTTTTTTTCGCAACAGGATGACATTGTGGACTTGAGTTCAGTTTGTGATTCACAAACACCTCCAGTTCTTTTCTGCAGCACTGCTGCATCGTCATCGTGCTGAGCTCATTGTTTCTGTGACTATTTATTTATGTGGGACAGTTGATAAACCTGTTTGTGGTGTTCAGCAGTGATTGTGCTGCAGGTCCCACCTGCCTCACACTGGAGAAATACGAGGCAGCTCACAACTCACCCCTTCTGCTTCATCCTCCAAGTTCCCAGGGAGGGCACTGAACCAGGTCAGAGCTCTTTGTCCATGGCGAGCCAGGCCAGGCCCTTCCCGCCCCTTAGTGCAGCAATGACATCAGGGTCAGCCAGAAACAGAATTGGAAAAAAAAGGAAGGGGGGGGAGGAAGGGGGAGGAAAGAGGGGGCAGGGTTAGGGAGAAGGAGAGAGAGGGATGCCAAAGAAGAGCTAAACATTAATACAGGTGCCCTGAGCTTCCTGTAGCTCTCTTCTGTTGATGGCTACTTGTTGCAGTGAAAATAGGAATCCAAAAGATGATGCTGACCAGGCTCAGCTGGTTTACCAGCTGTGATAATTTGAGCATGTTGCAAAGCATTTTGTTAACAATTCTCAATATAGCAAAATAAATGGAATAAGACTGACTCAGTTTTGCAATGCCCTGATGTTTGTACCTCACTTGCTGGCAGCAAACACTCTAGTAAAACACTGATGCACCACCGAATCAACAGTATTTCCCAGCTCTGTCTTTCTTGGAACAAGTAATTCCAGCACATCGCAAAATCTAAAGACAATTTTGGCTCAGGTTGCTGGATGACCAGCACAACACGCTGCATAAGAAACAATTATTCCATTCCTTCTTATTATTCATAACTTGGTTGTTCATATCCCTTTCACAGCAGTTAATAGCTCTACTAGGAAAAATGGCATTGCTCATAATCCTAAAATTATACAAAGGGTTGCTAACGACTTTTAAGCTCATCCTATTCATGGCAGCAAGGAGGTCTTAGTTCTAACACATGAACATGAGTGATGAAACATGATCACACCAAAAGGCATGTGGCATGTGCAACAGTGTCGATGAGCACCTGCAGTCTCCAGAGCTTTTGTCCTAGGCTCTGCAACAGCTCCCCATTTCCTAACTACATCATCCTACAACTCTTTTCCCCCTATCTGAAATGGGGTTGAACAAGAAGTTATTTTGTTTTGCTTCTCTCTTATCCCCAAATTAGGTAACTTTTAAGGCAAGTTTGCAGATATCCTGTCCTTCATGGAGTAGGGTGAAATGGGGAGGATGGTGTTCTCCTGCAGTGCTGAGTCTGCAGAAGTACTCCCGTTTACAGGCTTCTCGCGTTATCAGGCTACAGTCTTGTTGCTGCACATCGCCAGGAAAGGCAAAGGACAAGGCAGACAGTCATTTTTCCATGATTCAAAACACCAATGTACTCAAGTCTTGAATGCTGTGTACAGGTCTGATTACACCAAGGATGTAGGGGAGTAAGGAGCATCCAGAGAAGGGCAGCTAATACCACAGAGCACACGGTGCAGCTGCTGTACCAGGAGAAACTAAAAGGGCTGCGACTTCTGTTTAGAAAGGGGACAGAGGGGCAGGATAGAGGCCTGAGGCGGCAGACAAACAGAGTGCAGGACACTTTCACCAAAAGCTGCAGTGCAGGAAAAGCGGAAACTTGTGGAAAACTGCCGGGCTCAGTTTCCAAGAGGTACAAGACGGCGCCTTCCGCACGGCGGGTGGGATTCGGGGCCGCGCCGCCACGAAGGGCTGCGGGGACGCCTCGGCGGCACGCGAAGGGCGCGACCGCGGCCGGCAGGTGCCGAGGGGAGCGCCCGGGCCGTGCCCGCAGCGGCTCCGCGGGGGGGCCGGGTCCGCGCGCAGGGTCCCGGGAGAGCCGCGACGAGCCCCGGACGCGGCGGGCACCTCCCCCAGGCCGCGGCCCGGCCCCGCGCTCCGCCCTCGGTGCCCGGCGAGGCCGAGGGCAGCGGGGCTGCGCCGGGCCATGGCGGAGAGGAGCGGCGCTCGCGTCCCGCGGACAGGAGGCACCGGGGCGGGCGGGCGGTGAGGGGCGGCCGCGAGGGGCCCGGCGGGGGTCGGGGCGGGAGGGGGCGGCTGCGAGAGGCCCGGCGGGGGGCCCGACTCCCCCCTCACGCCTCTGTCTCCCCTCAGCGCCGTGCCCGGAGCGGGGCCGCAGGGACCGCCGGGGAGCTGCGCCGCTGCGCCGGGGCCGCTGGAGTGCCGCCGCTGCCGCTACCTGTGCACGGCCAGGGGTGAGCGGGGCCGGGGGCGCGGCGGGAGCCGCTTCTTGCCCAGCCGGAGCAGCCGGCCCGGCCCGGCCCGGCGAGAGGCTGCTCCCGAGCGCGGGGCCGCCCCCGGCCCGGCCCCACCGCGGTGCCCTTCCCCTTGCAGCCTGCTGCCAGGGGGTGGGAGCACTGCTCGCCGCGCTGGTCCTGGTCTGCAGCTCCGTGTCCTACGGCTCGACGGGAGGCTACACGGGCGTCGCCAGCCTGGGGGGCATCTACTACTACCAGTACGGCGGGGCGTACAGCGGCTTCAGCGGAGCAGATGGGGAGAAGGCCCAGCAGCTTGACCAGCGTTTCCACCTCCTCAAGCTGCCAATTGCAAGGGCAGCAATGGCCATGGGAGGGTCTTTAATGGTCTTCTCCTGCCTTCTCATTTTGTTTGGTGTCTTACAGCTACCGTGGCATTTTCCAGCATGGCTCCTACTTGAATGCACCCTGGACGCAGTGGTAGCCATTGGCTTGGTGCCTGCTCTGTACTATTTCTTCCATCATCTGCTGGAGGTTTATAATTCATCGGTGTGCAAAGAGAGAGAGCAGCTTTACCAAAGCAAAGGCTATCAGGGCTTTCGGTGCAGCCTACATGGGGCAGAGATTGCTGCTGGCCTCTTAGGCTGCATAGCTGTCATGGCCTACCTGCTTAGTGCTGGCCTGGCTGTCAAGGGGTACAGAACAGTTTGCAAACTGAAACAGAAGCCAGTACAAGTCTATGAGCTTTAGAATTATTCCTCTGCTCTAGTAATGCTCAGGATTTTTGCCAGCCTCCCTACTGAGATGAAACAGCACATTTTTCTTGCTTGTTAACAGTGTATCCTTAATGCTACAACAGAACACACACAGAAACAGTACAGTTCCAAATACAGTGAAGCCAAGCTATTCAAACTTGGATTTGCATTGTTGAATTATTAGTGGACACATTGTCCTGTGGATTGTCTTCATCTGGCAGCTCTCTTAGTAAAGAACGGGTGTTGTTGACTCTAGCAAGCTGCCTGCTTTACAGGTAGTGCTTCTACCCCCTCTCTCAAGGTGGCTTGTTCTCCTCCAATGAGATCTTGCTACAAGTAGCTGGCAAGACACCATAAATAACAAAACAGGAACAAATGGATTAATCATCAGAACAAGTTAGATAAATATAAACATCAGGTGCGTATCTGTTTTCTCACCACTGCACATCTGAATGACTATTCTTACCTCTTATACTGGTCAGCCACTGAAATTGGAAGAGAGCCTTCAATTACAGCTTTGATGACACTCCGAGTCCTGTTATCTCAGATGTGCTCCAACAATGTATGTTCTCTTAGTCGTTGCTAAAACCATTTTTTTCTTTAGCACATTTGGTTTTGAATGCTTCAAGGCTATGCAGTCAGGGAGCATACTGAGATACTCTTCTGGAGAAATCTTTGCTCCCAAATGTAGATCGTTGAAAGAGAGGTTTGCTTAACTAGGCTCTAGGTTTCCCTCTCAGTCTCATCTAGTACTTTGTGTACTAGGACATTGCTTATGGTAAAATGTTGTACCCAGCACCTTCCTAAAAATAAGATAGCTGATGTTGATAATCTCCCAGCATGTATCAGGTAGCACAGCTGGTATCTGTCATGGACACACAAGATTGAGGGAACTGGGCTTGTTTAGCTTGGAGAAGAGAAGACTGGGGAGACCGTATTGCGGCCTTCCAGTACTTGAAGGGAGCATATAAACAGGAGGGGGAACTCCTGTTTACATATGTAGATAGTGATAGGACAAGGGGGAATGGTTTTAAACTAAGACGGGGAGATTTAGGTTAGAAATTAGGAGAAAGTTTTTTGCTCTGCGGGTGGTGAGGCACTGGAACAGGTTACCCAGAGAGGTTGTGGATGCACGATCCCTGGAGGCATTCAAGGCCAGGCTGGATGCAGCTCTGGGCAGCCTGCTCTAGTGGTTGGCAACCCTGCCCAGAGCAGGGGGGTTGAAACTAGATGATCTTTAAGGTCCTTTTCAACCCAGGCCATTTTATGACTCTATGACTTCTGCTGGTGAACAGCTTTCCATAGCTGAGACTTTTACAAAGGACCTGTGACTGTCCACTGAGAACAGAGACTGTCCACTGAGAAGCGAGCAATGAGGCTGGTCGTTGTGGCAGCTAATTATTGCTTCATATAGATCTTTTGGCACTAACAGGGCAGTTTGAACATGGCATTTATATTGCCATCAGAGAATCCTGAAATAAACTTACAGAATGGTGAATATACTCAGCCTAATTTGTGACACAATGTCTTCTTTTCAAACTCTCTTGGTGAGGGTACCCTTTTGTACGGAATGATCTTTTATAAAAGCAAAACTGTTATGTACAAGTTGACTCCCTGAGTTGGGCTAATCAGGGAAAAGCTTTAAGAGCTCAGACAGGTGGTTTAAGACACGTATTGTTTTCAAAACATTCTTAATGTGCAAGCTGGGAAAATGAGATTCTGATCTTGTATTATTTATAAGCATATAAAGGTGAAATGTACTCTTAAAAAATTGTTGTTTGGTTGTGTTTTTATATATGTAACAGGGAAAAGAAAACTAGCACCAGATTCAGATAATCATGCCTCAGAATGAGATGTCATTTCAGAGCAGTGCCCACAATGTACATTTATATGAAGCTGGAACCACCACTGGTCTCACAGACCAACTCTGCCCATATAGGAAAAACAAAAATTAAGAGTCCACACTACACCGGAATTGTGTGTTTTGTCATGGATGTATCTCCAGGTTAACTGGCACTAAATCCTCACAGCTTCTGAAACTACGGAACACTGCTGGAACCAGAGATACAGAGATACAAAAGTAAAACATTCTAAATTGTAACACTCCAGGTACTTCTGGGTTTCTTTGATTTCTCCTTTCTTTTAGTAGCCAGATGCATTGAGTGTTTCAATGCAAGGATTTATGTGGACAGTCCACTGTGGTCCTACTCCTTCTATTTTTCTTGCTTGCTGCAGTTACTTTTAAAGAGCTGTACAGTACTACTTACAGCAAGTTCACAGGCAAGATTCCTCTGGTAGGTTACAGAGAGCTGCCTAATACTTGGTATTATGAATTCCACCCTCACAGTGTTCTACAAGTAGCTTTTATATGGAAGGCTGATGAGTGGAAGCAGCACATAGCTCAGCAAAGGGGACCCTACAGCATGACCGTGGCTAGCCACAACTATGTTTGACTGGGACATTGCACATATTCCCTCCAGTGCAGTAACAGAATCAAAATATATAATTAGACAAAAGTAAAAATCTTTATTGCTAAATCAGCTGAAAAGTTGATGCAAAAATATTCTTCCTTCCTGAACTGCTCTATACATCTGAGTAAAGAATCAATGGAATAGTGTTTTCCAGCAATGTTATTTGCCTCTCCAAAGCAACACACACACAGGCCCCCGTGCTGAAGGTGCATTCATTGAACAATCTACTCCCCTGTACAATAAAAGAGGAATAATTACAGCTGCATGCCAGAGTGGGATACATAAAATATTTTCCTTATTAAAACAAAAAGCATGAAAAAGATTATTTTATAGCCAGTGTGCTGCAAACATTTTTTAACGTGCTGAGTCATGAGTGAAGTTTAAAAAAATGGTAACATTTTAAAATGGAATAAATGGGGGAAAAATACACTTGAGTCTTCAGGCTACAAGGGAAGAGCAGACAATGGCTGCACAAAAACTGAAGAGGTGAACCTACTGCCTGTAAAAAGGCCCTCTGGCAAGTGAGGTGAAAGCCATCACCATTCAGGAACGTAGAAACTTCTTGAAGTCCCAGGGCTTTAGCTGTGGCTTAACATCCTGTATACTAGAAGAATTTCAGGCCTCAAAGCAGCCCTTCCCTGAGTCAGGGAAATACTTGCTCCTTCTTGGAACAGGATTTTACCCTCACCCATCCAGCTGAGGATTTTGATCAGATTCCAACAATCTGTGGTGCTGCTTCTACCAGGCCTGATTCAGGTGCTGGGAGCAACTTTGAGGCTATCCCTTGCCCTCAATACTCAAATTCTGACCAGGTGCCACTGAATATAACCTTTATTGGTTCCTTTTGCTGAAGTCGTTCTGGACAGGACAGGGCAGACAGGTCAGTGTCTTCGATGCAACTGTTCTCATTGAGCATGCTTGCCAACAGGGCCAGAATTATTGAAAAGAGACACACACTAACTCACCAGCCTAACTTGGCTATTTGGCTATGGCCACCTGGAACGTCGTAGGTCTGGCATTGGTCAGTAGGGACAAGAGAGCCTGATGACCCCAAGTTGAGAACCTCTACCAGTAAGCCTGTAAAGAACGAGACGTTCTTAGTGATGTGGCTCAGTGGAGATGATGCCATCTCCAAGAGCCAAATATGAAGTTCAAGGAAGAGACCTGGGAAAACACTTTCTATCCTCAGCTATGAGTCCTTCACTAAACTTTTCCCACTTATGTGTGTTCCACCTACAGCAGTGCTCCTCTGAAGCCTGAAATATAAGTCGATGTTATAAAGATGAAGATAACAAAGGAGAAGTCTCTAGAGAGGCTGGAAAACAAAAGGGGTTAAGTGCTAGGGATTCAGACTGGCAAGGATACACTGGATTTTCTACAACAGTGCAAGAGAGAGTCCTGATTTGCATTAACATCTACCACTCTCTTAAGTGCAAGGTTTGTCACAGTCTTATTCAGAAAGAAGAGTGTATTTCTGCATCAATCCCACACTGAACAGAGACTGCTTTGCAGCCTACTCAGCTATCAGACACTTTTGGCCTGAGCACAGGTATTTGGTGACATTATCGCCAGTGAAGGAATTAAAAGTTACTGTCAAATATACTGGGATGAACCTTTTCTGTATACTTAAAGTGAAGAGAACCTGAAAGAGATTTGGGTTTGTCTGTTATTTCTATGCCCGAAGGATTCAAAATGTTGTTTCTACAATTCCAAGGGTAAGCATTTCTCTCAAAGTGAGGCAGACATTTAAACAGAGTCAAAACTCAGGTGAGTTTAAACTTTGGAAAAAAGTGGGGTTGTTTCATGATTACATTGTAACTAGCACAAGGTATAACCTAAGAAGTTGCTCTCATGCATGGTAAAAACACATTTTTTTTCCCTTAGTGAGAAGAAATTCAAGGAGCTCTGAAATCTAAGTAAAACTCCATTAGATTTTGTCAAAAGATCTCTACTGTCAGAATCCCACAAGTTGTCTGCACAGTATTTCCTTCCAATCAAGGCCTGAAATTGATAAAAAATATACAACTCAAGCCCCTCAGAGCTCCTGAGAAAAAACTTTCACATTTTTTTCATAAATATAATTAATAAAGAAGAAAAGGCACTAGCCCACATTATAGTCAGGATTATTGCACCACTGACATGACAGGGGAAGCTGCTGTCCAGCTCTCTGCCAGCTAGGGAAGACAGATCTGCACACGATGGGGGCCGTGGTCTTTTCACAGCACTTACATGAGATGATGACATAAGCAGCCAACTTACGCCCTGCACCAAAAATCTTAATGGAACCACCATGCATCCAGCAACTGTAGACTGGGCAGTTCACCATTAGTGGGACTGTTTTAAACATCTCTTCCCCTCTGCTGACAAAGATGTTTTTAAGGTGAATTTTTTTTCCTTTTCCATTGAAAACTAAGCAGAAACAAAGATGCTTTCACCTTGTTTGCGGCCAAATTGGGCACGTACCACATAACAGAGGTTGCTCTGGATTTGGACTGACTCCTGCTTTTAGATGCAAGCAAAGATGCTGTGGCTGGTAATAAAGACAGTGCAGTTTATGTTGGTGGGAAAGAACACTGAACGCTTCCCCAGCATACGGAGACCAGCCCAACTGCTTGCTAGGCTAAGAGCAACACGCCACTGCTTCTACCTTGGCTTTCTCTTAGACTGAGTACCTCACTAAAACAAGCAGGAGTTCATGGTTTCACGATGTGTCTTCTGGATATAGGAAGCCTCTACTGTGAAGCATCTGTGATGGAAGTAGACAAGTTGCTGAGCTGTGTCTGTGCTCTGCAGCTAGCACTGGCTCTACATGTTACCTCAATCAGTAAGTCCAGAGCTGATCTTTTTTATGCCCCATGTAAAATGCAACAGTAGACAACCACTTATCACCCAGCTGTGTATTTTTTCATTCTGCATAGCCTGATCCCATTATAATCCTCACTCTACCTGCACTGGTGCTCATCAGAACACCAGTACCCTGAGTCCTCTAGTGCCCTAACAAATAGCCACTGGGAAAAGTCTCCCCCACCTGCTGTGGACAGGGATACTGGAGTGCTCTCTCCCCTGGCCCTAAGTAGTAAAGTGCTGGGCTGAAGGGGAACAGAACAGCTTAAGTGCAATCAGTAAAAGTGCTTGCAATTCGTGTAGGAAACCATTCTTGCGTCAGCTTCATTGCAACTGGCTGTATTCTTTCAAGGAATAATGAAGTCAGGTGCTGCCAGGAGGACCTATGTCAGAAATATTCACAGGACTCCAAACACTGCATACTTCCCCCTCAGCAGCTAAGCCCCCTGCCTCCCCTCTCCCCCCTCCCCCCCCCCCAGCATATTCCAGCTCCTTTCCAGCAGAGCTGGCAGAACCTGAGGGTTCAAGGAGCAAGAGGCAGGCGCTAGAACACCTGCCTTCTTACTAGTGTTTGCACAATTTCTGGACAGTCCCCAATACAGAGCTCAACTGCTGATCTGAACACTCACAGAACAACAGACTACAGCAAAAAGTGGACAGCCCAAACCTTAGCACTACCATTCCTCCTCCATTCCATTAAGGAAGCAGCAGATGCCTGTACTCTCTGCAGATCCCAGCTCTCTTTGAAGAGAGAGACAGCCCTTATGGGACAAAGCTTCCTGGGACAAACAATATGGGAGCAGTACTTGTAGGACTACAAAGCTGTGTCAAACTCCTCTGGCAGAACCACTGCAGATTCCTCTTTCTGCTCCTGATCTGCTCCATTGTCCTGGTGTCGCTTCATTTGTTCCTTCACTTCCTCCTCCAGATCAGGTGGCACCACAAATTGATCCTCTGGCTCCATCTGGGATGGAGCAGCAAAATAGCCTGTCTTCTTCTTGGGTGCCTCTGTGGCTACTTCGATGAGGTTAAGACTTTCTTCCAAGGACACTATGGAGCCGTTGGAAAGCTTCTTTCCATAGAGACAGCATGTGGAAGGAGATTTCTGCAGTTCACACTTTTCCTTGATCCCTCCCTGTGCAGTGCCACTGTTTACACTGTTCTGTCTCTGAATGATGAGGACAAGCCCAGAGTCATCCTCTGGCCCTGGAGCAGAGGAGCTGTACTCTAAGGCAGGAGGCTCGAACTCCAGGCCCTTTCCTTTACAGCAGTGGATGTCCACCTCTACCTCCACTTTACTGCCATTTGTCATCACACCTTCCACAGGCTGTTCATCATCGCTATCCAGGCCATTGTCAGACTGGTTACTAGAGAAGGTGGCACTGGAAGGTTGGCGCTGAAAGATACTTGAGGGGGGCAAAGGATGTAGACTGCAACGTCGCTCTTGTCGTGGTAGCAAGCTGCCATCAAGACCAACAGCATTGTGCTCATCTGAAGCAGTAGAGCCCACCTCACTGCTAACCTCAGAAGCAGACAGTTCGCTACTGAACTCTGAAGCAATTCCGCTGCTAGATGAAGGTGTTGCTGGTTTGGCGGTGGTGGAACTAAATCCCCCAGGGCCTGGCAGAGTGATGCCATGCATCTCACAGGTGCAGCTGTCCTCACTGATGTTCAGACACACCACCATTGCACCTACATTGTCCTGGCAACCATAGCTTTGGGCTAAAGTGCAGAGTTTCTTTGCAGCAGCTAGTGGGTCATGTAGATGGCGCACAGCTGAGACAGCCTCTGTGTAAGAAAGGTGTTCCCAGAGAGCTTTGTTCCCTAGAAGTAGCAGCTCATCTTGTACAGTCAGTGGAATGGAGCTGACATGTGGCTTGGGCAGGATCCAAGGATGCAAGTATGTGCAGCCTAGCATCCGAGTACAGCAAGTCACACCATTGACCTTATTGTCCTGCAGACAAGAGAAAAAAAACAGTAACATTAGATCCACTATTAGATCATTTGGAGAGTCTTTCCCCTGCCCATAAACTGGTTCAGAGCATTGAGAAATACTAGTATACAGGTACAGTCAGTTACAGTACAGAAGAAAGGGATTAAAGGGATTTAGGTCCAGGAACCACAGCCAAGACTTTCCTGCTGTTTTTAAATTAATTTCAGTGTTCTTAATTTCTGTTGTTAGATGTTGCTGCTGCTGCTGATTATTAAAAACCGTCAGAGAACACATGTAGGGAAATCTCCTCAGACAATAATTTCACTTGCATTTTTCAGAATCAGACAGTTTTTAAATCATTTAATATGCCACACTCATTCCAGTTATTGTTAGTCAGAATGCTAAGGAATATAGCATCTCACAGAACTGTAACACATTAGCAGGGATAACACTTTCATCAGACAACTCCATAAATGTGTTTTTTGTTTTTTTTAAAGATCCACTGTTCATAAAGCTAATATGACTGACGCTGATTTCTCAGTTCTTTTTTGACTACATATTTTCCAGTTCTTTGGAACTTCCCTGTTTTTTCCAAGTTTTTAGAAAGTTAACATTTAGAAAATTTTTCCAAAATCATTTTAATACTTTTGTATAAAAATACAAATAATTATAAAAAACAAATAAAAATACACTTCTGCCTTTTTTGTGTAAAATTTCCACCTCTTCCTACTTGATATCTACATTCAGTATATCTCAACAGCCACTTAGCCTGTACCTTCACTGAATAAAACATGGAATAAATCCGAAAAGAGGTACTTGAGTCATGGTTTCCAAGAAACACAAGATGGACTAGATTATTTTGTGAATTTTGAGACAACATGATCTCCCAGGCCATCCTGCTCTGGTCCTCAGTGGCTCTTCTCCACACTCACCCAAGTCATAAACAGCGTTATATACCACTCTCTCCACATCTCAGTTTAGCTCCACATCTATTTTCTTTCTTCCACCTCTCCCCAACTCATTCTTGGCATTCTGTACCTGTAATTCTCAGGCCATGATGGGTATTTAAGGAACATGTCATTCTGAACAGCTAATTATCAAGAGAAACAGGACAGGAAGCAACAGATAAGTCATGTGAGCATCTTCATGCCACCCTCTCCCCTGCAGCATTGTGCAGGCAGTAGAGCTCAGAATGGTGTGTACTTGAACCAAGCTTTTACTGGCAGGTGAAAGCTGAAGTCTAAACCAACCTCTGTTATAATGGCTTTTTGCTCTTTGATTCTCTTAGCATCTTCTGAACATTGCTCGAGGCTGAAGACTTTGGAGAGGAGCAGAGGTTTTCCACTTCGGCAAAGAATGGCTTGGCATGTCCCAACATTGGCCACCGTCAGAGAAAAGTTGCTGGCTGGATCAGACAAATCATGACGAATATAGCAAAGGACAGCAGAGGAACCCAGCTTCTGTCCAGCCATACCCAGCTTCCTGTTGGAGGAGAAGGTGTAGGAAGGCTCCAGACTCCATGACAGGCGTTCTGGAGCGTGGCCTCACCCCACCTAGCACATTAACCGATGCACCTATGCAGGTCCCACCAGGACCAGCTTGCTCACTGTCCTACCTGTGGGAGACCAAGAAGGTGTTGGACATGAACATCGTGTCCGACTGCTGTACCTCCTCCAGGAGCACATCAGCCATGGTGCACTGCAGTAGACGTGGCAGCTCCTCATTCTTATCACCATCAAACATGCCATACACAGCCTCCACTCCTTCCGCAAAGCTTCCCATTGCCAGCGTTGACACACATAGCCTGTTAGAAAAACATACGGGCAAAGTTAATCTGCCTCGAAGGATTGCATGGTCCCCAAAACCACGGCCATCAGGCACCTTGTCATGAGCACTGTTCTCACAGGGCAGAAAAGCCACTGACCCTACACCCACTGCCCCATGAGATGTACAGCTGCTGCTTATTATTGACACTCCCAAACTCTCCTTGAACATGCTGAGGGGAGGACAAGGGGCAGAGTTTGCAAGAGAAAGCAAAAACACCTCTGCTAGAGCGGGAAACAAAGCCTAAAGGTTCCAGAATAAGCATGACAAACAAGGAAAAGGACAGCACTGAGGCTTGAGTTAGCAAGAATGAGCAAGAGATTGAGAGACAGAGATGGATGAGTTGTTCAACAAAACCTGTCTGCATGGGTGCTTAGCAATGCACTCCACTTAGCACCCCGAGGAGACAAAGTGTCAGGGTTCAGCAAACCACAATACTTACTTATTTCTTTGGCCAGCCATCTCAGCTATTCCATGACTCCAGAAGGTGGAAGTGAGTGCTGAGTCAGTTGTGAGGGAGGGCTTAGCATCAATCTTCAGAGTAGAAATGTGACTATGGAGAGAGAAGAAGAAAAGTCACTTCTAGATGCCATCCATGCTGAACAGCTTGTGGCCAAAGGACCACGTACCGTCTAGAATTTTAGACAGCAGCCTGTTGAAAGAACTGCACCAAGAAGAGGTGCTTGGCCTTCTGGAGATGTCTGAGTACTTATGCCGGACGCAGGTGGGAGAACCTCATACACCTTGAAAAATTCTTTGTTCTGACAGTTTGAACCCAGCCCTTTCCCTTACTACAGGATAGAAAGCTTCAGCTGCCTAAGCAGGGAACATTATACCATTATGCAGTACTATGATACATACGTTACTATTCCATTTCCTCTCCTGGGAAGGGTTACCCTTCGCTGTGCCTGTCACTAGTGGCTTAGCATCTCCATGACTCACCTGAAGATGTCCAGTGTCTGGTGTTCTAGGACCAGGTTTGTGTTTCCAGTCAGGTCCAACTCTTGCAAGGTAGCTGGCAGTGCCTCAGGAATGAGGATTTCAGTTAACTCATTGCAACTCAAGTCCACAATCTGCAGTATCAAAAAAAAAAAAAAGCACAATGACAACGAAAATATTCTGTTCTCTCATGTGATCAGTTACTCCACTGCTCCTTCCTAACATGATATATATTCCTGCTACTGGTTGTATCTCTCAAACAGGTCATGAAAATGGAGCTGACCTATCAGTAGAAGAATGATTTATAATCATCAAATGCTTATAACCTGCAATAGCCAGGACTCTAATACAGAAAGAATGGGTCACACTAAAGATAATGTAAGGCCTATACATACAAGTTTACCTAGATAAATAACACATCCTGCTGTCTCAAATGGTACAGAAGAAATACACCAAGACAGAGACAGCGAAGATTAAAGAGGTGAACCATCTTCAGTCAGTTATGAGAGGGAACAGATCTAGAATGTGTATCTTGTTCCCTCTTCACAAGCTAATTGAGCAAAATGCTGGTATCTCCAGTTCCTCTTCTAGCAGCTACTCTTCATTCTCCCACCGAAACTTCTTCTCATTACCTGCTCCATAAGAATACCTGAATATGGGGCAAATGCAGGATCTCTGGAAAGATGCTGATTTCATTTGAGTGTGCAATAAGAGTATGAAGTAGCTTGCAGTTTGCCACTGTTGTGGGAATTGTTTTCAGTTTGTTGCCACTCAAATTCAGCTCTTCCAAGTGCTCCAGCTTACTGAGTTTGCTGAAAGGGAAACAAAAGAATACCATATCTTTTAGGCCAAAAGAATACCATATCGTTTGTCACTTTTTGAACCCACAGATATAGTATCCATAGACACTGCCCTTTAAAATCTGCATTTCTAATTCATTGACTCAAAACCATGTATCCTCCAAGAGTCCAAAGAGATACTGTACTTAAAATTCAGGGTCCCCAGATGCCCGGCTTGGATTTACACTACAGACAGATCCCTTCACCTGACTTCTACAGCACTAAAGCAGAAGACTGTAAAGTCTTAATTTGAAAACTGTCAGCGAAAATCTAAGCTGTGTCAGTGTACTTTGTAGGAATAAACAGATTTACAAGACAGTGGTTCCATTGCCTAACCAGTACCAGGGAAAATCATGGCAAAGCTTGCATTGATGCAATCAACATTGCATTAATTGTGCTGACACACACACAAAAAATTCTGTGATAATATAACAGATTTTTATTTTTATTTTTTTAAATGAGACTACAAATTAAACTGACACAGAAGTCTACCAGTATAGCACTAACCCTATACTACACTTCAAAGAGACATTTGATACCCTAAGATTGGATTGCAGAAGATACTGAAAAGTAATAATGAAATAAGAATTCAGTGTTAGTCCTACTATTAGGGCCTTGGCAGGGAGCCACATTTGAATCAATGACAGTCAATGAATCAGTGATTAAAAAGAATATATGCACACATGAAATTAAGCCTAGAAGAATTTGCAGATAAAAAAACATAGTGGAATTTCAGTTTCAACATATAGTAATATGAGCTATTTGGTAACCTAAGATTACCTTAAAAGCATGTGATTTAAATTAGCTAAGTAATGCTATGCACATAGAAACTTCTACAAGTTGCAATAAGAGACGAAATAGTCTTCAGAATCCTCAGGGGACTCAGATGCTGGCAGGCAAAACTATCTTTGTTTATGATTTTTAATAGAGCAGCATCCAAGTTCTGCTGTCTATATAGCCAGAAAAACATCAGAATTTGGAAAAGGTTCAAAGGAACCTTCCCTACATTCTAAGACATTAAAAAGGCTGAGTATACTTGCAATTTTGTAGGAACACATGGGAATCTCTAGCCTCATAAGTTTTTATGGTAAGCATGGATTTCTCACTATTTCAACACCAAATTGCGAGCCTGGTGCATGAATTAACGGATGAAATTATATGACCTCCACTGGGCAAGAGTTCAGACAAGTCTGGTTAGGGGCCTTCTGGCAAGACTGAAAAGTGAAAATATGCAGCACAACAAGCTGCATGCCAGTAACACTGAAGTTGTGAAGAAATAATGCCCCCATCCCCACACACACATCCACCACAACTAGGATAGCAACCACCGCAGCCAGCAGTACCGTGTGCCAGATCCCCCTTAACATTATTCCTGTGTGCACACGTGGGGATGGCAGGTCTTTGCCATCAAGCCAAAAGGACAACATCTTGCTTTGACAGCAACTGAAGCACAAAGTAAATGCTCACCAGGAGGATGCTGACTGCCCATCCTGCCCACCAGCCTTATGTATTTACCTTGCAGGGAACGCCTGTAAGTTGTTGTTTGCCAGATGCAGGATCCGTAGACTTGTGTGTCCCGCCAAGACAGGGATGCATTGGTCTGTGAGGTTGTTATTGGTCAAGTAAAGCAGCTGCAGCATGCTCAGACTCTCCTCCCCTGTACATGCAGAGGGCAAGGATTCCAGGCTGTTTGCAGATACATTCAGGTACCTGAGGCTAACCACAGCAAGTGCAAAAAACCAGACTTCATCTAAACCACTCTATTAACAGCAGGAAAAACAGCTATGTAATTGCCTATGCAGACAAAGCAACAACTCTATGCAACTCAGACAACACAGCGTAACACCCCTACTCACATTAAGATTTATGAGTCTACAAATGACTTACTAGCTACGTAACATCGCAGATGCACACAGCATTTTACAGTAAATAGTGGGTACTGAAGAGCTGATGGAGAGAGTGGGTAATATTGGTGGAAGCAGACTACATAAACTCTTGCTTAGAGTCTTTTAAGAAGGGTTGACTCATGTCTGAATAGACAAACAGTAAGGGTCACTCTTGCTGTTCTCCCACGACCTGATGTGCTTTCTGTTGTAACATCTGAAAATCTGTATGTCTTGTCTTCTTTGCACCTGAATTCATGCACTACTTTTAAAGACAGAGCTCTCCATGCAGTAACAGGATCTTAGAAACAGTTGAAACTGAAGTTAATACATTGGTTGACTGTTGGGTTAGGCAAATATCTGTTTTCCTGTAACTAAACAGTAACATGGACTGATCCCCTCACATCAGCTTGATGATTTCTCTCATGGCACCTAAATTACCTCCTCACAAACCACACTCATTATCTCTTACGCAAATGGCAACAAAGCCCATACCACCTCACAAGGACAGTCACGCAGATACCATTAATGGCCTTCACAGCTTCAAAGGTTAACGCAGTCAGAAGACGCATGTTACTGTCACTCACTTCAGAGCCTTGAAAAAGAGCATCTCAGGGAGTTCAGTCAACAGGTTGTGCTGAAGATCCAGCACCTCCAGTGGAATGTGTTCTAGAAGAGGTGGGAGGCTCTGCAGATTATTGTGCCCCACCATCAACTTCCGAAGGCTCAAGGTGCTGAGGATCCTATAAAGACACAATTTACTACGACAGCTTGGTTCACTCCACTTCACATCCACATAATGGGAAAATGGAATATTTAATCAGTTGTAATTTGACGGTACAGCAGAGAAAAATTAAAGTACACTGATCCATAAAATGCAAACAATGACAAAGCAGAAAAACATGTGTAGCAAGGTAATTCAGTCCATTTGTGCTCAGAAGTATATCTGCATTTCCCTCTATGCTACTACAGATCTGTAATTTGTGACACAAGTCTGTCTGTGTGCACACACCTAACATTCTCTCATGTGCATGAAAAAGAAGATAAAAATCACAAAGGATGGGTTTAAATTCCTGTTTAAACCTGTAGGCAGAAAGAAGCGACAACTTAGATTCAGGGCTTTAAGAGGCTGCTTAGCACTCCTGTAGTGTTTCCGAGGCTGTTGTCACATTTACTTCAATAATCACTACAATTCTGGAAAAGGGCTTCTATCCTCACTAACTGCAAAGAAAATTGAAAAAAAAATCAGAAAGGGCACCTGAACACATCTGGACATAGGCTAGAACCACCCTGCCCATTTGGGTGAGGTTTTAATTTGGAACTATATCCTTACGGACCTGTACAGAATGGCTTAAAAACATTAAATGCTCACAACTGTTTCAGGAAAGACATTTCTCCTAATATCCAACCTAACCTTCCCCGGAGCAACTTGAGACTGTTTCCTCTCATCTTATCATTTGGTGCTTATAGAAAAGCCCAATCCCCACCTCACTATAGCCTCCTTTAATGTAATTGTAGAGTGTGATAAGGTCTCCCCTGAGCCTCCTTTTCTCCAAGCTAAACACCCCCAGTTCTCTCAGCTGTTCCTCATAAGGCTTGTTTTTCTGGACACCTCACCAGCTTCATTGCCCTTCTCTGGACACACTCCAGCACCTCTATGTCTTTCTTGTAGTTAGGGACCCAAAACTTAACATAGTATTTGAGATGTGGCCTCACCAGTGAGGAGTACAGAGCGACAATCACTTCCCTAATCCCGCTGGCCACGCTATTTCTGACACAAGCCAGGATGCTGTTGGCCTTCTTGGCCACTTGAGCACACTGCTGGCTCTCATTCAGCCAGCTATCGCCCAACAGCCCCGGGTCCCTTTCCACCAGGCAGTTTTCCAGCCACTCTTCCCCCAGCCTGTAGCATTGCATGAGGTTGTTGTGCCCCAAGTGCAGGACCTGGCACTTGGCCTCGAACTTCATACAGTTGGCCTTGGCCCATTGGCCCAGCCCATCCAGATCCCTCTGCAGAGCCCTCCTACCCTTGAAGGTCAACACTTGTGCCTAACTTGGTGTCATCTGCAAACTTATCGAGGGTGCACTCAATCCCCTCATTCACATCACTGATGAAGTAGTTTGCTTACCTTGATGGGAGTTCCACAAGGAGGTTGTAGCTCATATCCAAAACTTCCAGTTTCTTTGCTTCACAGGCCCAGTCTGGGACACACTGCAGCTGATTGCTGTGAAAAGGAGAAACAGCTAGACACGAGCACTCCATATGGAATATGCCCTGTTTGAATATGCCCTGCACAGCACTAGTGACAGCCAAACCAAAAAAAAAAGTAGAAAATGAACAATATCTGAGCTAGTCACAAGGAATTTATCTCATGGCCAACTGCGTAATGCAAACTGAGCTGGTGCATGATTGGTAGAAAATACTGTTGCAAGGCTCTGATGATGAGGCTTTTGTTTGTTGAAAGCACTAACATAGCAGAACTAGCCACCCTATGCTACCTTGCTATTGCACTTCAACCCAAAACTGAAGCAAAATGTCATCAGATCCTCTGGGCATCCTATCTTACGGGTCCAACAATGCTGCTCTTGGGTGGATGTACGCAATAAAGCCAACAGTGATGATCACCAACATCCGAATGTTTGCACAACGGATTCCCACCATTTGGCCCAGTAAACTGCCACAGGTTCAGCGGTCCCTATTTGGCTTATTTTGCTGATTACAGCCTATAGCTGAAGGACAGCTGATCACCTAGACAGGTCAAACTGGTTCAGAGGGGCTTCTGGTCTGGGACACATTCAGTGTTGGGTTTTCCCATTCTATTGTGAAGATGGAGTGCCTTTTCTCAATTGCTCTAAACTCTTTCAAAAGCTTAAAAGCTCCAGAAATTTTCTGCAGAAAACAACAAAGTGTTCAGATACTTGCTTTATATTCTGTACTGTACAGTCACTTACTGGACGAGTTCTAGACATGTCAGTTGACCAGGAACTGGATAAACATTGACAGAAGTAAGACCTGAAGAAGTAAAGCAAATAATTAAGACTGCAGAGGGGAAAACAACAGAGAAGCACACAGACTAGCTAGCAAGTGAGACTCTCAGCCTTACTCTGCAGATACTCAATGTGTCTACTATCCTTCTTAAGAAAGAGTTCACACTTCATAGATCTATCATATGCACACTACAGCTTCTCACTGTTCCATTCTCCATCTGCCACATGGGGCACATCTGCCATCATGCCACAAGGGAGAACAGTACTTCTACTTGTGGACTCACAAGCAGTTGTTACTGGAATACAAATTCCTTGGACAGCAACTCAGCAGTATAACCTCTCCCTGTTACAAAGCCAACGCACATACATCCATAATGTGATCCCTATGAGCTGACCTCACAAGACCCATCACGTATGGTCTCACTAATGTAAACATAATTGTAAATATTTCTTTTTGTGGGAGATAGCAAAGGGCTGCTTCTTTTACTCCCAAGGCTTGAAGGAGGAAGGCTGATGAAGAAGGTAAACAGACGTACAGTTGTTGTTGGCATAAAGGGCCCGAAGGGAGAAGCCACTCAGTGTCAACTCTTTTAGCTTATTCCGTTCACAGTGCAACTGCTCCAGGCTGCCCAATGAGCTGAGATCCAGGTCTGTCAGATGATTGTCTCGTAAATCCATGTAAGTCACAGATTTATTCCCCTCTGGAGTGTCATCTGCTGCTCTCTTCAGGTTGTTCAGCCTAAATATTCAGAAATAAGAGGTACAGAGTCAGAAAATAGGACACTGAACACTGGATGGGAGTAAGAAGAGAGAAAGGAAGAGATCTGGTGAAGGCTAACCCCAAAGTACAGTGAGATATATGAGGAGCAATGGTGGATCTCAGGCCGTGAATATGATGAAAAATGGTTCCTATGTCTGCACTACTAGATGAAACCATTCTACTAAATTTCCCAGAATTTGAGAGATTCTGAAGACTACGGTCTAGAAATTTGAAGCCAGGCCAATGGACAGTTACTTAGCACTGACAGAGCAAACTAATACAGAGACCAGATACTAGGCTGCCTTGCCACAGACAGAAAATTCTTTGTCCCTCTCTGAGAGCTCTGCAGCTGGCAGCCTCAAGAATCAGGAATATACCCCTAATATACCTCTAAAGGAAAAAACGAAACAAAACAAAAAAAGAAAAGGCTAGGAGAGATCAAAGCTAAGCTCATGGTAACAGTGTATGAAAAAAAGGAAAGTAGAGTACTAAGTCACATTTCTTGTATCCCTGTCCATGGCAAGGGGGTTGGAACTAGATGATCTTTTAAGGTCCCTTCCAACACAAAGCATTCTGTGATTCCATGACTGAGTTGCTTCAGGCATTGCTCAGTTAGCCTAGTTTCTCTAAGTGAATCCTGCACGCCCTCAGAAACAGAACTCCCTAAAAGTTAAAGAATCAATAAGAGGCGAAAAAAAACAGAACACCCAATTTATTGCAAAATGTACCAGAATTTACACAGCTCTTCTGCTGTAAAGAGAAAGCAGTAATCTAGTTTATACGTCTATATGTAAGTGCAAGTTTACCCCTTACCTCAGGTCCACGCTTTTGATGTGACTCATACGGTTCAGCACTGCAAGGTCCAGGGTCTCTAGCAAATTCCCTGCTAGTGCTAGTTTGTCTAAAAAAGTTAATTTCTCAAAAATTGCTGGTAGCTCACGGAAGTTATTGAAGGAAAGCCCAAGACAGCTGAGCTGCTGCAGACTTCCCAGCTCTTCTGGTAAGGATGTGAGGAAATTCCCATCTAGCCAGAAGCTCTGGAGACTGCAGCAGTGAAAAAAAAGAAAGTAATTCAGCAAAGAGTACTGAATATCACATTTTTGCATTTTCAGTGAATTTACCTGCATAACTGCAAGGTCTCAACGTGGCACTCAGTTATGGCACAGTTTAATCACAATTCCTACCACACTAAAGCATTGATAACAGATTTTTAAATTCTAGTCTTCCCAGCAGCCATTCAGAAAATAATATTTTCCAGGGTAGCTTTCTGTTGCAAAATAAATTGCTTTGAAGTTTGCATGACTCTTGAGACTCGAGCCTCCAAAATACAATTCTTTTCTTATGACCACATTCCAACAAAGAACTTGCTCAACAGTGCTTAGCAGTAGTAAAAATGCAGCCTGGGGCCAAAAGAAGTTCTTATAAAGAAGAAGGGCTTAAGGGGTCAAGAAGATAACTGGACCCATAACTGACTAAATTGTAATCCTCTGAAAACTTTAAGTCTGTGTGTGGATTACAGTTTGTGTACAGCCAAAAGACCGCTCTGGAAATGCTTTATGTACATCCATTGTAGCTGCAGATATCCTTTTCTTTTTTTTTCTTTTTTAAAAAAGATAAAAGCTGGAGGAAGAACAGGCCACAATGAACCAATAGTTCAATACCAACATTTATCCATTGCAAATCCAAAAGCAATAATAGCTTTGCAATTAAATTTATCTAAGCTTAAGCTTTGGTGTATCCTGGGTATTCACAGACGAAACTGGAGAAGTTTTCCTCCAGCAAATATTTTAAGATAAAATTTTCAGAAGGGATCGCCCAACTACTTTCATGTTAAAAACTTCCTAACACAAAAACCAATCAATTCTGTAGAAAGCTATCAAAACACATGCACCATACGCTAGTGTTAGAAAAAGCACTAGTCCTCTGCGAGAAGTTACCACAGAAAAGTTTTATACAATAAATTAAAACTTTTTAACAGAAACTGCATCGGTATTGAAAATATTAAATACAAATAATAAACAGAACTTTGGAAAGTCACAGTCCTCTGCAGCTGCAGAAAAATGTGCATTGACATATTTGAGAAACAATGACAACAAACTGTCTTCAGACAATGCTTCATCTGCATGTTTCCTCATCTTTTCTACATCAGCATTTGAAACTTTTTTACACTAGTGATTAAGGAATCGCACCTGAGACTGTTCTTATACCTTAAACTTGTGTACAGGTACAAAATCTGCTATCCCTTTTGTGTAAAACACTTATAAATACTTCAGTGATATAACCAGCGTGTTCTTGCTTATATAAATGAGGTCTCAGAATTCTGAGAGGTGTGTATATTTTTATATAGTTCTACAAAGCCTGGTTGATCTTTATAGATGTTCACTGTAGTAATTTGCGGTTTCTGGAAACGTCCTTGACAGCATAATCTTTAGAAACTTCTAACTGCTCTTTTGTAAACATTTTTTTTAATGTTTAACCAATAAGGGGACGCCATAATAGTAAAGAGAACAGAAAAGGCTTCAGTGGGAATATATTCATAGGCTTAGAAGCCTTCAAGTCTATTGCAGTTCAGCAAGGTGGCACTTGTGCTTCAAGACATGGTAACTAACTGTTAAGTGTCCTCCAAGGCCACTTCAAAATAGACAAAATCCATTAGTCTCCACTATTACAAAACTGATTTACCACAGCGTGTTTTAGTTAGTAGAATAGGCAGGAAGTCACAAATAATGAGCAGTAACTTGCTATATACCAGTAACTTTTAAAAAGACAACTGTATAAAAATATTGTGGTATCTTTATTTGGAAGGAAAAACAAGCCTTATTGCCGGTCTTAGTTCTCAACTCTCTACTGGAGTCATATCTACCATTCAGTCTTCAGGGGAGAACTGGCTGACCAGCACTCATACTTTCATAAGTAGCACCTTTACGTCAGCTGTGCTCAACCAAAACATTAAGAAAGTTTATGACAAGGGAATGAAAAATACACTCACTTCAATAGTTTGCCAATCTGTGTTGGCAAACAATGTAGTCCATTACAGGAGACATTAAGCTCTGTCAGAGTAGAGATCTCACACAGTGATAGAGGAAACTCTCCCAGTCTATTATGAGACAGGTTCAGGCTCTTCAATTGAGAAAACCTAGTGGCAAGAATATCAGTTAATTTGCAAATCTCCATGGTCTCAAAACAAAAACTTACAGTCACAAGGTGTCTTTGTACACTGATGATAGTTATCTAATCTAAGTCATTACGTCAGTTTCTACACAAATTTGATTTTAAGTCACTGATACTTTATATCTCAGTGGTAACACTGAAAGCGATCAAATATCATGTTTTTACTGCAGAAACAGACAAGAACCTTTTACCTTGATTCCTGACTTCCTCTGAGTGACTGTTACTAAATTAGGGAGAACTGAAAATCCTCAGTTCAATAAATTTACCTTGCAAGAATTATTTGGAGTACCAATCTACCATTGTGAAGCTGGGGAAGATAAGACTAAAACATGAACTGCAACTACTCTAAGAATAGATCAAAAGAGGGGAATACCCTTTCAAGCTAGGCACAACAGAAGGCCTAGTAGAGCTGTAAAAGGGAAAGGCAAGAAAGCTCTGAAAGCATCATAAGATGACGACATTATGCTTCCATACCATCACATCTGCTACCCTCTTACAAGTTGCCAAAGTAAAGCTGGAGTCTCACAGGCCCTCTGCCCATTTCAAATGAACATTAACCTTCAGAACTTACTAAGTCGGCTTTTTCAGATCTCCACTTCTTCCTACAAACTCTTACCCACAAAAACATCATTACATTTTTCCTCACCTTTTATTTTATACCCCAAAATGCTCTCAGTTTAGCAAGCAGCCTTATATTAGTATTGCATCCTGTCTATACAACTAGCGTGTCGCTCTACTAGGCTCATCTGAGGTAACACTTAACACAAAGAATTTGTGGAAGGGAGTTCACGAATACCATAAACTGCTGTAAGCTTTTATTTGCCTGCATTGCCCAGTTCTGCTTCCTAGTTCCTTCATTTGTTAGAGCTTCCTAAAGATCAATCTTTTAACATCCCATAAGAACAGGCAATACACTCCCTTCTCTTCATCCCTGGATGCACATGTCCAGAACTCCAAATGTAGAAGAAAAATAATTCTTTGCAGACCTGCAAAGGGAGTCAAGACTCCCTGCTCCACATGATCTCATAAAATTGTGTCGTAGGTTGAGGTAGATGATGTCTTGACTGTAGAAGAGGTGCTCAGGTACTTCCTCAAGGCTGTAGCATGAAAGATCAACCATGCTAAGTCGCATAGACACAACCTGAAAAGAAAAAAGGAAGAGTTGCAGCTGTGCAACAATTCTTCTATGGCAGTCTAATGGACTTAAAAAACAAAGAATGCAAGTAGTAAGCAATTTACAAGAAAAATGAAAGAATACTCTTGTACCCGCCAAACACAGGTAGAGTCCATGCAGGAAATCAGGTCCATGGAGTATGAACTTATGTCATTTGCTGCTACTGTCTCTGCAAGCCCCATAACAAGGAGGCACTTCTGGATATCAACAAGAACATACATAAAGCTCTGCTTTGTAGGTACAATGGATGCTCACTAAAAGCTGGACTGTAAGAGAACCAACCTAAGAGAGAAAACCATACTTCTAGTTGAGAAAATTGCTGAGAAAGCATAGTCTCTGAGTGCCTTCCAAAGATGCAAATTGCAAAAAGGAATCAGCTGACCTTCCAGTTTTGTCTTTTGGTGCTTACAGAACCTCTTTTTGGCCTACCTGCTTCTTCTGACTTATTGTTTGCTTGTTCAGGATATAATATTGGAAAACTTCTGCTACGATGAGAAGGCTTCATACATTATACTTTTGCAACATTTCATAAAGCATCTGCAAATATCAGATCTCCTTTAATTAAATATACTTTGTTTTGAGGCCTTATATGCTTCATTCCAGATTTTGACATATTTTATCCTGCAACTCATTTCATATTTCACAATATTATATATACAAGGTCAAAGTGTGGGCCAGCACTGAGCTATCACCAGCTAATTGTACTTCCACGTGAAATACAGATGCAGCTCTGAACAAGCTACGCTTCCCTTGCTGATCTATGATCTCTGTGCTAGTTAACTCAAACCCATCAGAGTGCCATTCCAGGCCACAGGTCAGAGTCAGATATGGCAGCAGAAGCATTTAATAGGTTTTTATGGCTGTAAAGTCAATCAGTCCACAGGGTTTGTTCTGGTGACACGTGATTAGCTACTCTCAGTAGGTGTGGGGGGTTAAAAAAATGCAGAACTACTAGTCAACATTGCTGAACAGGCAGAGCCCCAAGAAAATGCTAAAAGAAAGTCTCTGTAGTCGTGAGTACCTAAGAAATGAAGAAAGCTGGAAAGCATCCCAGGTACCTTCTCCAGCACCCAAGCTTAATCTCTGCCTGCAGACCAAGCATGTATCACAAATCCCATCTTACCCTCAGTACCCACCACCCCAAAGTACTGCAGTCTCCAGGCCCTCACCGTGGATGCCTGTCGGTGCCACCGCTGGCACTCTGCCAGCGTTTCAAAGGAGACATGGTATGTTTGCGCTTGTGCTCCAGCAGATGTGAAAGCAAGAGTGTACTGCCGACGTTTCATTTCTTCCACCTGCAAAGGGAGAAATGAAAACAAAGCAGTCTGCCTAAACTCCAGCATTACAGTGGATCTGAAGTCTAGAGTGAGCTATTACAAAGTGCCAGTAAAATTGTCTTTTCCTGAAAACTGTTGTGAGAAACACAGGAGTAAATCCTTCTTTCTGCTGAAGTAGATCCAGTAAGTAATCATCTCCAGAATGGGTATTCATAACAATGGCTACTAACACGAATTCATAAGCAGTGTCTCTTCAAGCATTTTATTAGCCTCAGAACTACCTATGCAAAGCAAGTAGAAAAGGGTTGTGCAATTGTCTCTGCACCTGATAATACAGTAATACAGCCTAGATTAACCTCTTGTGTATAATACCCATCATTATAATCCTTTCTTCCTTTCTAATCTACAGGAAGCTAACAAATACAAAAGAGTCTTACCTTCCCTCCAACAAGAGGCAAGATGTGCATCTTCCCTGTGTGGCTATCTTTCACAGAGGATACAATGAGGCAGGTACCACAGAGAATTACTAAGCGTTCAGCCCATTTGTGCAACTGGGTCTTTCCTTTGCGTACATTATAGATTCCAGAGAGCAGGATGCGATCTAACTGTTCTACTTGACATGGCTTTTCTGAAGAAAAAGGGGACATTTGTGTTTACTTTCCATTTGTTCTTCATTCTCAGCTGTGAGTTCAAATAGAAACACAGCAGTAACAAGCATTATAAAAGATGAGTAAAGACAAGACACACAGTTGTACTTAAAATAAAAATCTCACGCAGAAGACAAGCAACTTAGGGCAGTAATGTCTGAAAAGCACTCCCTGTATGACTTTCAGCACAATGTTCCCACGTGGTGCATTTTTAATCTACAGGTAATTACAGTCCTTGGCAAACTTACACACTTGCCAAACATCCTTCTTTCAGATGCAGTAGAAAAGTGATTACGAACTCATTGAGTCAGCTAAACTCACAGAAACCACCAAATAAGTGGCTTCTACTGTGCTTTAAAGGGAGGCCTGGAAAAATTAACTACAGAAGAATGGTAGTTATTTCCTGAAGATGATTTAAGTGAAAGGACTGGAGCACTGACTGACTATAGCTGTGCTATGTGCACTGCTAGCTGTGGAGCACTAAACCATAGAAAAACACCAAAGAACGTGTATCTCAAGTACAGGAAAAAAGTCTTGGGACTAGCAGTAAAAGCAGGCTCGGAAAATGTGAAAAATATAAATGCCTCTTGTTGGTCCTCCTCTTGAATAAAACGGGACTTCGTGAACATCACCAGAAATAAGGAAGATGGAAAAGATGAACCTGCATGCTACCTGACTACTTGCCATTCAGAGATTCATTCACCATTTACCATTCAGAGATTATAATTATCATTTTCTGAGATTTTTCTCTTTCTGAATACAGAACGCTAGCTGCTTTGGACTTCCACTCTGAATCCCAGCTATTTCACAACTCCTATAGATATGTGTAAGAATGGTCTTAATCTCTAGGGATAAGGAAATTCCCTGTCACTCTGCAGCTCCTAAGCTTGGCAACTCTAATTAAACACCTCAGGAATTGCACAAGCCCAGCTACAGCAACACAAGAAATCAAGAGAATTCGCCACCACTGAGAGTGTGCGTGACACTCGACAATTCACACTCGTCACATCTGACATAGATGGACAGCCTGATGGCCCTGGAGAGCTTCTTTCACTCAAACAGTTGCTGAGGCATGTAAAGACCCCATAACACTTGGTCTCTCTGGGTCACTGACCTCTATTCTCCAAGTGACTTCCATTGAAATGAAGACACACCACCCCCCTCCTTCTCCCAGCCAATCTAACTGATTCTCTCCCCTCATAAAACTCTTGGGTCCCTATGAGCATCTCAACAACCAGACTTCAGGAAGCATGCTTCCTTCCTACTGCTGATCAACGTAAGATTTCTATTAACAGGTTCCACCACTTGTAGTCTCACCATTCCACCTGGGCATAAGGAACCCCCATGCACAAGGAAAAGAAACAAACACAATGGACCACATAAGAAAAGCAGACGAATGCAGAAAGACACCAGAGAAATCCAAGGCACATTGCCACGGTGTGAAGGAAATATGAAAGCTACTCAGTGCTCTAAGTAATGTTTCTCTGCCTGAAATGCATTACTCCTTTCCCTGTTCTCAGCTGCAGGCTTTGCAAAATTACCACATAATTCTCCATAGCATTTCCTCTCTTTATTTCCTTCCCTACCTTTAAGAACCACTTTCTTAGCATCTGCTTTTAACTTTGTTAAAACAGGTCTCCTGAATACTCTTCAGTCATTATGCTTTCTCCTTTACAGTCTCTTTCTAGGCAGGACTACCCTCTCATGCTGACAGAAACTACTCAATTCCATTTTTTACCTACTCGTTTCCATGATGCTACGTCACTGTTTCTGAATCTTCTGCAGTTCCTGTTCGACATAACCAAACTGCATTCCTCATTTTTCCCCTCAAAAGTTCTCTGCAGCCCTGTTCCTGATGTCTCTTCTTCCACCAGAAGTACCTTCTGACTCTATCCCTTATGATATATATCCAGATTGTACACAAGCCACACTTTCCATCTCCACTGTGCATCTACACTGTTGCACCTGCTCTGCACACAGCTCCCAGCCAGACGGAATTTGTCTCAGGTAAAAGGGTTGAGAAGCTGATTTCTTATGACATTTTTTTTTAAACATAGATCAATCAAATGACGGCCAGTAGCTTAGTCAGGCTACCCAGCTGCATGATGGAAAAGAAACTTTCTATTAAAACCTCTTGACTTTTTTCTGAAATGCAAAAATAAGCAGCTAAAACATTGAAAGTAATAAAATTATTAACTTCCTTCCCCCTTATTTCTTTTATTTTCCTCTCCAGCGAATTCATTTTCTGACTGCTAGCACTGTGCACCAACTGGCCTATGACTATTGTTCTGTCACACCTTATGCACATGGTATCCTGCCCAAACTGACTCAGTAGGCCACTCAGAAGTCTCACTTCTGCAATGAAATGCACCGGGGTTTTGATGGCAACTTGCATTTTTATTAACCAGCTGGCACTCTCACTCATTTTTTCACAGGCTGTGGAGGTATTTGGCCAAGACCTTCCTCACCCATATCCATACACCCTTTGAAAATATAATATTCAGGCAGGCTGCAGTAGAAATGGCATACCTAGACTGAAATGCAGTGTTTCTGACCCCATTAGGAGTTCTAAGACGTTCATTATGACATAAAAAACTATGTGCAACACAGTAATCCTGTGTCTTCCTATGGAGCTGTCTTTTCTCCAAGCCACAGACAGGGTCAAGAGAACGACAAAAAAAAAAACTTTGCCTTTTTTTTTTTTTTTACTAATTTTCAAAACTCATTATTTTAAGAAATGCTTTCTGATACTTTGGGTTCCATCTCATAGTTAAAGCCATGGGAACAGTGACACTGTGAACACATACAAGTTCTTACCACTATAAAAGCGGATCATACAGCTGAGATCAGAGTTTGCTGCCTCTTCCTGCATTCTGACAGGATCATCAAAACCCAGCCCAGCCAAGTAGTCATACACAATCTGAAGGGGTTTTTCTGTGGGCTCCAGCCTCCTGTCAAAACACAGAAGAAAGTAGTTTGAGAACCTGAACAAGATTAAATATGTCTCATTGCAGCTAGAGTGCAAGGAATACTGACACTGGTTGATCTGCTTCTCTCAAAAGGTCTGGCAAGCACACACACATGGGGTCCGTGCTTCCTGCTTTTTAAGCGACAATTAAGAACTGCAGCACTCGAAGAATTGTATTGCAGAAGGGAAATGGAGAGGAAAAACAACAGGTATAAGCCATACAACACACAGTGATAGTTTCCTTTCCATGATTTAAGGAGTACCAGGAGGAAAAAATGACAAGAAACAATACCAGAAATACTGTGCAAAAAACAGACCCTAAATAACAATAAAAACCCTATTTATAATGACTAAAAGATTTAAAAGAACTGTACTTAAGTTTCTGTTCCAAATGCAGCTGGGAACAAAGCACAAGAGAAACCTCCAGAAGAATGACTTCTAATAAGACAGAAAAAAAAAATTGCTACTCTCTTTAGCGCTCATCAGTGCAAGATTTTCATGTTCTGTCAAATTAACTTAAATGGTACATTTAAAGAAAAGACATTTTTAGAACTGCAACAGATCATAGAAAAGATTCAGGGGCTAACCTGATTAAATGGAAACAAAAAATTTCTCCCCAAACATCAGGTTTAATATATTCAAAACAAAAAAGACATTTTCTGATCCTCTCATCTCACTTCTTCCAGAGACCGAGTTATTTTCCAAAAAAAAAAAAATCTGGCTAAATTAGAAGTTTAACTTTAAGGAAGAAAAAAACATAGAGAATGGTTTGGGTTGGAAAGGACCTTAAGGATCACGTAGTTCCAGCCCCCCACCAGACCACGTTGCTCAAAGCCCCATCCGGCCTGGTTTTGAACAATTCCAGGGATGGGACATCCACAGCTTCTTTGGGCAGCCTTTTCCAGTGCCTCAACACCCTCTGAATGAAGAATTTCCTACTTAAATATTAAAGTATTAGTGTAAAAGATTAAGCACTGAAAATCTAAGATGGGAGTTAACATAAGTTTCATTATTTACTAAAAAAAACTATCCTTACTTCTAATCTATATGTGCCTAACTTCAGGTGATGGCCACTAGACCTTTACTTGTCTATCCTTTAAGCAGGTACATGCAAATCACAATACAAGACATTTCAAACTTTCTCTTCAAGTTTTGTTTTGAAGCTTATCAACATTCTGGAAGTGCTAGCATTATGACTGTTCACTGTATCCATGCACTGACTGCTCGGTAACATAAAGACTCAACAGTATTTATATTCCTGGATCAAACCTGCTCTCACCTGTTCGGCACATTCATTTATACCCTTCAATCCACACGTCCTCTTGAACTGCACTTTTTACAAGTTACAGCCCCCTTCCTCTACTCTTCAGTAATTAGCAAACTTGGCTTTTACATAAATATCTCCAGTGATACAGAAAAGCAGTCTGCCCCTCAGAATACTGTATGTTAAACCACCTAGATCAACCTGTAGCAGTATTCATCGCTCCCTCACTCCCCTTCCTGAGTTTTTACCATCCTTTTTGCCAAGGATTATTAACAGAGCAACTGAAAAGCATACATCTACCTTTCTTTATTCATACACCAATCTTCCATTCAAAAAAAAACACCCTTACACTGAATAACGATTTCTAATTTGTAAGGTATCAGCCAATGGGTTTCAGTGGTCTGTGCACTGCTTTTCTACCAATGATATCAGAACATCACGCAGTGCGACAAATGACTAATGCTTTTGACGATGACTGAAATTTCAAAGCATCAAGTTTGTTCAGTAAGACCTATTTTCTTCTAAATTTTGTTAACTTGCATACATCATTCATACAGCACGTCCTAACGTGAAATGTTTTATTACTGTATACTCCAAACCTTTCTGCTTCTCAGCTAAAGAACAAAAACATTTTTTATTCTTTTTAATGATTATTCTCTAGCATTTCCAATTACTGACAGCTTTGCAGGTGTCATCTCATTATTAAGGCAGTACTGATTTCACAAAACATGCACCATTTATAAACATATAATCACCCAGACTTCCTCTGTAGCCAATAGGACACACCTCAAGAAGTTAAATGACCTCAGGTATTCCAAGCATATACATTGCAACTCTTCCACTGCACACACAGGAATTCTGGATCAGATACTCAAGCAAGATTACTCTCACAGTTACGGTCCAAAACAACAGAGTTCCTAGCCTAAAAAAACAATGGGGTTGACATGCAGCTGATTCATAAATTACTACCACTCAATGTTTGCTAAGCCTAACTAGGGTAAATTTATATATATACATATTTAAACATGGAAATACATGTACTTGTTATCCAAAATGCTGTATATGAAATAGCCCCCCTTCCTCCCACTTCTTAAATGAGCTCTCGGAGCTTCCCCTGACCAACAAACTGCTATCAGGCTTTGCAAACTTTAGTCTCGACTCAGCCCTAAGTATAATCATAAATTATTGGGAAATTTCAACCCACAAACAAGCTTTATTTAACAAAGGAGGAAAACCTTGATGTCTCTCTCCAAATCTACCAAAAGGATCACTCATCAATAGAACTGGTTTGCTTAGAAGCCTGTTCTTATTCCTTCCATTGTAGTAAGTAGGATTTAAAATCTAGTTTATCAAATATTGCCTGCATTAAGGAGTTGAAAGCACTGTTCCTACCAATGTCACCAGTCGTCATTTTTAATTATTAGAAATTATCCTGATTTCATGAAGCTTACAATATGACTAAAAGCAATGCCAGAGACAGATAGCAATTTTATATGTATACTCCAAAATTTATATATGAAAAAAATCAGGCATCAATTTCAGATTCAAGATGTCATCAGGTGTGTGTCAACAACGCATGCCATGTGTTTCCTAACGTTCAAATGAAGTCCTTGTGTTTCAGTTTGTGTCCATTGCCTCCTTTGCTGTCATTGGGCACCACTGAAAAGAACATGGTTCTCTCTCATTTTTTGCCCCACCAGGAATTTATACACATTGACAAAATCCCCCCAAGCCTTCTCCAGGCTGAAGTCTCATCTCAGCTGAACAATGAGTTGCGCTCATCCATTATTCATCTTAGCAGCTCTTTGATGGACTCTCTCCAGTCTGTCCACACCTCCCTGGCACTGGGAAGCTCAGCGCTGGACCCAGCGCACCAGGTGTGGTCTCAACAGTTCCAAGCAGAGGGGAAGAACGACCTCCCTCAGACTGCTGGCAACAATTCTCCTGATGAAGCCCAGGATGCTGCTGGCCTTCTTTGCCACGAAGGCACATTGCTGGCTCATGTTCAACTTGGTATCCACTAGGAAATTCAGGTCCTCCTCCACAAAGCTGCTTTCCACAGCAGGCCAATCCCAACGTTTACTAGAGCCTGGGGTTATTCCTCCTCAGGTGCAGGAATTGGCTTTTCATTTTGCTGAACTTCTTAAGGTTCCTCTCCGCCCAGTTTTCTGCCTGTCCATGTTTAGTTGCTTACCTTTAGTAGCTTCAAATTTTAATCCCAAGTCCACACTGAAGTTACTTGGTAACATTTCACACGTTTTAGAAGCAGAATAGAAAATTGCCTCACTATCAAAAAGAAACATTAATTTGCTTCTGTAATTGCAATGACTTCACTCTTCGTGATGACATCCACTTTGTATTTGCAGTGGGATAAGAAGTCTTTTGAAATAATTTGGGGAGCCTATAAGGAAGGACCAGATCCTATGCTATTCAGATACTATCCTATTTCCAAAACAAAATGGAAAATAGCTTCCAGTTTGCAGTCAAGAATGGAAATTCAAGCAGTGCACCATCAACAGCATTCACCTGTACCATCTACAGCATTCATCTGCACCTCCGCCAGCCGTTCAGATACTGGTTATATTTTTGGAACTCCTGGAAAAAGATCCCAACCCAGCTAAGGCAGAGAGCTCTTTGTACAATCAGCATGAAAAGCTGATTCATGAAAAGCTTTTTCTTTCCCTGTTTTGCAAGACGGACATGGGACAAGAGATTGGTTCAAAACAGTGCAATGCTATCAATGCTTCTCTCTTTGCATATTTCTTCCATTCAAATACAGGCTCTCAGTCTTATTTCAGGACCTTCAGTTGAAATCCAGAAGCTTAGAGAGCAAAGCACTCTCTAAGTATGTACCTGAGGTTTAAGTTATCACTTAATTTTTATGCTACAGAAACAGCAGCGAACATGACATCAAACTTTAAAAAGAACTTTCCAATGTATTCTTGAAAATGACAAACCTGTGTATCTGTCTCCTATAACAGGCAAGGGACTAGAAACTGGAATAAATAATAGGTTGCACCAAACAATTCAGACTTTCAACACACCAAATCCTGATGTATTCTATAACCTTAATTGCAGAATTCAAGAGGAATATGACAGATTTGACTGGATCTCCAAATACCTAGCTGAAGTGTCCCTTGACTACTCTCAGATTCCAATTCTTCTGCTATTAAAGCCTTGTGCTTGACAGAAAGCAGCTTTTCCAGCATGTGACCTATGGCTTAGGAACTATAAATGCTTGAATATCATTCATGAAAAGAACATTTCAAGTAGTCTGCATCTAGATTTCCTACTGTTACACCAAGAAAAAATTAAAAAAATCCACCCAAACACTACAGTTTGGTTGCTGAACAAACTGAAGTTTTTAGAAGCATGTATTGTACAATATAATTCTTGCACATCAGAATTCAGGAAGAACCTTAATACAGCAAAGGGATAAGCGCTTTTCATAAAACAATAATATATTCAAATTAAATCACAGTTCTACAGTGCTCAACACTCTGAGGTACAGTACTGTGGTTTACCATCTTGAAAAAGGAAGATACTCTATCCTGGCACACTTGCCGCTTCTCAAGATAAGATCTGATTTTTCATTGCTTTTATTCTTTTCATCTTTCACATCAGCAAGAATTACTGCTGCAGGGATGTTGTAGGATTTCAAAATGTTAGTTTGAAAAAAAAAAACACCCTACTTTTCCTTCTTGACCACATAAATCAAGCTGGTATGCTTTCAGAAATACCTTCATTTTTGTTTATATTCTAAAAAAAACAAACGTACAAAAAGAATATTTGCAGTAATACCTACTCAAGCCTAATCCCCATACCAACATCTCTCTCTCGACATAAAACCGTAACTATCTGAAAGTCAGTCAAAAATGTACGCAGCATTACTGCACCTTCTAAGTTTGGTCGCTACTGACTGAAAGGCAAGAGCCTTGCCAAGAAATTAAGCCTTCTGAATTCTTCAAGTTGTCTGCAAAAATCTACAAGCTATTCCAATTTCATTACCCGGCAGAAGTATGCGAGATTACAGGAAAAACAATACCTGAAAAGCTGTGTGCACACAGGATAAAACGGCTTGCCCCTCAGTGGAGGAAGTGTGGCTTGGTGAGACACAACAAGCATGAGGGCAGTCGTTCTTATGGCACTAGCCATACGCCGTACCCGTGCCCAATGAGCACCAGCACAGAGTCCAGACATTTGCTGGTAACACCCACAGGTCCAGCAAAGGGCTTTGCAAATAAAGCAATGAACAAAACAGCTCGTTGCCTACTGACCACATTCAAATCAGGATATAAAGCAATCTGAATACCTTTGGGGACACTCTGGTGTCCTGACTGAATGGATCACTGGTCCACGTTCTTGTTAAGAGCCATGTAATTTACTTATAAAATCTAACAAAAGTCTGGAAAGCAGGAAACAGAATACCAAAACAAGTATTTGGAACAAGTGGCTGTAATGGCAATTTCTATACAAAATTTCTATACTAACACAACGAAGGCCAACAGGTTCTAAACACAATTGTTAGAGCTTGAGAAACAAAAGTATGCTTTCCCTTTGAGAAAAAAGCAACATGATACGCAACTTAAATTGGCATTGCACATTAGAAACGCGCAAAACATCTCATACACTGTGCAATAAACACTGAATACTAACACACATGGAGAAAACCATGGCAGTCAAAGCAGCTGCAATTTGACACAAACAGCCCATTCTATCCACATCAGTATCACACAGCAGGTACTAGCCACTTCCACTAAGTCAGAGAAGCAGCTCTACTGAGTGAAGGTGTGACGAGTAATGAAAGAGAAAAGACAAAAAATCAGCAAGTTTCACATACAGCCCTTCTTCATGAGCAAAAATCAAGTTTTCAAATCTTCATAGTTTAAATTTTTATTGTGAGGGGTAAGCATACCAAAAAAAAGTAATAAAGCTATTTTTATTTAATCCTCTCCTCTGCAGGAAGGTATAATTTCTGAATAGGAAAGAATGCTAACATAAAGAAAGATTCCAGCTAGATCTCTAAAGATTCTTGAAGCGCACTATGGAGGAGAAAAGAATGTTCTGACAGAAACCGACTTCCCTGTACACATACTTAAAAGAGAAATGCAGAAATATCACAAGGACACCACAATATTTAAAGTGTAAAAGTTTTCTGTTTTTCTTCCACTTACTGACCAGTCTGTGTTCAGTCTTCTGAGTCAGGTGCCAAATCAACCTTTGCCACTCTCTGGTTTTGAGAGAAAGTCACCTACTGATACTTAAAAGGGTGAGGAATTCAGTTGTTTTGTTTAGGAGACAACTGTATCAATGGTAAAATGCAAACGGATGCTTGTCCTGGTTTCAGTTAGGACAGAGTTAATTTTCCTCCTAGTAGCTGGCAGGGTGCTATGTTTTGGATTAGAATGAGAAGAGCGCTGATAACATGCTGATGTTTTAATTGTTGTAGAGCAGTGCTTACACCAAGCCAAGGACTTTTCAGCTTCTCGCTCTGTCCTGCTAGCGAGCAGGCTAGGGATGCAGCAGGAGCTGGGAGGGGACAGACCCAGGACAGCTGACCCAAACTGGCCAAAGGGGTATTCCATACCATCTGACGTCATGCTGAACAATATATAGTGGTGGCTAGCCGGGGTGGAGGGGGGGCCGGCTGCTCGAGGATAGGCTGGGCATCGGTCAACAGGTGGTGAGCAATTGCATTGTGCATCACTTATTTCGTACACATTATTACTATTAATACTATTATTATTATTATTATTATTGTTATTATTTTTCCTGTCTTAATAAACCGTCTTTATCTCAACTCACAGGCTTCACTTTCCCGTTTCTCTCCCCCATCCCGGAGAGGGAGGAGGGAGGGTGAGCGAACGGCTGTGTGGTGTTTGGCTGCCAGCCGGGCTAAACCACAACAATGCTTAACTGAGTAATCTGTGCTCACAAACACATTATTAAAGTAGTCAGTAAACTTTGTTCAAGGCAAGGATTATCTCAAGAGGGCATGGGGATATCTTGAGCATTCTGTCATCTTCCTGTGGAAATGCAAGCAGGTGCCGTCTGTGACTGCTTCCTGTTACTAACAGAGATGGTTACTGAAGCAATACCAGTAACTCCCATTTCAGGGAACAGAATTTCTTCATGGAAAGGGTGGTTAGGCACTGCAACAGGCTGCCCAGGGTGGTGGTGGAGTCGCCATCCCTGGAGGTGTTTAAGAGACATGTGGATGAGGCGCACAGGGACATGGTTTAACTGTGGAGCTGCAGTGTTAGGTGGATGGTTGGACTCAATGATCTTAAAAGTTGTTTCCAACCTAAACAATTCTATGACTCTGAGAACATCCCCCCCCCCAGCGGTAAGTAGTTCAGGAACCTCTTCTGTGGCAAAGACGTCTCTCGAATTACAAAGGCAACAGACATACAGTAATAAAGAGCTTTCCAAGAAATTAAAGACAAAACTTGAGTAAGTGCGTGATACAGCAAGAGGCAATAAATTAACAAGTGGGAAGTAAACATTTACAACTTGGTACTTGCTTCCAGAACTCCTGTCAGGATGAATTTACCAAACTATTGCAAAGCCTGACACAAATCAAAGACAGGCACTGCTACCTAGCATGAGAAGAGACATAAATTTAGAAGAACTCAAACACAAAAGCCATTTCAAAAGCCCGAAAAAGTCAAAACATCCCTCTCTAAACAAACCTCCAAGAGTTACCTAGTCTTCTTTGAGATCTGCAATAAAGGTCTTTTTTTCTGAATGTTTGGAAGTTTGCTCACTGTTATAGTACAAAACAAAACAATTTCCTTATAAATACTTCAAGCAATTAATTTTCAGCTGCCTCCATGACTACAATGAAGTGTCTGCATATCCTCATACCACATTTATAACTAACCTTTCCCTAGTTCCTAAAAACCAGGCTGAGCAAAGCAAAAAGGTCCAAATAACTTTTTTCAAGTGTCCTTTTTAACAGTGTCATAGACTCAAAGAATGGTTTGGGTTGGAAGCCCATCCTTAAAGCCCCCCTGTGTCCCCCCGTCCCCCCCGCCATGGGCAGGGACCCCTCCCACCAGCCCAGGCTTCCCCCAGCCCCATCCAGCCTGGCCTTAGGCACTGCCAGGGATGGGGCATCCACAGCTTCTCTGAGCAGCCTGTGCCAGTGTTTCTCCACCCTCATCGCGATGAATTTATGCCTACCCTAAACCTACCCTTTTTCAATTTAAAATCGTTACCCCTTGTCTTATCTCTACAATCCCTGATAAAGAGTCCCTCCCCAGCTTTCTCATAGGCCCCTATCCCCCATCCTATTCTCTACATCTCTTATCACTAGCACTCCTGCCCTCAACTCAATCAAACCTACACTACGTGGTTTTAAACTTTGGACATGCACAACTTAAGACTTTAATTTCGCTATCAAAAAGCCGGCTACTACTACTGTTTGGCTCATAATGTCTCTATTGCTTAGTCTTCAATACGAAGACTACAGTGCTATTTTTTTTTTCCCTTGGAAGAGGAACTGCAACTTTATAAACAAAAGTTAAGTCCAAAAGAATCACTGCTAAGTCTAAATCCTAAGAAACCTAATGGGAGCTTGTAAACCTAGAGTTCATAATACACTCAGCATAAAGTCCATGCACCTTAAGCCCTGAGCTGTCTGTTTTCAGCCTCAATCGACTGTGGGCATATAATGTGTGATACTAGGCCCACACCTTCTCTATATAATGTTTACTGTGCTACATTTGTGCCTATCTTTAATAGTTATGTACCTGGGAACTCTTATGAAAAAAACACACACACACACAAAGACTAATGTGTAAATCCTACATGAGTGACTGTTAAAGTACTTTACGTGTTTCACTGGCTCAGAATAACTGTGCACAGCCTCCTAAACTGCTTAAGTTTTCTTAATACCAAAGCGTCCCTAAAACAGAACATAAAGAAGGAGCACACAAACGTAACCTGTACCTACAAAATGAAGTCATGTTTCTGGTTGGAGCAGCCGCCAAACCCTCCCAGCTAAAACACCTATGGCTTGACTAAGAGAGATGTAAGCGGCTCACTACTACTTTGTTTTTATGAATTATGTTACTCAAGGCTGTGTCTGACACCTATCACCTCTGTCCTGCATTTATACTACTAGTGTACGCAGGTACACAGAGAAGAGGGCCCTTCAAGACTAAAGCAAACGTTTCTCGATACAAATCTATCCTCTCTCGGCCCTCACCTGACCAGGTCTCCGTGAAGTTGCAAGAAAAGGTTTCTTCTCTCTTCTCCATCACATATCTCGGAGGCGGGGGTGTCCACCGTACAGAGGACCAGGCGCAAGTCAGAGGAAGCACAAGACGCGGAATCTCTTCCATAAACGTACACGCAGCCTCGTCCAGCATCCTCCCTCAGCCAGTCCCTCTCGCGGGAGCCAAACCGAGTCCTGTTCAAGCAGCTCCTGGTCCCGTTGCGCTTTACGTTTCTCTGCAAGGAAACGCGGCGTCAGCAGCCGCCTCCGAAGCGGCGCCCGGCCTCCCCCCGTGCCCAGCGGCGGCAGCCGGCCGCTCCGAGCCGACCTCCCCCCGCGGCCAGGCTCCTCGGCACCCCCCGCACCCGGGCGGCACGGCCAGGCCCGGCCGGGCCCGCCGCTCCCGCACCGCCGGGCCCCCGCCCCGGGAGCTTCGGCGCCCCGCGGGCCCCGGCCACGGAGGGGCCGCCGACCCCGTCCCGACAGCCGCGGCAAGGTCGAGGCGGGCATCGCCCCGGGCGCGGCGCGGCGCTACCCCCGCGGCCCCGGCCCGCCGAGCTGCCGGGAAGGGCCGGCGGAACGGGGCGGCCCCCGCGCGGCGCAGGCCCGGCGCCGGCCCCCTCCTCACCTTCAGCACCCGGATGCCACCGCGGGGCCCAGCGCGGCCCCCCCGCGCGCCGCCCCCGCCCGCCGCCGCCGCCTCGTCCTCCTCGGGCTCCGGCCCCTCCTTGGGCACGGGCCCCGTGCCGGCCTCCCCCATGGCCCGCCGGACGCCGAGACCTCGGACGGCGACGGCGGCCCCAGCCCCGCTCCGCGCAGGCCCCGCCCCGGAAGCGCGCGGCCTTCCGCCGCCGGCGGGCGCGGCCTCAGCGGCGGCGCGGGGCCGGGCCGGGCTGCCCGCGTCTCGCCGCTGCCCTGGGCCCGGGCGGCCTCGGGGGCGCTGCTCAGTGGCCGAGCCGGGGCCGCTCCGCAGCGGCTGCGCTGCCCGCCCGGCCCCCGACGCGCCTTCAGCGGCGGCTGCCCCTTGGAAGCGCTCGGCTCGGATCCCCGCGCCCCGCCGCCCTCCCGCCGCTCGGAGCAGCCTGCGGCCCGGTGAGCGCCGGCAGTGCCGAGCTCCAGCGCGCTTCTGCCCGCGGCACCGGCACCGGCTCCGCGCCGCGCCCGTTCCTGCTGCTATTTCAGAGCTCGCCGCGGGCACGCTTTCCAAGTTCCCACCGTCGGGCTCAGCGCCGCGCTAAACGCCCGCTGTGTTACGCCTCCTTTAAGCTCCCTGCGCTCCCGGGCTGCCCGAGCGCTCTGCTCGCAGCGCTGCGGATCTGCTCTCGGCACGCGGCCCCCTCGGAGGGCATCACCGAGTCACCGCTGCCGCCGCGAGGAACGAGAGGCTGCCCTGCGCCAGAACCGCTGACTACAGCCACGGCGCTACTGCTGCGGCACAAACTGACTAAGTTCTGAAGTCTCGGGAGTAGCTGGGGAGCTCTGCTGTCTAGAAACAAGGAACTGACCGACAGCCTACCTTACCAGGAAGGTTAGGTGTGCTCCCCAGTACGCATCTATACCTGGCACTACAGAGGAGAATGCTGAGGAAAAATGCGGTTGTGTTAGAAAACACGGTATTTAATAAATGCTCCTGTGACTAGAAAACACAAGGAGGAACCTTATAGAATGCTGGTTTATTACTTTAATGGATAATGAGATTACAACAATCCTTGTCTCTCCAAGGTACATGGAGTACAAAAGAGGACTTCTTCATCAGTAAGGGAATCATAATTAATGCCAAAGGCAAGCTGCAGGCACCGGGGAAAAAATAAGTTCTTAGGTTCAGATCTCATCACACCTGGACAGATATTGCTGATGGTAGTTGAAAAACTCTTTCAGGCTATTTCACCTGGAACAGTTTAAGAATTTTTATAGTTGTCTACGCTCATTTTACTCTCCAAAATTTCCTGAAAGCTTTTTAAACTCTACCCTTGATTATTTCACATCATCTGACCTCATCATGGCCAAACAAAAATCAATGAAGCCTGTCCCACTGTACTTGCAAAAAGCAACAAGGCACAGTTTTAAATCATGGAATATTGACTCATTTTATTAGTCATGTCATAATTTGTTTCAACCAAAAGACAATACACACAGCAGACGTCTAATGCATCCCATGTAAGTGTTTACATCCATTATGCTCCTCACTCACCTAAGCATTTATTTAAATTTTTCATATCTCAAAAATAGGTCTGCAGAAGTTAGAATGCCACCAGGCTCCCTGCTTAAATGGCATGTTTTTATTTTTAGTTTGGTGGGGGGTTGTGGTGTTTGTTTGTTTGTTTTGTTTTATGCTATCAAAGAGGTGGGATGGGGCTCTATGAAAAATGTAAATTACAGCATCAGGAAAGGAAAAGTAATATACAGGAACAGAGTGAAAGTTTAGAGGGAAGCAGTCCAGCAGCTCCTTCCCTCACAGCCCCCACGTTGAAAATGAACATATAGAAAGCACAACCAGCAGGTCTAAAAAAGCCATCTTTGCCGCTCCATCTTGCAGCCAGTACCAGCCCAAGGGAAAGGACTAAGTCACTTTTCCCATCTGTTTCAGCATCTTCTGAGTTAAATATCCAAGGTACTGTGTAGGTGGCAGCTCCCTCACTGCTATTGCTTCAAAAAGTTGTTCAAGGCCATATTTTATCCCATCAAAAAGTGGATTGAGTTAAACCTTGGGACTTTCCCACGTCTTCTCTCCCTTCAGGCCCATTACGGCCACTATTCCGTCTGTCCTTTCTTGGCTCAAAATACATTCACTTGAAGAAAAACAACAACAGAAACAGACATTCAAACGCTCCCAGCTCTGAAGTCTGTAATGCGAATATTAGTAAAATTAGCCATGAAATCTATATCTTGCTCCCTTTATATTCCCCTTATATTGAAATAAGGAAACTGTTGACCAGACCTACAAGAACTGTTGCATTCCACTGGTGAAAAAAGGGCTCACTGCCCTCAGAGTGCTTTATGAGGCAGTTGAGTACTGTCCAGTAAGAAAAAGCAACGGCATGGAGGTTAAGAGGTGCATCTAGGGTCAAGGAGCAAGCAATGATATCATGTATTGCAGATAGAGAAACCTGTGAAACCTGGCCTTCTTTCTGGGGTATATCCATACTTCCTTCCATCCCTTAGGAAAGGGAAGGAAGAGAGTACTGAGAACAACAGGAATGTTCAGCTGCTATAATGGAGTACTTCATAGCCGAGGGATGTATTCAAGAAGAATGCCTTCCAGGTACATGCACCACCTCCTTGAGCTTGACTCAGAAATATGACAGCATATTCTCCAAAACACAAACACTTCTGTGCAAAGGCAGCTGAAGGATACAAGAACTGAGAAGGAATTTACCCTAAAAGCTTACCAAAGACCAACAACAAAATCCATCTGTTCTAAAGGACAGAAAACAAGTCTAAGAGGGACAAGATAAGTTGTTCTCAGTTATGCTGTGACAAACTGGCCAGGTGAGAGACCACTTATGTCCTTCTCTCCATCTAATTTTCCTGCAGCAGTGCTCTTCTCAGTAAAAAGGAATGGAAATTGAGGTGTACCAACTTTCAGTACAAGTGACCCTTGTACAATTCTGAGAACGGGAGAGCTCATGGGGCTTTCAGAAACTAAGGTAAAGACTTTCTATTAGTTTGCTACCTGGGACATCCTCAAAGCTCACTAGAGCCTACATTGAACATGTTCAGCATTGCACACTAAGGAGTTTGAGCCAGTCAGGTGTTGAACAGTCACAAGTGCAATAAAAGCAGAAGTAAATGCTCAGCACCCAAAAAAGGGTATCGATTCAACCATTTCCTACAAGATTGCCTGTTTCATGATGCTTCAGCTAGAAGCAAAGTACTATCTTTGCACTGATAGCTCAGCCCAAGACCCTGCCACAACCTTCAATCAATTTTAAGGAAATCATACATCATTCTTGCTAGATTTTATAAACCTATGGTGGTGCCTCTTTCAGTAGAACAAAACTTTTTGCTAAACCAAAGGCCCAAACCAGTCTTCCTATTAAGGCAGCAAAAATGCCTTCCAAGAGAAACTAAACTCATTCCACATACCAACAAAAGTCAGAGACACAGTCAGTCCTACATCATATTACCTACCGTGGTTAAAACCAAAACAGACTGAACAACCTTTCTTGGCCTCCCACTACAGATTCAACGGCAGAATAGGTCTTTAATTTTCCGTAAGTGTACCGTGAATCACTCCTCTGATATTTCTGGCAAGGACTGGAACCTAGTGTTATTACTTTTGCAGACACAAAGGGCTGGGTTTAAGCTTGCTGTCAGAGCACTGAATGATCATCATGTTTAAAGCCCTGTAACAGAAAATCAAGCAGATGTGCCTGCCACCTGTTTCTTTTAAGAAAGCTTTGTGGTTGGAAGCCAGGGTACCTTCAACTTACTAGCATACTAATGAAGACCTATCATTCCCTCTTCATCCCCAGAGTGTGCTGAACACCTGAATAGTTTTGTCACACTGTGCCTTACATCCTATACATTGCCTCCATTAGAATTCATAGAACTCTTACTACCTCAACAACAGTTTACACTAGGAAACATAACTGAATACATCTTTCTTTAAGCTTAGAAGAGTACTGGACCTCACATCTTTGGTTCCAAATACTCAAAAAAAAAAAAAGGCTTTCATTCAAAAAAAGTTAAGTTCCTTTCAGTCTGAACCTGAACTAACACAGATTTCTCTGGAAGGGGAGCAAGGAGCCAACTACGAGGATCAATTAAGTAACAAAATGGGAGAAGGTCTCTTTAAACCGCATGGTCTTTATTTCAGTGCCAATGTTACAGATACAACACAAATATCCCAGTCAGAAGTAAATCAAATGGAATCCAGGGGGTCTACAACAGGCTCTGGAAATTAATCTGGGGAGAAGGTCTGGAATAACTGGGAAGAACAACTCTGCAGCATAGTCTCTGATGAGTCTCCCAGCAGGCAATAGGACCTTTGCTCAAAGACTGATCCACAAAATTGAATACATCTTTTCTACCCATAAACCACAACTAATGGGTCAAAAAGCTTTGAAATTAACCATGGTAGAAAACCAGCTGTTCCTTGGATCTCTGCATCTCTCTGACATCACCACACTTTCTGGGGAAGCTACAGAAGAATGTGAATCTGCATGGTTGCAGCCACTGATGGAAAGAAAGAAAATTCAAGTGTAAGGTCTTCATTTCCAAGTACAGCACCAAAGCAATTTTATCAGCTTTCACTGGCACCTCTTTTCCTGCACTGTCCCAGGTTTGCAGATGAAGTCCAAGGCCTGACTTGCTCTTAGTATGTATCACATAACTGAGAGGTGTGTGTAAAAGTAATGCACTGAATAGGCCATAAAAAGCCTCCAGCCCCTTCAGACACAGGGGATACAAGAAGAACAAGGCAGGTTACCCTAACATTCTCCAGGTCTCCATTCTGAGCCCCAGATGAAAGTGCCTGAAGATAATCCAGCTAGTAATGAACAAAAACACACCTTGCCCTCCCCAGGGGAAAAAAAGACAGCAGAAAGAAGGGGCAGCTGTTCACTTGCTGCAGAGACAGAGCTTCCCTGCAAGAAATTCCAGACTTCTCTTCCAACCAGGCTGTGTTTCTGGGGTGAGGGGGGAGGGACAGGGAAGGGAAGGAGGGAATGTTGCTTCTGGCTGTGAATGCATGTGTGAGGGAGTGCAGAGTAGCCTCCACAAGCCACCAGCCTCATCAGCGGAGGAGAGGAGATTAGTCTTAACAGATATGCTTCAAAGTCAGCAATCACTTCAGGAAAATTCCTCCTCATCAGCAGGTCTCATCTGTTCCCCATGCCCATGGTGCAGTTTGGGGGATTGCCAAGGATCACAACCTTCTTCCCAGAGTTCTTTTGATTGGGTGGGGAGAAAATAAGAATGGTGCCAGAGGCTCACTGCCAAGACTGAGGGGGGAAGTTGTTGACTTCTGCTAGATCCTGCATTGCTGAGCCCTTGTGATTATATGTCAACTTGATCCGCATACGTAGTTGTTGCTACAAGAGAAAAAAAAAAATTAGGTCTTCATTAAAGGTCAGCAAATCTCCCCAGCTCTAGCTCCCCATCCCACATCCCCTGTGAAGACAAAACACAGCCAACAAAAGCTTGATGGAAAGATGTGCTGGGTAGGCTATGACACTTCATATAAATGCTTAATCTAGTAGGATGTTTCTTGTTCACTGTAGTTCTCAGATCAGGTACAAGTTTTCTCAGAAAGATTGTAGCACACCTTCCACCCATGTCTCTCACTGCACTGGCCCTGCTCTCACAAACACTGAGGTCCTTAAACACAACAGTAACTGTCTTACAGTCTCAATTAACAACACAAGAAAGCAGGAGACAGACCTGGACTCTGCTGCACTGCACAAGGAGAGGTATCATTCCCCATGCTAGCTGTTCACTCAGAGAAACGGTCTGGAAACTTCAAGTATTACATAGGTCAGTAGCACTGGATGAAACAGTCTAAGAAAGACTAGAGAAAGCATCTCTAAGAACATTTCTTCCTGCTGTGGGTAAATGATGGAACAGCTCAGAAGTTGTTTGGCTGTCATCCAGATACTAGGCAGCCTTTAATAAAAGGCCAGAGCTCCAGCCAGGTTCTTTGTTCTCCTCACAACTACAAAAAATAGTTTGCCAAAAACCCTAAAAAGAAAAGCAAGAAGTTGGCTTTTTCCGGCTCTTTTATCCATACCAAACAAAGCCTACAGTGAAATATGCAAAAAGAATAGCAGAGGGAGGAAAGGAGGATAAAAACCGCTCCAACCAGCCTCAGGATAAAGGAAATGATCATTAATAAACACCAGCTTTATACCAATAGACCAATATAATCAGTATCAATTTATTTGGTACTGTTCTAGGTAACTGGCCATTCCACTGTAAGAGTATAATCACGGTCATCCACCCTGAAGAGTTACATTCGAAGACCTGCCGGTCTTTCACCCCGCTTATTACAACTCTCCCCATCTTCACTATTAGGCAATGCAGCATAATGGCTGTCCATTTCAAGGTGAACAGACTTTTTTTTTTTTAAACAACACTGAGAAGACAAACAGCTACCTCCTAAATAATAAAACTCAGGTTGTTTCCCTCAGAATATTCGAGGTAACTTACACCATCTTGTGGACAGGATTCTTGCAAAGCTAGACATTGCTACTGACTTCAGGTACATAGGACAGTAAGAGACGCATGAATGCCTGATGTGGAAGAGTTAGGAAACTGTGCAGAGGGCAGTGAAATACTAGCTTACATCTCTGTATTCTCAAGTATTCACACGAGTTCTTATGTTTCAGCAAAAAAGCGTATTTCAAGCTTGTGCGGCCCATCTGAGATGGATGTATTGTGACTTCTGTCACTAGAGGAAAGCTCCGAAAACCTTCCAAGTTCAGAAAATACCTTTCATGTGATCTCTAGCACTACTGAGATTCAGACACATGGAAATTCATATCAGATTTATGAGACAGAATCATTACTCTAATTACCCTTGTGCTTAACTACAGGCAGAGGGGAGCATGCTGCTAAATAAAAATGAGGGGAGACCATGGGAACCATAAAAACTGTGCACTAGAAGACAGTCATTTCAGTGAAATCTTTGGCTATTTTTTTTTTTTTTTAAACTTAGACAGTCTAGCAATAATACTTAACATCTAGAGCAGTACATAAGTGTTAAAAAAATGTATACAGCAGGAAGATCTCAAGGGTGTCCCACAAAGGATGATTTTTTAAAAAAAACAAACTCTTCTTTCTGATGCCATCTGAATACTTGCAAAGCCTCTTAAGGAGGACCCGTGGGCCACACCCCTCCCTCCCAAGTCTGTTTTCTCCCAGTCTTGGAAGCCTCTCTCTGAAGACTGTAGGACAAACGGAATTATGTTTAATCACAGCTGAAGACTTTCCCTCTCAACCATTTGAAAATACACTCATCACCTATTAAATGAGGCCACTCGATAAAACAGACAATTTTTGAAAAAAAAATTTGGGTCAAACAATTTTTTTGTGTAACAGACTTCATTCAAGAAGTGCCCCTGCAGACAGCAAGAAGGAATGTTAAATATATTTATACGGCAAGATGCTTGCCTTTCAGACTTCATTTTTACAACACAAACACCAGGTTCTGCTCCTCTAGAGAAACTATCCACAAACTTGTTTAACAACCACGCTGATGCAAAAGACATCCACAAAGTCAAAAGAATAGCAAAGCACTGAGTCTGTTTTAAAAGTATAACCAAATATGTCAAACCTGTGTCCACAGCCCTCTGACTTTTTCCTAACTTTTTCCTAACCCTAACCAAAATCATTGTCATTACAACTCATCATTCCCTACCTTATCGGAAACGCAGCCTAACCAGACAACTAAATGCACAACTCCATGACAAGGTCTTTAACTGTTCTCAGAATCACTCACCTTTTGTGGATTCAGGACTTTAATGACCTGTGTGATGGTCCCCGAGTTAAATGCAGGGATGACACTGCTGCTGGGAGACAGGAGCTGCAGCTGGAATGTCTGAAGAAAGGCCAAAGAGAAAAGCTGATGCTTAATCAAATAAGTCAAGTCAAGTCATCAGTTCTTCAATTCCCTATCTGTAAAGAACAAAATGCTGGCCCACCTGCTTTCTACATAAAGAAGATCCAGGTGGCACGAATATTAGGGGATGAGGACTTACTGCAGTGTATCAAGATCAACAGTGATGCACTGTTTCAAGCATGACACTCAAGAGGAACAGCTGAGGCTGTTCAGCACATTTCTAACTTCAGGAGGCCCACTCTCTCTAATGCCTGCCTATGGCAGGAATAAAACTTACCCAAACTAAAGTTAGAACATTATTAATTCCCAGAACTGAAATTCCCCAAAATGGATGCATTTTCCCAAACTTGGACATTTCAATTATAGCCTGCTTAAATGGTCTGCTCTACTACAAACTAGGCAGTTTTTGTCTCCTGCATTTTGGGCTGCAGCTAAATCCAAGGACAGACATTTCACTGCTTGTAGGAAGATAGTTACTAATTGCTATATGGGAACTCATTTCAACTTTTATAAGCAGCTAACAGCTTCAAAGGATTGTTTTCATGTATTCATAACTGCAAAGAACGTGGTACATTTCTTAGAAACTAAGAATAAAGGGAAAGATTAGTTTTGATCTTTTTTATTGACCCAACATTTTCCTGGGTGTGGTTTAGCAATCTTCCTAGAAAATGATGATTTTAAAAGATTTTAAAAGATGATTTTATCCAAGCTGATATAATCTAATCTGACAGAAACCCATATTCCACTCCATTTATAACCCTTAGTTTCAGACTAGAAAGGAGATGACCAAACTGAGCACTAGGAGAACCTATTAGTAACTCGGCTTTTAAATTTTTATTTTTTTATTTTTTTTAAACCATGCTGCATGTTTCTATCTACATGGAAGTAGAGTTCAGGAAGTGCTTGCAGCTGGCCCTCTACCTGTTTACGTAGTTGCCCTAAGTGGTTCTACCTTTGGTACTGCAGCTTGGAAAACAAAATCTGTCATATCCAGTTCTGTGCTGTTGGAGGCCTGTATCGTGATTACAGTGACACTGGGGTTGGTGTTTGACCTCTCAAAGGTGAAGTCAATCTTCAGGCCATTCTTGTTGTATGCAGTAATTGACGGGATTCCTGAAAAAAAAAAAAATAATCAGGAGACTTGCAGAATCTTGAGACCATTCTCAGCATCACAGAATTCATTTCCATTACACCCAGACACAAACTCTTCTGAAGATTTAACACCCCCCCTCCTCCTCCAGTGTCTTTGTTACACTTCACAATGAAATCTTTGTTTCTATTCCTAGCTTCCTCTTCTGCCGTGGAACCTTCAGCTAAGGATTTACATGCCCCTAACCTGCAGCAATATCATTGAAGAGAGGCTGTGATGGCAGTCCATCAAGCAGGAATGGAGGCTGTGGTATCTGGGGTGCAGGGGCAGGTACCGGAGAACCTACAAGAAATGTTGGAAGAATACTAAATTTAGCTGTCACAAAATGAAGAGTAATTACTCCTTCTCCAAGTTCTCAACTGATGCATATCATATTTCTATATAAGAGGCTCTACAAGTAGTTATTTATGTTATTTGCTCCTTCTCTGCTTTTACCCAGTGAAGACTGGCTCCTCTTGAGCTAGCAGGCATTCAAATAGAATAATTTCTCACGTCTTCTTATCCTCACTGGAAAGGCTCACACCCTTCCCAGGTGGGAATGTAAAAAAAAAAACAACCACGAGTTCCACCATCTAATCATTAAGAGTCAACCTGTGACATTATTCCCTGATTCCCATCTATATACAAATATGGATCCTGACAAGAATAATCATGAAGACAGAGACTTAGAGTGATGAACTAACCAGCCTTTGCACCTTCAGCAATTATCCTGACATCCCACCCCAGGACTGGGGATGTAGACTTTCAAGAGATACAACTTGCTTACCTGTTAGGTTGAGGTCTCCCAGTAGGTCAAGGAGCTCCCCACCAGCAGAGGCTGGCTTGCTTGTAGGTACAGTGGGGATTACAGGTGTTATATCACTTCCCCCCAACAAGTCCAACAAATCATTTGCCTAATGAAAAAAATAAAATAGTTACATATTCATCTTTCTGCTACTTTCCCTTACAAATGCAACGGATTCCACTTGCTCTCAGATTAAAGACAAGAGCTACCGACTGATCGGAGAGGTTCTTAGTTTGGATAAGGTCCCAAGCCCTGTGAGAAATCTAGCTTCCATGCTCTTGGGGCCACAGTGATTAGTGAAGGATGGAGTTCATGGACACTAAGACAGGTTGGGGTATATATATATATGGCTTTACCCCACTGTGCTCTTGCACTCCCCACAATAACCTCTTCCACACATTTGTTCTTGGCACTAGAACCATGAGAACTGAGTTGTGACGAGATTCATCACCAGGCCAGAACTAGCAAAGAGGCAGGAACAGGGAGGGAGATGGTCTCAGCTTACTGTTGAAAGAGCAGTGGCTAGTACTGTGGTCTGACAGGCAGTGGAAACTTATCCTAGATCAGTTTCCATTACCTGGCTACCAGGCTGCAATCCAGAAGGTGGAGGTTTGGTTTCCAGTACCGCTGGCTCTGTCTCTCCATTGGTCTGTACAATCTCAGTAGGGCCATTTGTGGTGACTTTCTCCATTACCGGCATTCTCTCAAGCAGGGCTGGCCTGAAAGAAGCTGACATAGTTACACTGTGCCATCTTCCTGGATCCCAATTCAAACACTCAAACGTTCAAGAGAAGATATACACAGGACGACCTGCCTTTTCTGCTGTCGGGGCACTGTAAGACTACATGATATCTTGAGGTGGTTGGAAATAATTCCTGACATTCTGTGCCACTGTAAACACATTAGCTGTCAGCTGAAAACCAAACAAACCCTCCTGCCTCCTGTTTTCTGCTAGCACTAGACACAGTTTTAATTATGGGGCTAGGATAACGAGCCAAAGATTAAACAACTGAGCAATGGTGGATCGACTGCAGACACAGGACATTTGACTCTTCTGTTCCGTATCCAATTGAGTCAAAAGGTCAGCTGACTGACTTATCTTTGCAAGAGGGTTAACCACTCAGAACAGGTAAAGCTGGAAAAGCAAACCACCATGCTCTCGTTTAGCCAAGTTCAAGTCTCAAAAGACTTAAGTTCAGTCCTCAAGTGAACCCTCCTGAACGGATACAGAAACTGAAGGAGAAGAGGCACAGGACACAGAATCCTGACATCAAAACTAAGTAGCAACGAAAGTCACACGGAAAACTGGTCTATAATACAAGAAAGGTCATTACCTTTGAGGATCAAGTCACAAAGCCTGCATGAAATGAGCAAGTCCCACTGTCTATGCATCTTTTGGGCTGAAAAAATGTCCCAGTGCCAATGATTCCAACAATGGGCCAAATTTTTGACCACGAACAAAATTTTAATGAGCAGAAACTATTAAACACTGACCTTTACACTATAATGAACACTAGAATGTGTGTGTGTGCAGGGGGGGAAACACTAATGCTCTCTTATAAAACTGAGTGAAGTTCACACATTTTTCTGAAGCACAAAGCTTCCCGAAACTATGAACACCATACTCTGCTATTGGATCAAAAGCCAGCTGATCTCCAGATATTGTTATCTGCAGTGGTTACCTCAGATCAAAAGGCTCTCATATTAGATTTCTTCCTAACACATTCATAATGCCTCATGTGAAGGCCTAGGCAGCTCACTAACATGACTCTTCCAAGAGCACAATCTTAGTTGCTGCACAAATCCCATGGGAAGAGATAAGAGGAAATCATATGGATGTTGTGTCCTACACACAGAGGATAGGATAGTACCTATGAAAAAAACTGATTGTGAAAAGCCTTTGAAACAAGGTTTGGAAGCCCCTATAAACTCATGGAATATTTAGTCCAGTGGCACCCATTTTTTCCTCTGTTCCTATCTACATTTGAGAATGGATACTCCTCCATCCAACTCTAAAAGCTACCTTTTTCCACCACACTAGAACACGGCAGTTCTGATGCTTCCAAATCAGTCAAACAATAAAGATCAGACCTATTTTCAAAGTAGCATTTAATCTAAATGACATCTTATGGAAAGTCTTCAAGGATGGATGAAGTTAACTCCCAGATCTTCAATCTTACATTCTTCATGGAATAGCCAGTACAGTGCTCCTATGTATCAACAATAATTTGTCGCACATAGCAGATTAACAACTATTCCATGAAGAATTACAGCTTTAGTTATTGCAACAAAGAGTGGTTTGAACTATCTCAAAAAAACAACCACTTGAGTAAAACTATGATGAATGGGAAACTCTCAGTGATAACATACAAGGAAATCAACATGCTCAAGAATTGTAAAACAAGGATGCTGAGTGGTGTAGAGAAAAGTATGACTTTTCAGGCAGAACTTGAGATTTTAAACAGATAATACAAGAAAACAGTAAATTAAAAAGATGTTGTGAAAAACTGAAAAGCATTTTCAGAATTACCTCAATTTCAGAGCACTGCTTAGGAGAAAAGGGCAATGGATATCTGCATGTTTATTCTAAAGGCACTTTAAAATCAATTTGAAACTAATGATTGGTAATGGTAGTATGGTAAAAGCTATCTGCAGTCACTCACTTAGAAAGCAATTTTAATATTCAACACTTAAAAGTGAACATTAACCAAGTCCAAGCTCAGAGCAGGTCAAGTATTTTGGTACGGAAAGACTGATCTCAGAACAATCTCCCGAGATATGCTATGTTCTTAAATCACTCAATAATCCTATAGAGATCAGCGAGGAATTATAGCTTCTCTATACTCCTACCAGGATCACAAAACAAAGCTCTATGTACTATGCAGAAGATCAGAGCAGATTATTAGCCTTTTCAAACACTAAAACTCATTAACACTTACCTCATGTGATCATATTTTTTGAAAAGTGCATTATATTCCACTGCCCGCTGCTGTAGCTCCACATCAATGCTGCTGCCATAAATGGAAACTACCTTCTTAATGCGACTGTGGGGAGAGGCAAAAAAACACAAAACGACACACTATGGAATTCGCAACAGTGAGCAAGGAATTAGCATGTGTCATCCAGAAGACATTATTTGACACCCTGCTCAACGGCTGTCCTGTATAAGTGATTTGAAGCAGTAGTCACTGCTGTTTTCTTGGAGTACCTACGCAACTTCAGTTTTTGAAGTGTTGCTGTCCCTCCCCAACATAGTCAACAGGTAATTAATACACCACCACAAGATATATCATACCAAAACTCAACAACTCACAGTCAAGCCATCAGTAGGAAACAAGGCTATTTTTCTCTCCATCAGGAAAAAAAAAAGGAACTGGAAAGAACAGTCCACTTAAAGGGCTTTCTTTCACATTAATGAATTTTCATGCAAGAGTAACATGACTCAAAGTCCCCACACAGTAGACACATCCACAAACAGATAAAACAGCACAAATTAGTGGAAGACTTCCAGACTGCAAGCAAAGGAGGTCTGTTAAAGCCAGTAAAAAGACTCTTAACCATGGAAGTAGAACATGTCCAAGGAATACTTCTACTGAAGACAACTGATGCCAGCATATGTGCAACAAAACCCTGTGCAGAACAACACCAATAAGAACTCACTTGACAGTGCAGGTGAATCTTGTGGAAAGCTTCATGATGGCAGTGAGAGCATAGCCTCGTGTAACAGATGCAGACATATTAGATATCAGAATGCTTTCTAAAATATCAAGAACTTCATCTTCTGTTACCTGAAAAGGTACAAAAAGTTTAGGCCGAGTCAGACAGAAGCTTTGCAGCAAACCTTTCAGAGTATACTTTAAAAAACTTGTTTCTTGCTTAACAGGTGTTTCCTATCTCCTCAGTAACTCTGTGAACCCACAGCATATATGCACAATGTATGAAACAGATGTATCCAGATGAATATCTTATGATACTACAGTTTTAAAATAAAATTCCTGTTCCACATATTGAAAAGGTTTATCACCAAAATACACAGCTAAAACCCTGGCAGATACTGTGCAAGCTAGATGCGCACCAAAAGCACACTGCTCTGCCCAGTGTAGCTATGCTCCTCAGAGACAAAGCTGGCTATGTTTATATTGCCCATGCCTGTAGCATGAAAACGAGTTCCCTACCAAGGGTCCATCACAGACACCATTAATAAGTAACTGTTGCAAGCATTCCCCTCAGATAGCCAGCATCAAGCAGCTCCAGCATCAGCCATGCACACACTTGCCCTCTCAGGCTATACCTGTATTGGCTCCTCTTCTTCACACTGACCAGACACCAGAAGATCTCCATACTCTCCTATGCACCAGGAGGCCACTTGCACCAGTGGCTGCTGTCGGAAGAAAAATCAGACACCTAGATAAATGCATTCTGGTACAAAGTAAACCACCACCATCTCCCAGAGCAAGCTTAGCCCTCCTTCCAACTAAGCAAATTTCCCATAGCATAAGAAACATGGAATTCTTGATCAAATTCAATATTCATACGAGAAAAATAGAAGAACAGGAACATTTAGAAGACATGCCTCTTCTGCAATCTGTCCCTTGGAACTAGACAGCATGATGCTGACTTACCTTGATATGCTTAGTAAATATACTTATTGCAGTGTAACGGGTAAACCGAAGCTGCTCGTATTGGGTAATACCTGGGAGTAATCACCAAGGATGGCTTTGTAGAGTCTCTGCACAGTGTAGGCATGCATCTCCACACTATTAGTTATTAGCTGAATCAGGTTGGGAACAGCATCATCACGAACATAACTTCCTGCCTGCAAGAATGTATTCAAGAGAAAAATAGAAGCTGTTAGGTTTCACTATCTGACTTCTCAGTAACAGCCAGCATCGACTGATATCCTTCACAAAGCCTGATTGCACACAGATAAAAATCCGCATCCTCATCCTCAGGTACTTTATGGTTGATTTTGACCAGGCTCAGCTGGGTAGAAGTATAGGACTGTGCATTCTCCTAATGCACTCAGCTATAGCTAGAGAAAACCATACTGTAAATATCCTGAAATTGTCTGTTGAGGATCGGATGTGGACATAAGAATCCTGTGCTATTTCTATACCACAGAAGGAACAGAACACACAGAAGAAAATGCCTTCCATTTAACAGACAAGTTAAGACACTTTGGGGGCAGAAAGCAGCTTTTTCAAACACTTCCTCAAAGCTAGACTCTACACCAAATTAGCAAAGGACTCAGGGACTCGTCTATCTCTTTGGTTAGATGATAGGAATACGGAGCTCAGATTGAAAAGCCCACTTCAAGGACAGAAAAGTAAGTGGGGCAATACATAAATCACATAGCTTTGTTGCTGAAGGAGAGATGTACATTGCTCAAAACCTGCCTGTTTAGACAGTACTCTGGAACCGAAAACAGATCATGCAAAAAAAAAAAAAAAAAAAGGAAATTAAGTGAGCCCAATTAGGTCAATTAAGTGAAAACCCAGCTAGCAAAACCAGGAGCTGACGACATCGTTCTGTGTTAATTCTCCTAAATCTGGTAAACTGGATAGGATATTTATCTGTAAGAGTCTGCACTGAGTAGTCTTGTGAATATAACTTTATAAATGGTTTCTAAATGGTTTCCCTACCAGCCAAGGGAAGGAAGTTACTTTAATAAGAGGGAGTCCTCTGAGAGAAATGCTCACAATCAACTTTTAAATGGAAATCAACTCTGTTCAGAGCAATCCACGTTTCTCAGTTTCAGGGTGACACAACAGTACATTGAAAAGTGAGTGTGGCTTCTGAACTTGTCAAATCTGAACACTCACACTAACGAAGTAAATTTCTTCCCACTTCTTCACATCAGAGAACACACTGCCTACTCAAGTTATGCTCTCTTCCCCTCGTTTGCCAAAACACTACTCCGTTCCACCTCAACTGTAATGTTTATACAGAAATTCACATAGTAAAAAAGTAACAATCAAACCCAAAGAAAAAAAAAAGCCAGAAAGCTGTTATAATTCTATCAAAAAGCTTTGATAAATTCAACTTGGAATAATTTCAAGAAATTGTTTCAACCCTCTCTCTTCGCAAGTCACTTAGTGCTGTGTTTACTCTCTCTTGAAAGGATTGTGTATTGGAATGACAGCACAAGAGTTGCCCTGACTTAGAAGCTAATGCACTTATTTCAGTCGATACAAACTCTGCTACACAGCCTTCTTGCACATTTCAGAAATAATACATTTTCTAAAATTTTCATTCTAAAAATGAAATGGTCATATTTACTTTCTGACTAGCTGCCTTAGGTCACTACTATATAAGTGCACTTCATTTGTGTATTGTAACATTTATTCTCTCTCAGCCTTTATATCTGTCTCCCACTCTGTGATAGCTTCCTACAGAATTCAAGATTTTTTTTATTTTTATTTTTTTTTTAAAGTCACACAAAATACAGGCAATTTCACTTACCGTTGTTAAGACTCTCATGATTGTGTCTATATGCCAGCGTTTGGAAGGAGCATATCTGACAAAATTAGAAAAAGAATCAGAGCAATAACCACTAGCCTTCACCACCACCAAGAAGCCCACAGTTAACAGAACCTCCCGTTTTGGTCACCTCCTGGCTTACTGCTTCCTGGAAAAAAAGCACATTCTTTGACTTTCTGTATTAATGCTGCCACTGGAATGCTGAGTAAACACGCAAGTCTGTAGAATATAGCACAGCCATGCCTTGCATATACAATACGTCAAATCAAAGTCAGGCTGATGCTTATAATGGCTCTACATTAGTAAGATTATTTCACTTGTACACCTAATTGGGGAGGGTGGGCGTGAAGGTGTGTGGAAGGGGCACAGGGCCAGAATATAAACACAATGCTTTTTCCAAAGAGCAGTAGAAATCAATATGCTAGACTGGTTTAATGATATGAGAACTTCCCACAAGTGAACATTAGTGTGCCCTGAAGCACTGGTGCGTTCTGTTCCTCATAGGAGGTAAAAACTAATAAACTACACACAGGTCAGCGCAAACGGGCAAATGGAGAAGATATGATCAACACATTCTTTTAAGGGGTGGGGAAGGGGATAAATAACACAAAAAATGCTCGTAATTCTGAAAACAGACAAATTAATGGCAAGCAAATTGACCCCATACTTTTCTGCCGCAAGAAATATTCCAGACGCACAGTCTGCCTTGAACTCTGGCTCACAGGAATCTAGGAAATACAGCAACTCCTTCATCATTCCGCGAACATTGTTCCCATTAACAAGAGCAAAACTCAGTTCCATTGCACGCCTACGGCAAGGGACAGAAAACAAAGTATATTCACCTGGAGAAGTAAACAAATCCAGATACTCAAATGCACTTACCTTTCAATTGAGATAGCAATCTTTATTAATCCTGTGAGAAGAGCCTCCCATGTGTACCAGTATTTTCTTGTTCATGGGCAGACAAGAAATACCCACCAGAGAAAACTATACATGCATGGAGTGGGGCAGGTGGAGTCCCCCTGAGATGTCCTAAAAGGCTAGGAATATTTTTCAGCAGAGCCCATCACCATTAAGGTCTGATCAATTAGGTCCATAAGGTCCATCAATTAGAGATTCAAATACATTAGAGCTGATAAGCTTTATTGTATCTTGTCAGATAGACTATATGACTTTTAGAACCCCAAATTACCCTGGTGCTCTTTTCAGAATTTTCTTTTCATTCCTTCCCTGCCACAAGTTGACACCGCAATTAAACAGAGTACTGTCTCTTTGATTTTCCTTGTTGTATACATCCAGAAGTGAGAGCCTTAGACCTCCTACTTGAAGCTTCTGTAGCTGTTTGTAGCACGGCTCTCCCATCCTTCCCACATTTTCTCAATGAAGACTACTGTCTTCAAACATGATATAATGCATTAAACAGCCTCACTAAACAATCCTGACTATTCTTTAAAATTGAACATTCAGTATAATACAGAACACAAATACTCAAGTTGAGTGTGAGGAACTTTGAGTAGCCTGTCACTGAGATGTCACTACAACACAAATAAGATCCCTGTAGCACATCAAGAACTTCCTCCCCCATTCCAATTATCTTTTGAAATCAGCTGGAGAGCTGCTGAACTACATCATGTGTACAATGATTTTGTAGTGTTTGTTGTGCAACAGATCTTTTACAAAATTATGTCAAAAGACCTAAGGTCTATATAATAACATAGATGTTTTTCAAATGGATCAGACTTCAATTTGTGCTTAACTCCAGTGTTACGCTTGCCAACCTGCCACTACACTGACAGCCATTTTTTTTTTTTTATGATCAGCTAAGATTTTCACAATGTTAATGAAGCATCAACACCTTAGACCAGGTACAACGGTAGTGGGCATAAGCTACCTGACTTGCTCTCAAAAAATCTGAAACATCTAGCTAGCATTGCTTCTCAGCATCTTCCTATTGTTGTAGAAAGCATGATTTCTACAGTACTGTGACCTATGAATGTGTTACCTTGTTTTTTACCCAACTAATACCTGGGGACCTAGAGAATATGAATGTCTTTTCATAGAATAGCTCTGGTTGGAAGGGACCTTAACGATCATCTAGTTCCAACCCCCCTGCCATGGGCAGTGATGACACACACTAAATCAGGTTGCCCAGGGTCTCATCCACCTTTTCCACCTTGTCCTTGTTTTCACCTTAATTCTGAACACCTAACTAAATCATTACCTCTTATCATCAAGGGTTTTGGCTGTTTGAAAACCTATATCGTTACTAGAATTGTTTTCATTCTTCCCATTAGTTCTTAACTCCTTACACGTAACCCAGCTGGGTTGCACGTTTTCCACATTAATATTTAATCTTTTCAGTCACATTATAGCGGATATGTCAATACTGCAGGTGCACAGAAGCAGTTTGCAATCTTAACACCTGGCATTTATCTGAATGCATATTGCTCACATTACAGGTCTCATTTCTGTCACAAAATTCCTAATCACGCAATTTGATCTTATTAAGCAGACAGACAAAAAGCCTTGACTTAAATGGTAAAGCCATTCTGAACTACACTACATAGACCAAAGATGCACTGCAATGGTTAAAAGATGATGAGAATAGGCCATGCTTCAGATGTCAACCAAAACCAGGTATCATGTCTTTCTCCCAAGTCTCAGCACCTGAAACTTGCTACTTGGGAACTCTGATATCTAGTCAACATATTGCTTCAATGAGAGCAGCGCATTGTCAGCAGCATGAGTGTCAGCATGGCAACATCACGCTCTGCCGATGGATCACTCAAAGGCTTCATCCTCCAACAGCACTCAGACATGAAGCTCTATTGTTTGTGGCACACCTGTGTTTTCCTAAATGGTACCAGTATAATGCTTTTGTGGCCTCACACTGCTCTGGCACCAAACAACAACAGCCTCAATTTACCTTTTGAGATAGTATACAATCGTAAAACAAGATTACATGATACCCATTACATAACAGTTAAAACTAAGCATCAGAAGAAAGACAGTTTCAATTTGTTTCCTATTCTACATATATTTGAGTAAGCAGCGCTGTTAAACATCTAGACCTGATTCAAAGAGGCATAAATTTGAAAAATGCCTTTCAGCATAAGCATGTATGGCATATCTAATCAGTTTGACAAGGTGTAGAGAAGAGGATGAGCAATTCTGAAAGAGACAAAATACATTTATGACGTGACAAGAGATGAATGAAATTTTGGCCTGCACAGAGCTTCCACATGACGCAAAAGGGATGCAGCAGTCCCTATCACTATCTTGCTTTATGCTGCACTGAGCTCAGACGACCAGTTACAGAAAGAATAATAGGGAAGAGACTACTGAAAAAAAGAATAAGCAACGAAGAAGCTGAAATACTTGATTTAGAAGATTAAGTGCAGTTCTCTACATAGTCTGGCAGAAGTAAGATCAAGTGATTCAAGACTACTATAAGTATCTGAGAGAAACAACAGAAAGTTACTATCACAAGTAAAAGGAACATAACTGAAGTAATGAGAGTAAACAGGAGGAAGTTTAGACTGAGTATCAGAAAAAAAATCTTCTTGTAGCGAGATGTATCAGGTTGCAGGCTCTCCCGTAGTCCAGAGAAGCAGCAACATATCACTATTTAAATGACACACGAACACCAAGAATGTACAACAGGACACAGCATATAAGCAAACCATTTGTATAATATAGTAAATCTGAATTCTAGCATTGTCTAATTGAATTTAACCTAGAAAATTATTTGGATGGCTTAACTGTGCTTCAGGAAAACGTGATACTGCCTGTTTGTCTTAGAAAGAAAAGTAACACCAAGCATGTCAGAATAATTCTGACTAGGATCATATTTTATGGAGGCTTTGATTCTTATGAACACACCATCCAATCTCTGTTGATTTTATTTTGGAAAGATTCAGGCAAACAGAATCTCCCCTCCTCCCCTCGCCCAAAATGCATAAAATGTAAAAGCAGCTTCTCAAAGAAAGTCACTGCGCATCTTCATTATCTTTGTTACCTTACTTGAAGCATGAACCATACTATGCATTAATACTAGTCTCATTTATAAGTTCCTTATAAGTTCCCTATAAGTTCCCCTATTTTACTGTCATTTTCCCCTATGTCCTGCCTGCTCACATTCCACAGGCTATTTCATTGACATTTAATTTACCTTTTAATTGAGACATCCAGATCCTTCAGGCAGTCCACAATTGTGCTTCTATGTCGCTGTACTGCATTATGGTCTGTCTGCACAGTTTTCAACAATGATGTCAAAGCTACATATCTGGGATAAGAGCATAAAGTAAAAAAAAAAAAGTCAGTACGCTTTTAATTTCTATGCACAAAAACAGCCACCCCCAATTTAATCCTCTTTTGCAACAGAACAGGGCTCTCTTGTACTCCTCAGTAACAAATGAGGATCTTCCAGGGGACTGCCTGGCATGTCTCCATAGAAGAGTTACCATACAAAACTGTAACTAACATGCCTAACAACATCCTGCTGCTTTGACAAGCACTCATCCCAGTTGCTGGGCTCATGTTAGTTGCCCAGTCTTCACGGAAGATTTTGAAAAGGCGAGGCAAATAAATGTTAGACCTCCACAGATAACACAAAAATTACCACACAAATTCTTGAGTTTAGAGACTTCTACCTATGTCATGATTTGCAGTCAAAATGCCTAGAGATGGGACTTCATTCTGGCATCGCAGCAATTCCATGTCCAGTGACCAAAGCACAATTACTTCCTGACTGCATACTGTTGGCAACAAGAAAAAACTCGCTGCCTAACTTGTAAAATCTCTACTGCCCACACCGACTTGAATGTCATCAAAGACCAGCTGAGGCAAGACAGGAGATTTACAGAATACTGGAAAAAACACACTCAGGTAGATTAAGAAATCATGTTAAGAATTAGATTGTACACCCAGATTCATCAACTAAGAAGGGCAGAGCCATAGTTAAGACTTTGACAGAGAAAACATGCCAAAAAAATAGTTAGTCAGCCATATTAATCCCACTAACACTTCCAAATACACTCTCCTGAAAAGCTCTTTTTCAGCATAGTCTTTGTGCAATTGCTTATTACACATTTTAAACTGGGTGTAGATGGAACACACTTCATTCAACTTACCTAATATTTTTGTCGTTGTTTAATAAGAAACGGCCTAGTATGTTAATGGCTAACACCTGCAGAAAGAGTTAGGGAAAGTCAGTGATCAAAAAGGCTGCTGGTCATCTTCATTGCTTCAAGATGATTTTAAAGGCAACATGTCAAAGTTAGTACTATGCTTCTTGGCCAAAAGCATAACAAAGAACTCTGGAGCCTGACTAATCAGAGGGAAAGCCAAGACAAACACAGCACAGGCTCTATCCTGCACTCAAGGAGAAAGTCTGCAGGAAGTCTTCCTTTTAAAAAACAAACAAAAAAACCCACCACTTTCTAAAGAGGTTACAGTCTTATCTACAGACATCTGTGGAGCTGTCTTTGGGTGAAATGACTTCGCCTCATGGGTCCTCTACAGAAATTTCATTCTAATATAAGCTAAGACAAAAAGGCCATGGCAAAGGCAACTTACTCTCAGTCCACTCTCAGATTTTATGTCCATAATAGTCAGTACAGTTTCATAGAGAATGGCATTTCCCACATTTTTACTTGTTTCCGTATTAGTAGCAACCTGAAATATAGAAACAAAAAAAGTGACTCCACTGCAAACAACATGGATCCCCTTTGTGATGTTCTGCAGAACAGGCAGTGAAGTTGAGCAATCCCTAGCAAACACACACCACACCTATGAACGTATGCCTCTGGCAACAAAATTCACCCTAGCATGGCAGCAGCTGTATCCTCACCAGTGTTGCTGAATCCAAGTTATTAACAAATGAAAAGAGAAAGTTAAGCTGATCAATGTTGCAGACCTCACCTGTGCAAGTATATCATTCATGGCTTCACTAGAATCATCATCGTTTCGCCCTAGAATCCGTAGTAACCGCAGGATTCGCACCTGTATGATAAAATGAAGCAAATAAAATCTCACTGGAAGAAGTGTTTTACATGAGGAGCATGAAATATGGTATACTTCCTGAGGAGTGGCAAAGAAGCAAAACAAGATGCTCATTTTCTATTTCAAAACAAAATGACAGACAAAGCAAGTATCATAGAATCATTCAGGTTGGAAAAGACCTCTAAGATCATGTAGTCCAACCTTTAACCAGGTACTGACAAGTCCGCTACTAAACCATGCTACTAAGTTCTACATCTACGCATTTCTGGAAGACTTCAACCCTGGGCAGCCTATTCCAATGCTGTGCAACCCTTTCAGTGGTTCTATACTCAGTAAGATCTTCATGAACAGGCTAATACTGTGCTCACACTAGTCAGAACTGTTAAGAGTACATATACCCAATGCCAACTGGGCACAGCCCTGCAAGACCAACACTTGTTTCTTCTCCCTTTTGCCATAATTTAGCACAATACGATAGGCCTATTTAAACTAATTCAGATGTCTTTCACTGTGGTAGATGAAGAGCATTTGCAGAGTCAGCTCTGACATAAGGACACAACCTTAAAATTCAACACTGCTGCCCTCTGGTAACTACCTCGTCATACCTAGGTCTCAAAACACAGTGCCAGAATTAAAGCCATCAATTGCTGTTTGCATCAGTTCTTACCTGCAAAAAGGGGTCACTGATCCCAGACACATCATGCTCTGGTGAATAGCCAGACATGATAAGGTTCTTCAGAATACGAACTAATTGGGGAACAAGCTGCGAAGAAGAGAGTTGTCAGAAAGTGCACCTACTAAGTTCGTTTCTCCTTCCCCCCCTAACTTTGAAGTACAGGCCTGAGAACAAATCTCTCATTTGAGAGCAAGTCAGTCTACAGATTCTTCCTCAAAGTCCAGCCTGTACATTTATAGATTATGTTACACAAATGCCTACAGCTTCACTATGGAATGACTGGAAACAGTAAAGCTGGAACCTGAGCACCATATTGCATCTTTAAAACACTAAAATCCACCAGAGCTTGACAGGCAACACCTAAAAGGAAATATCAATTTAAGGAACTCTCCTCTTCACAAAATGGGGAACTGCCACTTATTAAAATGGTGTTATTCCAAGACTCTGTTTGGGGGCTTTACTACGTTAGATCCTGATTCATTTTAGCGCACACATCCATGTAGTAAGCACCATCTATCTCCACAAAGCATCAAGCATAGTCAAGAGATTTGATCTTTCCAGGTACTGCTAAGATTACAGTAAAGTATTAAGGATTGTTTCAAGTTTGATACTTCATCCAATTTAGCCTCTAGAAGAAAAGGCTTTGTGATCTGCTTCCTCTACAAAACTTCCAAATAGGACAGAGTGGATTTCCCTCCAGCCTTCCCTCAGAGCTCTACACTACTTCTTCCTTGCAATTAGCTTCAGGATCAATTCTCCTCCTTTTCACCCCAAACTTCCAACAAAATCTGCAATACTAAACTGACCAAATTGTTTGCTTCACTGCTGTTAGAAGAGTTCTGCATCATAGCAGATAAACTGATTGATGCACAAAAATCATATTGACTTCCACTGTTCATATTAGAAGTTTCATCAGAACTGTGAGGGCTAAAAAAAACACAAACAAAAAAACCCACCAAACTTGCAGAAGCAGCTCAGACTCCTCAGATGTTGATGACACTGGTCTCCCAGTAGCCATCTGTCCCAGAGGAATAAGTAATCTTTCAAAACCTGTACACGGCTCTGAAGAAATGTTATCTATTTGCAAAAGTTTGGATCATCTCACTCCTTCCTAGGAATTTCCAACTATAGTTGCACCTCACCTGTCAGGGTAATTCTATGGAACTGTAATAGCTATGCTCTCTGGTATCACACCCACATCCAGCAAGTAATCAGCTGAAGGCAGAACATGGCAAATAAGCCAATCGTTAAAGCATACAAGCTATAACAAAATTACTATTTATCATACAAGCTATAACAAAATTACTATTTATCTACAAAAAAAATCATAGTGGCTATGAATAACAACATGGTCTCAGGGATGAAACAAGCCCATTACTAACAAGTTCTACGAAAAACCTTAAGGCTGAACAAGAGAACCTGATTTTTGATTAAACCCTGAGAGAAACCTGTCCTGGTGGATGACAGATGTAGAGCTCTACCAATTTTATTCCTTCCATAGAGTTTCTTCTACCCCTCTCAGTGCTGATATTATTAAAATAATGCAGACACTGGCTGGAGATGAAGTGACAAAATAGACAGGTGTTACAGTGGCTGCACTAAGCGGATTTTTCATTCCTGAAGCATGGCTACCACCAGGAAAGCATCATTCTTTCTCTCAACTCCATGCATGCATGACAACTACATTTTATCAAAAAGTCCTCTACAAAAACCTTCCCAGCAATTCATCCTTCAGACGTGGCAAATTTTCCCATCCTTGAGATTGATTGCTCCTGCATGCATGTGAACCTCAATGCAATCCCAAACTTGTAGCAAACTAAATTTCTGCTGTATCAGAGATTACTTATTTTAAAGTTAATCACTTTTGACAACATCAAATAAAAATGGTGCTTCAGATTTGGGACAGTATTTGCTAAAAGCACAACACTATTTGTGGAGTACAACAGCTATATATGGACATAAAAAATGGGCAATGTTTTGGGGAGTTAAGTCCTGTACTTTTGTGGTGAAGTGCAAGAAGAAAGCCAGCTCAGTCTCCCTGTTCTCTTTTTATTCCTACCTTTGCTCTTCACGAATTATGTATTCCTCTGAAAACATGCATTTCATAATACACACAAAAGGAACCATGAATTTCTTATTATCTGCCTCAGAGAAAACCAAAGGATGCTGCAACATCTTCCCTCATGACAAAGTAACAGGCAAGTGGAGTGATCTGCTGGAGCATTCCTGGGAACCCTGATTAACATTTGCTTCTAACGAGAATGTTACCAGGACTGAGGACAGCACAAACAAAGGAAAACATTACAGCCATGGAGATCGGTTGAGGGCCCCTCACCAATCTTCTGCGGTCAAATTACACGGATGAAAAATCAGTGATGGAACTGCACCTATTCTTTGCAGCACAGTAAGCCTCTCCTGCTCCCTTTTGTGCAAATGAATTACCCAGACCTGCCCTATGGCAGACACAAAGCCCAGTTTATGGTGAGAACGCCCACTGCTGTGTGTGCATGTGTAGAAAAATTTCCCTACAAATCTTCAAACGAGGGCTTAAGGAAAGCAAGCTTGTGTTTGGAGAAGGCCACAACTGAGATTCAGGGCTGCCATGGGTATGGAAGTTTAGTGACAAGACAAAACCAGCACACAAAAAGCATTAGATGAGTACAACTGATCTAAGCATGTGGCATCAATCACAGATGTGGCATTAACAGGTACTGCCTCACAAGAGGCAAACATCTACAGATTCAATGCAAGCATGCACCATCCACAAGATATAACTCTTACCTTTTCATTCTAACACACATCAGGATTCCAAACAGACAAAAGGGACAAAACAGACGAAGCAGACATTAGAGACAGATTAATGTTATACCATTCACAGCATAAACAACCAAAGAGATAGCTAAAAAAAGGGTGTACCTCAAACCTACATTCTGTGGACTCAGCTCTTCTTTTACCAGTAAGACTAACATTTTAACTGAGCAGTTAGTAGCAGGGATGGCTACCTTCAAAATGTTCCTAGTCCCACTTTCACTTTCAATCCTGCTCTGTTGTATGCACCTGGAGCAAGGGAAGATGCATGCCAAAGTGCTAAGACGCATCAAAGGATGCACTGTTTGAAATCCCTAATGATATAGACAAACCAAGGACGTACAGTAAACTGGGCATGCAAATAAATAACCTCCCTTGAGACACTTCAGAAGAGCAATTGGACAGTTCCGCTTATCAACTTCATTCAATTTCTACTTTGACCACAACTCAGAATGACAAAAAAATCAATGAAATTTTCAGATGTCCTTTCATTGGTAGTCTTTATTATGGCAATAATACTGTACAGCAAAGCAATGTAAGGAAGTTTGTGCTAAGAGGATAAAAAGAAGTAAACATTCCTAATCAGAGCAGGAGGAACGATGTTGATTCTCAAAACCCTCAAGTGAAAATGGAAAATGATGTAACAGCACGCACCAGAGATGAGGTATCTACAGAACTAGAACTTTCATTGGTATTTTTGACCTGAGCTTATAAGATTGTGTAGCAGTGGTTAAGGCATTCAAGTGTCTAAGCCTTAGTTTTTCTTCTTTGCTTCTTTGTGTTTAATACATGTGCAATTCCTGATGACACTATGAAATTACCTACAAAGAGTTAAAAAAAAAAAAAAACACTAACAGAGTATCAGTCAAAGGAGAGACTGTAACTAACTTCAGGGTGAGTTTCATACTGCAAGTTCTTAAGAGTGACGTTTTTTTAACTTACCCCCTTCTTGAAGGGGACTAGTGCTAGACACCCAAAATTCCCAGTATTTTTCTTATTTTGGTAACAAGCAGACAATACCACCAATTTCTTCACCTAAATTGTTTTAAGGACTTTATTTTAAAAATGTGCACATTGCTTTCACTTTGGAAAATTAATAAGAAGTACTTCTCAAAAACAAAAAGCCATGAATATTAATTCTGCAATGTCATCAAATTCACACTTACCTTTCTAAAGTGTGCAAGCATGTCTGGACTTCTCTCACACATCTCCGTGAGGAGGACTACTGATGTGTGTAAAACACCTAAAAACCAGGAAAAAAATATCTGCATTTTACAATTTCATTGGCTCCAGACAAGTGACAAAAATCATAAAGAAATGACAACAAATGATATAAAACATCCTCCTCTTAAATCTAACACGTCCCCAAAAGATACTTGAACTTGCAGCTGTGCCCAAGAGAAAGTTGATAGCAATGTGCTTGTCTTAGAGCAGCAGCTAAAGGTCAAAAGAGGAAACAAGCTGTCCTTACACATTGGTTACAGAAACCTGCATATTAAATATATTCTTAGATAGTAACAAACAGGCTAACAAAAGATCTGAGATGGGCAAAAACATTTTGATTGCATTCATTGTACGTGTTGGATTCCTCATGCTTCCTGATTTCGGTACTCTAGCCAAGCTCACGTGGTCTCAACTAGGACTTCCTTAGAAAGTCTTCAAAACTCAGTCTGGTAGACACACAAAAAGCTAAAACAAAACAACAACAACAACAGAAACAAACAAACCAAACAGACAAAAAACAGAAAAAATACACACACTTTGAAGTCCCTTTAGGCAGTGTGCTGGATAAAAGTCACAAGCTTTCCCCCTCCACCCACTCTGAAGTGGGTCAAAAACAGTGAGAGTGTTCTTTCATCATCTATGCCATGTAAAGTCCTGGTAATTACCAGTCATATGTCCCTGCCTTCTGAATGACATATGCTTTCGCTGCATACCAGGGGGATGAAACAAATGGAAAATACACCTCAAAAGTTCGCTCCAAACAAAAGCTTCAGTAGCAAGCATGGCACCTGCAAAGAATGGCATAGCCTTGCTAAGCAGGCTCAGACATTACCATGGTTCTTCTCATTCAGCAAGTTTTTGGTGGCTGGCAGGAACATCTCCATAAGTTCAGGCACCTTTCTGATAACATGAACAGCACACAATGCTGCCTGTATAGGAAAAACAGTTCAGTTAGTACATAGTATAATGACAAAGAGACACATTTTGAGAACATCTAGCACAGTAGGAATTATCACAAATTTCATCATATACATAGGCTTGGAAAGTTTACAGTATATTTTTCCATCTCTCTGCTACAAGTGATACTAAACAGCATTACAGAAAAGAGTTCAAGAAAACTTTCACAGTTGAGAAGGAAACAAAACCAGCACTAAGCTGCAATGTAATACTTGCACTAGAAATAGTTCATTTGTAAGTTATTCATTTCAGAAGCTATACTAACTGCAAAGCAGCCCCGTATTTAATAAGGCTACTTCAGTCTGTCTTAATGTTATGAAGGGAGAGGATAATGCATTGGAAGCAAATAAAATTTATGTCAAATTAATGGCTCCTTTTCTTTCCCTTGAATATCATCTCCTTCCCCACATGACAATTTCCTCCTTCAGGTAACAGGTTCTATGAAAAAAACAAACAGTATACAACAAGCTTGCCTACTTAATCTACAGTACAGAAGCAACTGTACTCTAGAATAGAAGACACTTGGGTTTTTTTGCAATTGCTTGATAATCGACTGCACTGGCTGCCTCTTCCCAGAATACAGCAATACCTCTTAGCATTGCTTTCTCTCCTAAAGTCTCATTGCTGCCTCTGCGCTCCCTCCAAGACATAATAATGAAATAAATTTAAAAGAACAAGGCTGATTACATTTTGCAGATGTTTTGTCCCACTTGCTAAGGAAGTTAGACATTTTCTAATTGTTTGCCCATTTCAAGTCCTTAACCTGTCATATCTGATCTAATCTCCAGTAGCACCTAATAGGTTCAAATCTTCAGATATTAATCTGCACTATTAACAATATACTTATTAATGATGGACTTATCTGAGAACATACTGAAATAAAACTAATGACTAGAAGTCTATGGTTAATGCCTGTGAACAGGCAGGCACTCGCATTATAATCAATAACCTTAAGGTAAAGAGTATGAAATTAGAAACAAATGCCTCGTCTGTCAGAGGCTTGACTTCTAGAGGCTTACACATTCCTGCTATGCAGAGACAGGGATTTGGCCTCTGCCTATCTCACACACTGGGAAATACTCAGCCAGTGCTACAAGCTGTCTAATATTCCAGTTATAAGCAAGGTATCCCATCAAACTTGAGTTTTAATCTGTAACAAAGTATTCAAAAGTACCTTCTTCCTAAGATAGGAGTTGGAAGTTTTGAGGAGCTTTTCCACCTCTCCCGCAAGGTCTCTGCACATTTCCGAGGAGCCCATGCAGCCAAGGGTGCAGAGTGCCAGCCCCTGCACATACTGCGTGCTATGATTAAGGTCACTGTAAGGGAAAATAAAAAAAGTCAATCAGCATGCAAACAGCCTGAACATGGAAAAAAGGGCATCAGCTTATAGTCATTTAGCCATCTGCACACATGAAAAAGGCCTCCAAATTCTCAGCTACTTGGGAGTATGAGTTAGGAGCAACATAAGCTTGGAGTGCATGTACCATAGGGTATTCTATTACTTATAGGTAGAATTCTCAAAGGTAGATTTGGGTAAAACTATCAGGTGGACATCCACTGCTTGAGCTGAGAAGAGGGAAGATGACACAGAACTCCTTTAAAGCTTCTACAGTAAATAAAAAACTTTGTAGTTTGCAATTTGCAAACAGAAAAGAACCTAACATCAAGCACAGCCCTGCAGTGACTTCGCAGGCTGTTCCAGTTTAGCCGTGTTCTTGGACAGGCTTCAGCTTCTGTTTTTCGTTTATACGCACATTGTTATGTAGTTTCTGTGCCTTAAGTTTTTGGTGTAGTTTGCCTTGCATGTAATGTCTTTTAATTCTAACTGCCCTTCCTCCCTCCCTTTTATTGGACTATTAGGACTAACGATGAGTTGTAAAGCTTCATATGGATCTGGTCACAAAATAAAACCTTAAAGGGTAAGAAACAATACATATGTCCTTAATATGCTAAGCTTAGCATAAATTCCTACTTCATATTATACTAAGACTTATACACTGAGCACAAATACTAAATGTGAATCCTGTTTTTTCTGATTTACAAACCAAACAACGTATAAAAATCTATGTAAAATATTCTCCACCCTGAGCTAGGAAAAAAAAAAACACAAAAACATAAAATACCATTCCTCACACAGCTTATAAATAATCTATATAGTAATTTTGTTTAACAATCCTAACTCTTCATATGCCAATGGAAGATGCAAAATGCAGTCAATAAACGAAGCCACCTTTCAGTAGACACTATTTATGAGGTCATCCACCAATGTCACACCAAGTACAAGACAATGTGGCTTCCGCATGGAAATCCCAACAGCTTTTAAAACTGATTTCTAACCACTTTTCCATCAAACTACTTGGTATTCATGTCACCACAGCACCCAGGATTCATTCACAAATGATGAAAAATGAAGAAAGTAAAAATAAGTTTCCTGGTTTGGGAAGCAAGTTGGGGATTGCATGATGGGAGAGCAGGGGAAGGGAGTGGTATGTAACCAAAAGCGCACAACATGCAGAAAAGCAGGAGAGCATTCTGTTCCTAACATCAAGTTATGGCAACATGCAGATGCAAAAGCAGATAACATGCCATTAAACGTGTTGATTTTTGTTTCCTTCCTTTAACAAGTTTTTGGCAGCTATATATACTTGTGCATATAGCAAGGATGTGCTTCAAAGGTGCTCACTTGTTTGCATTGAAAATCTAGGTCTTGCTATAAGACAGTGACAAAAGCAAGACAAATAATGGTAGTTATGGAAGCCAAAGAAGAAAGTGATAGACAACCCACTGAGGTGGTGCGAAGCTGTCTATCAGTTTCATCGAGCTTCAGTCTGGCCCATTTCAAACTCACTGCACCCTTACCACGCATTTATTTCAACATGAACGATCAAAAAATGTATTAACCACAACCAAGAAAGGTGTTAACCTAGCAGCCTAGTTCTAATGGAAGAGTCTCACAAGTACAACATTCCAATGAAAAAAATATTTGACCAAATGTCTCTTTCCTGGACACTAGTAGATTCTCAGGCCCACAGCTTTGTCAAGTTTATTTTCAAGTACTTTGAGGCCACAGCCTAATTGATCAATCTCATCAGTGCTTTACTTGCTATTACTCAAGAGGATCATGTTCTAAAAGTAAACAATAAATATAGGCACACCACACAAAACCAAGCATGCATTTGGATAAATCAGCTAGACCCCAGTTGTTCCGCTCCTGCCCCCATCCATCTCGAAAAGCAATATCTGTCATTGGAAACACATCAACTCTCATTTACTAAACTATAATAAAAAGCAATCCTGGTTTAGTAATATCTTGCTGGGAGGAAAAAAATTAAAAGAAAAAAATAAAATCCTTATTTTCCATCCCCTCTTGCCTAATTTCAGCAAGATACCAAGCAGACTGCACATCCCAAGTTGCTGCCTTGCTTGCAAGGAAAATCATTCATCAGCACTGTTAGGTCAACCCGAAAGAAAAGGCAGCATACACAGCCTTGATCTTTGAAGTCAAAAAAAACCCAACTCTTCAGAATTCATTAAGTAAACAGAACAACATGGCTGCAGAAACAGATATGATTTTGTAACACTGGATGGCCAGTCTTGTTCATGTTTTAGTAGCATTATAAAAAATCAAATCAGCATATAAGAGGTGTGGGGACCTTCAGTTATGCTGCACTACTAGCTGTTTGTCTGACTCTTTCCTACTGTAAACTGGGAGAGAATTAAGTTTACAGACACGGAAGAGACTTCTTTAAAACACGAGGCTGTCTGCACTGGCCAAACGGCTTATTGTGATCATTACATATTCCTGATTTTATTTATCTTAAGATGACCTCAACAGTAACATGTATTACCATTCTAAAACAGTAGCTACATCAAGTATGGTTTGCCCTATGTACCTCTTCAGGACCAATGCAAGTTTGTATTCTCTTCCCTCTAAGGAACCTAGAGGGAATCATCCAATTCAGTACAATACTAGAAGTCTTTTACAGTCAGCAGTACACAATAGATTGAAGGCACCAGTTTTGTAACGCAAGGGAAAAAAAAACTAGAGTACTCAAAATATCAGGGGTGTACTTTCAGATTCTGAAGCCTCAAAGCATGTGTTGATGGAGAGAGAGCTGGTACCCTTACTTCTTGATGCAATTGGTCATAAGAAGATGGACATCCTGTCTCTCATCCAGCAGCAACATGGCACCTAAATACCCAATGCGCTTGTCTGTGAATTTCTGAGAGGCAATGAGCTTGAGGCACTCCAACTGGAAGAAAAAAAAGAAAAAGAATTAGCTTAAACTACTACTCAGCTAGAGGAGAAAGTTTGATGTTTACTGATTTAGGTCTCTGATAATGCATTTTAAAAATTACATTTTATTCTCATTTTGGTGATATGGAAAACAAACAACAAAAAAAAAGGTTGAATGACTTCCCAGCAAGGCAGCAACAAAATCAGTAGGTCCTATATCTTGAAGTAACCAGACATTAATGACCTTCCATGACCTCGGATATACCAGACAAGTGGGGTCAGAGCACAAAAGTGAAAAATAACACATTTAGAGACAAGAGATCCATCAATAAAAAATACATAAATAAATAAATAAATAAAAACAAAGTTCTGGAAATCCAGAGGATGGATCATGTTTGATATGCACTGGAAATTTTTAGCACTTCAATGGATATATATCTGCCTACCAGAGAGAGGATCAACGCTCTGTTAAGCTGTCAAAAACAAATTTGATGATTATACTGTAACTAAGTAGCTAGCTAGGTAAACCTTGGATACAGTCAGAGATAGTTAAGTTTTTATGCTGTTCTGTAACCACTATCTGAACCCCTAAGGTTTAACTAAAATCATATGCATTGCAGCACTACAAGCTTCCCTTTTGCCATGTAGAAATGTGCCAACTGTGTTCAAAAGCACAAAGGAGATTCCTTAGATAACATGCAAAACCATCACTTGCACTAAGCTGACCAGAATTTGTTAAGCAATTTTTAAGCTTTGCCTTTTCTTAAAGCGCAAATACAGACTTTCTGACATGACTGCACTAAAGTATCTTCCTCTAACAGATCATTAGCCAGGTATAATCCAGTCTCTACTTTCCAGACAAAATAGCAGAAATGGCTTCTCAGAGCAAGTAAGAGACCTATCCTCTCACAAACACATCCCATAAGGCCATTTAACAGATTAGCTGGGGCAGGAAGTAAGCATACACAACGGATGTACGGAGGGGATCAAAGTTTCCAAAAGGTTTGTTGTAAAGGACGTGAAAGGGGCATGCATAGGCAAAAATACGAGGCAGCATGAAAAGGTTTTCATGGACCTTAGCTACAGGGAAGCTTGAACAGGGCAACAGAGCACAGGTGCGACGCAAGAAGCATACAGACATCAAGAGGGCAAAGTTGTACAGGATGCTGAAAATCTGGTAAGAAAAATTTAAACTGAAGTGGCAGAGAGAATAAATGCTATGGTCTAGCCCTAAGTTCTCACAACTGCACAGAACCAGAACGTACAACTCAACTATGCAAGAGGTTGCCACACATGAACCAGCCAGCTAGTGGTTTGTGACAAACTGGTAAGAAAAAACTTGAGAGAAACTGAGTTCAGTTTGCTAGGTTTAACTTGGCTGAAGATCTAGAATAAAAAAATACCTCTGAATAGTAACATCAGTCATCCAAAAGGAGAACTGAACTCACATGAACAGACAAGATCAACCAGGCACAGAACACTACATATTTACCTCTTATCTTTCCAGTGTTTTCTGTAAGAAAATAATGCATCTCTGAACCAACATTCTTTCCATGGTTTACAAGATGCTTTCTTATACAAGCCTCAGCAAAGTTCAATATAGAACTGATGGCCTCTAATCTACAGTGTAACAGCTAAGAAAGGTAGAAGACAAACAACTAAGGACAAGCAAAAGGAAACAAATGACTGCACATCAATGACTGATACTTTCAGTACTTCTGAATTTGAATGATATTAATGAAATTTACCCTGTGAAAAGCTGACAAGCTCACTTCACTTGTGTACAGATACATGCAAACTGGCTTCATGCACAGCACTATTGAGCAACACAATCAATTGAAGCTCTTACTAGGCTTAATTAGTGGAAGAAGTCTTTATGCCACTATAACCACTTCACTCAAAGGAACAACAATTAAAGTTTGCTACATCGTTACTGTAACAGATACATCAGCAAAGCCTGATATGTAGAGAGGTATATAGCCAGACTAGGACTCACAGAAGTTTTTACTGACACAGATGATCTTCAGACCAGAATTCTTTTGCAAGTGGAAATAATACATATGTATTTTTAAAGTAATTTGACCATTTGTCCAGGATGTCTGGCTGCCTGATACCTTCTAATCTTACACAAATGACTTCTGCATATGCTCAAAAGACAGCTTGCCATGCAGTGCATCCCAGCATGCACTGGCTAAATATAGCGCTCATGCCCATATTTCTGTACAAGATTTCCCGGGTCACAGTTGAGAAGTCCTGTCTTGGAAAAAAGGAAGTGAATGGCTGATCTACTTCTGACACATTCTCTAACCTCTCTTTTATTACTGGTTACCTCATCCACACCACTAGCTGTATTGGGTTTAGCTGGCAAGGTTTTGGTAGCAAGGGGCTGCAGGGGTGGCCTCTCTGAGCAGTGTCCAGAAGCTGCCCCATGTTAGATAAGGGCCAGTTTCAGCTGGCTCCAAAGGACCCCACCACTGCTCAGAGCCGAGCCAATAAGCAATGCTGTTTGAGCCTCTGTAAGAGCATATTTAAGAAAAGGAAAAAAACAAAACCTGCTGCACAACAGCAGCTGGAAGAGCAAGGAGTGAGAAGCAGCCCTGCAGCCCCCAAGGTCAGTGCAGCAGGAGGTGCTCCAGGCACACAGCAGCAGTTCCCCTGCAGCCCGTGGAGAGGCCCCTGGTGGAGCAGGCTGTCCCCCTGCACCCATGGGTCCCACATGGAGCAGATCTCCATGCCGCAGCCCATGGAGGAGCCCCCAGTGGAGCAGGTGGATGTGGCCTGGAGGAGGCTGCGGCCCACGGAGAGCCCCCGCAGGAGCAGGCCCCGGACCGGAGCTGCAGCCCGTGGAGAGGAGCCCACACAGGAGCAGGGAGTCTGGGGGGAGCTGCCGCCCGTGGGGGACCCATGCTGGAGCAGTTTGCTCCTGGGGGATGGACCCCGTAGTACGGAGCCATGTGGGAGCAGTTCTTGAAGAGCTGCTGCCTGTGGGAAGCCCACAGAGGATCAATTCGGGAAGGACCCCATGCTGGAGCAGGGGCAGAGAGTGGCCGTGAAGGAGCGGCGGCGAAGTATCAGGGACTGAACGCAGCTCCCACTCCCCATTCCCCTGCACCTCTCGGGGGTAGGAGCTGGAAGAAGGTGGATTGGGGGAAGGTTTTTTTTAGTGAGTTCCGCTCCCCCCCCACCCCCACACTTTAGTTTGTTAGTAATAGGTAATAAATTTCATTAATCTCCCTATGCTGAGTCTGTTTTGCCTGTCACAATAATTGTTGAGTGATCTCCCCATCCTTACTCTCAACCCTTGAGCCCTTTCCATCATATTTTCTCCCCCTTTCCCTTTGAGGAAGAAAAGGGAGAGAGCGGTTGTGGTGGAGCTCAATTGCCCAGCTGAGTAAAACCATCACAGTAGCTGAAATCAGATGTCTGGTTTCATCTTTAGGACAGACATGGGTCTAACAGTCTGTGGCTCTCCTGTTTTTCATCAAAACATATTTCCTACTCGTTTATCCTGTCACTCTCAGAAACTTCTTGTCTATAATGCTGGACTGCCTATCTACAAGATTCTACTGCTGGAACAGCATCTGCCTTCAACAGCTTCCCAACCCAGTCAAACCTCTTGTTATTGAGAAAGAATGGAGATCATATACTCCACCTACACAACATCAGTACTTTGAAAGATTCCTTCCAGTTATAAGCACTGAGGACACGTTCTCAGCCTTGGGCCCTATAACTTCCTGAAAGTGCAAATTACAAACTGTATGAGAAACAAGGCTATAGAATGGATGATTCTGTCCCCAGAACAGTCTGCATAAATGTTTGAGATGTAGCAACACCAGCAATAAAAGATATAACCTGTTTTATCCTTTCTCCACTGAGACCAAAGAGGCAATTTACCATTACCTAAAAGCAGAAATTGAAGAATTACTAATCATCCACACACAGGATTAAATACTTGAGTAACAATGCAAAATAATTAAAACAAAATTTAAATATACTCCTAAAAACAGATTGAGTGTAAAAATTCTTGATGATGCTTATCAGTATTTTTATTATTGTTATTGGAGCTCTTAGTTTCTTAACATTTTTGACAGGACATTTCTCCCTCAGACCAGGGAACCCTGCCACATGTAGTACTAAGAACAGGATAATTCACTTGCTCTGACGCAACAACTCTTTATTCTGTGGGAAGAACCCAACAATATATAGTAAGAGAACTCATCTTAAACTCAAAGCACAGCCCAGACTTGCTCTTTAACAATAAGACTATGTGAAATTTGATTTCTGTGGTTTGAGTTCATTGCTTTAGTGAGACATGTGGATCAGTCAATCCAATCGTGAACGTGTAGACTGAGGACATGAAGGTACTTTAAGGACTACGGCAATCTGCAATTTGACTGCCTTCTTACTTAGCTTCATGGAAGGCCTAGGTTAGACTATGACTAACAGGATGCTTACCGACTTATAAGAAAAATGGACTATGCCCCAAAGACTAAGCAAAGTTCAATCTGAAGAACATTTTGTAGATCAAGAATTCCATCTTCCTGTCTCCCTTTTTCAAAATCTGACTGAGAAACAGCGTGTCAAAAATAAGCCAAGAGAGTAGGAAAACCCATACTGGCTTTCTCCAAGTCACTTCAGTAAGCTGGGGATAAGGAACACCAATTTCTTATTTCTGGCAACAGACCAGCTATTATCTTCCTAGAACAGATTGTCTTAGAAGTAGAACAATATAGAAACTCCTTGGAAGCATCTGGTAATTTCCAGAGACAGAACTTTGATGTGCCATTTTGAACCCATCTAGAAATAGCCATACTGGACTATGGTTTAAGAACTACTGCTCTGCAGAAACATGGGCAAAGAGGAGCGCACAGCCTGGCAAAGTCAGACCAACCCTAAGTTTCATAACAAAATATGTAAGAACAGGTTCCAAACAGCAAATGTCTACAACATAGTCAAAACTAACTAATGCAGATTCAGAACGTGAGTGAAAACAAACATCAAAACATCTCAAAGCAAAACTGCAGCTAGGAATGCTCCAATTTAGTCGATGCACCCAAAATACATAAAGCATACTGGTATACGCACATAGCACAGCAAGCATCAAAGACTAACCTACCTGTCCGAAATGTGCAGGGTATCCCAGCATGTGCATATACAGCAGCTTTGCCACATTTCTGCATCGGTATGTGTTATCTTCCTCTCGGAAGGATGATCGGATAGCAGCACACTCCTTTTGAATCATCTCACGCTCTTCTGCCTGGGTTCTTGCTGTCCGGATGGTCCGGATCAGCTCCCGCAGTCTGATGGGGGCTGGCATCCTCTGGGAGGAGCAAGAAAGATATCCGTAAGCCTTCTTCTACTGTATCTGATGACTTAATAGTTGTCTCATAGTTTAACATAAAGTTTTCTTTCTTCCCCTACAATTATATAAATGAAAGAATTGAGAAAATACAGGCTGCTTCAGCAGTATGGTTAAAAGTAAACTTGAAACACAGAAGAATTTATTGTATCTTCCAGGAATATACATTCTCGCAATGTTTTTGAACTAGCTATCAAGTGAACAAAAACATGACTCCTGATCTGAAACAGGCAGAAATGGTAGGTAAGGTATGCTCTCATGTTCACATCATCTTACTCTCCCCAGGGAAGTAGGGCTCAAAGAGAATTAATCACAAAAATCATGACAACTTGAGACAGAAATTCTTTACAAAAAGCAATGCTATTTATTAACTTGCACAAGATTTCAGATAGGTGTTTCAAATAGCCAGGCTTCAAAAGTCTTGTGGACTTGTGTCATGCACACTTTGAGTGGTGGAATGCAGCAGATAAAGCTGATGGAAGAGCAATCCTATCTGTGCGGATATATTTCGGAATCAAGTTGACACTGTCCCTTTATTAGACAACAGCCAGAACAATCCTTTCTAAAACAAGCCTGTCACTGTATGAAGGAGACTGCGGAAGAAAGACACATTCTACGCGAACTTCAAGTAGTCTCACTTCACCATATGGAATAGTGACGGTGCCATCTGACCTAGAGAACAATTCATTCTCTTGAATATTCTTCAAGAGAAGAATTACTCTGAAACGAAAGCCAAACTTTAAAACTATGTTATGTTCAACAGTGCTGCACACAACCTTTCAGAGGTAGCTACGCCGTCGTATTTATTTGCATAAAATGTCTTCCACTTTGCTCCCTCTTATTTTCCTAGTGATGTGTAACACTCAGTTTGAGGTTGTGGTTGCTACAAAGTGCTCAGCTGGTGTTTTTCATGTACCAGTCTATTAAACGCCCAAATCTCTTTCCTGGGTGGCAACACTCCGGTTAGAGTCCATCATTTTTAAGCCTGGATTCACCTTCTACCCCCACCCTCACCCCTCAATATACCTCTGAGATATTTTGACATAGCATGCTTTTGTTAGAAAACCAGGGAGAAATCAATAAAAAATAAAAGCACTACTGCAGGCACATTCCTCTGCAGTCTACAGGTAGTATTTTCATAATTGTTAAGATGACTTATGAGCAGGCTTATGCTGAAAGAGGTGCTCGATTCCACTCCTTCCATCGTTCCACCTGCAGCTTTCCTGGGACATGACACGCCAGATAAGGCAACCTGTGCATCTAAAAAACAGCTTGTTATTTTCCTTTCAACAGAAGCAGTCTTCAAACAAAACAGTTTGACTTGTGCTGACACAAGGCAATGAGAACATACAGCAAGGGGAGATCTGAGATGGAGCAGGGAAGAGGTGAAGCGCTCCCCCCTGCAGTAAGCAACACAACTGAAGCGCAGACCCATGATGAGGCTTTAGATCTTAAACTACTGTTCCTGAGAATACAGGCAACGGCCAGTACTGATTAAAATCACAGCGGTTTTGCTTATTAGCTTTAAGCAGAGACTTCTTTGCAAACTTTCTGAAACCCTATCATATGGTCTGCAAACAAAATTAAGTTTGGTATTATTTGCTTTGATACCACAGGTCCTGTTGCTTTCACACTACGTTTGACGGGATTATAAATTGCGCAACACTGGTTTGCCCTGCCTGTGACTTGTTAACAGCAGCACTGTTTTCCTGGCCTGTGCCCAGCAAACACCTGTGGTAGGCATGCCTATGGAGGGCTTCAGCACATCATTGTCAGTCTGGCCCTGTATGTCAAAGTAAAACAACAGACAGCCGAAATCATTTAAGCCAATGGAACAGCACCGAATGAAGATACCACACTTCCAAAGCAGACCTTTATAAGAACCTTTATATTGCATCCTTCGCCAATCTAAGGCAGGACCTCCTACCTCACTGAGGCAGCAGAGAAAATGAAATCAAACAGCGGCGACCTGGTATGATGTCACTCTGTCCTCATCCATTCACCGAAAGAAATGTATAACCTATACTTACAAGTGCCCTTACACAAACAATCAACATACCACACTGTAAAGATTATTTTTCCTCCTCATATCACAACAGCAGTAAAACAATGAACCAGCATTTCAGAAAGCAAAGAAACGAAGAATAAGAGTTTTACTCAGATTACAGCCAATTAAAAGGTTACCTCCTTTTTTCATCTAGTCGTGTAATATACTAATATGCTGTTAGTACAGACACAGTCCAATCCGAACTATTTCCTAAGAGCAATTCTCTCTCTCACACACATCCTGCCTGATAAGGAGAGAGCGATTCAGAAGTGCTCACAAAGAGGACAGCATGAAGGACAAAAGATGAAGCTACGATTTATTTTCCAACATTTAGAACTTCTGTATTTGTGCTGCAACTTCACAACCATACTCCTTTTTTAATCAATAATTTAGCATTTTTTAAATACATCTTTCAATTCTTTCCATAAAAAGAAAAAAAAAGCTTTTTCACACTCCCATCTACAAAAAATACTCTCTCTCTCTCACAAGAGAGAATCACTTCACACTTACTCTTTTGGGGTTGAGCTACTTTTCTGTGCGCGCTTTTTTTTTTTTTAAGCATTTCAATGCATAGTAATTGCCATGCAATGTAACAGGTTGGCTTCCTCCTCCCTCCCTATAAGAAAGGCTTTTCTTACTACCAAGAAATTCTCACAACAGGCATTTTGCTTTCCACCCTCAACTGTAAGTCTAAGATTCTTTTGCATGCCATATAAGTTTCAGAAATTTCAGGCAAGTATATACAGCAGTTACCGCAGTCATGAAGAGATTTAGGACATGAGAACACTTCAATTCAGAAGTATTCCAGAACAGATTAATATTTACCATTATCAACCATTCCAAAGCCTATTATAATGCTAACAAACCTTTAATGTGACACACCTTGGGTAATTCCTGCTGAATTTCTACTAAGCATGACTGTATACAAGACACAATGTGCATACACCCAAACAGTTTAAGCAACATGGTGAAGCTTACTAACAGACTGCACGATCAGATATGTGTTGTCCTCTATTGATGCAGAACAGGGCATAAAGGGGAGATGGCAGAGAACAAGAGCCAACCATGCCAGGTAAGGCATGAAACAGATCTAACCCAGTTTCCTGTCTCAGTACGGGAAGCAGCAGGTGCATAGGGGAAGTAACAGAGAAAGGGTGTCTCCTCAATATCTTAAAAGCTGCTGAATGAAAGAAACAGGGATGTCTAAGCAGAAACTTTCATGTCCTGCCTGTTCATCTCTTCCAGCACTCAAAGATGAGCAACACATGCCCCTTGGTCATCAAGCAAAGATCCATAGCTTGCAGGGCCAGAAAAGCTAATCATCCTAAATCCAAGTCATCTGAACCAACAAACCAAGTTTTGTGCAGGTATCACAAGACTGACAAAATGTCATTCAGAATCAGTTTTGTTCCCTTCCCCTCCCCCCGACCCTTCTCCCCAGACTCATTTAGCTTTTTGAGGACCATATATGTTTTTGTACTCTGAATGGTGACCCAATAAGTCACCAGCAACAATTCCTGTACAATCCCAAATTCCTCTGGATGACTCCTATCCAAGGGGCAGGCTGTAACTTAATAGTTAAGCCCACAATGCTAGGACTTGAATGTAGTAAGAAGCATGACTGCAAAACATTAGCACATATTTTGCAGGTTTGATGGAAAAAAAATAATCGGAAGAGCTAGAATGAAGCAACAAGGTTATATGGATATTCCCTCCAGGATGGAAAACACCTAATTCACACAAGATAGCAACTACTTTGCATGTTATATATCTAATCAGCATGCACTCTCAGGCGTACAGGTAAGGAGACAAAAGAAACACTACTGAGAGAGAGAGAGAGAGAGAGAGAGAGAGAGAGAGAGAGAGAGAGAGAGAGAGAGAGAGAGAGAGAAAGACTGCTCTGGCTCCCTTTTCTTGTTCCTTTCAAGAAGTATACATAAACATCCTCTCCCTTTAGTCAAATCACCTCCGAGCATTATTTGTATATTAGTTTTCCAGGATTGTGAGAGGTTGCAGAACAATAGGAAACAAACATTTTTCCACATACACGCTGCCAAGCAATCCGTGACTAGAACCTGAGCACAGTGACAAGCAATAACAGCTAGGTAGGCATGGGGCCTCCTGGGCTCCATGGTTACACAGCTAGCACTCGAGGAAGCAGCAGCATAATAAAAAGCACAAAGAGTGAAAAAGGACTCCAACAAGCCCCCAAAAATGATTTATTGCCAAATACTTTTGATTTCCCTGATCGTATGAATGAAGTATGGACAACATGCGGCATAACCATACCATGGCCCTGCCAAGGCAGTGGAACCTTACAACATTAAAATTCCACTGGGACTTGACATACAGATTTCACTAAAGGAAGGAATTAGGGGCATGCATTAATAACCTGTTTATTGATGAGAGCTAAAACAAAAAGAATACTGACAATTCACAAAACCAAAATATAAATAGGATTAAACAACATAGAACTTAGAAGAACTAAAACACATAAGAAGCAATCTACCAATTTTGACTATATAATTTGTCTTGAAATTAGAATCTTGAAATTCACACTACGAACCATGCAAAAGATTAAGGTAAGTCAGCTTGAGGTGATAACTACGAAGCTATCAAATAAACTGCCATGAACAATGAGATTTTAGAGACCTCTATATTACAAAAATGCATTTTATTGCACTAGATGACTAACAGAGAGGAAACCGTATCATCTGGTAACAGCAAACCTGAAGTATAATTTTAGCTGGTTAAACACAGCTTAGAACTTCCTTCAGAGTAGCAGGTCTTGTTTTTCAGGATTTGCTAACGTTTTTCCCCTGGTACAGGCACATGTTTTTATTCTTTCATATCAACATAAATGACAATGCAATTTTCAAAAGCAATCACCTCTTTCCTCATTTTGTTTACAGTAGTAGTACTCCTTGGCCATTTCTTTGCTACCTACAAGCTCTAGAAATCAGGGCTGGTCCCTGAATACCTGGAAAAAACCCTAGCGGTTAAGTTTACAATATCTGGTACGATCAACAGAATTTTTCTACCTCATCAAGTCTGCTTTATCCTTCTTATTTTGAAGGCATTAGTCTTTAGTACAGCCTACTATCAAGAAGATAAGAGCCTCCTAAAAAGTTCCTAAAAAAGTTAGACACGTAACTCAATTAGCTCCAATGGTTAGGTGGTTGGTGTCTAGATTCCTTGAAACATTTTTTTTCCTGCTCTTTGGATCTTATGAAAGGTGTTAACTCAGGGATTCTCCTCCCTCTCCAACTCATGAATTCTTCCCCTGAACGAACTAATGAAGAAGGTATTCTTTCTTCATGCAACTTATTCTTAGTAAACTATCCAAAAGCAAAAAGAAATCGTTAACCAGGAAAACAAAAATCATACTGTATTAAAAACATTTAGTTTTAGTCTAAATTATGTCTCTAAACAGCTATTTTCTCCTGTCTTGTAGTCTTTTACTAGTTAAGTTTGTTGTTTAAAATTTGAAGATTTTATTTAAGAAGCCATTACTCCAAAAGTATTTAAGTATAAAACCTTGATAAAAACCTCCCTGAGAATACAATAACATTCAAATACAACTGTTCACCAAATAACCTTTTGTATTTGCAAGCAGCACACAATACAACCGAAGTCCCACATGTAAAATGCTCAAGTGCTCCAGTCAAGCTACATTCAACTATCAGGAACTGCAGCACAACGACTTACGATCCTTAAACATGCAATTGAGTTGAGACCTGCCCCTGTGTAATCCATTCAGAAATATTAGCCTATGTCTTAAAAAAAAAAAAAAAAAAAAACTCTTTGAATATATTAATGAAATCTTAAAAAAACAAAACAGCACCGCTTAAGAACTTGTTTAGGACAAAATATCAGACGTTTTTAAATTCCATTGTTATTTCGCCTTGAATTCTGGAAACAAAGACATGAAACCCATTGAGGCTCATTGAATTATTTATAGAATGGCTCTCATGTTTGGGGAAAATAGCCTAAATTTTCAATTCAAATAAGGTGCATACAATTTACAGGAAAATCTATAACTGAGTATTTCTGACCTTGGTTCATCCTAAAAAGCAGTCCAAGACTGGAGAAGTATACATTTTCAAACAGATCTAAAAAATACATAATAAGTTGCTCCGTCCCAACTCATCTATAAGCAATCACACTCCTAAAAAAAAAAAAAAGAAAAAACACACAACCCACCCAAACCAAACAGCTTTTAGGAAGTTACATAATTAAAGCCTGACCCAACTCCAACTGAAATCAGTAACAGAATTCCCCTTCTTGCTTCAGTAGGACTGAATCAAGCCTCCTGAACACAAAAAGAAAGCATAAGATATATCTAGACTGTATGAAGGGAGTAACTGCAACGGTTATCCACAACATACCGATAGCCTGAACTCCACAGCACTACGAGCAGGCTTCACGCTACTATAAGATACTTAAAACAAAAAAGCACACACACACACTGACAGTAAAAACAGAATTAAACACTACAAATAGAGATCAAGCTGGGGGTGGGGGTTGATTGGTGTATAGTTTAGTGTTATCAATATTTATATGGAAAACATTAAAACACCTAACCAAGCAGCACTGTCAACATCACTAAGGGCAAAGGCAACACAAGAGAGTTAAGAGATAAGCAGCCAACCATACAACATTCGAAGGGAAAAATAATCTCTCTTGAGAAAAAGCTATTTAATAAAACAGAGGGAACTAATAAGTCAAAAATAAGCAACATCAGGAAACCAGTAATAAATTAAGGCAGAGGGTGGTTTGATACAGTATGATAACACACGGCATCAGTATTACTTTGCACTGTACAAAGATAGCTTGGAGAAAAAAAATTGGTCAAGTATGCAAAATATGCCTTAAAAACAAGAGCTTAAAAGCAGTTTGAGGGGCAGCGAGGGTTCCATGTCCAGGTGCATTTAAAGAACAGGAAGCGTATCGTGAGCATAACAGAGGCGGGGGGCAGGAGAGGACAGTGACAGAAGAGACCTACAGTTTGAAAGGATCCTATAACTCACCGGGCTGCACACAGCGCTACTTCTCTTTGTTTTCTGCAGCTACACCCAACAACAGAATTTAGTAAGACTAGGAAAACACTTCTGATGAAGCTCCCGTTCCTGCACAATGGTACAAATACACCAAACCGCACAATTCCTGAACTGGCTTAAAAGGATGCACTGAGCTTTCAACCATTGCAAATATTAGCCTCTAACACTTATCAAATAAAAAGAGAAAATGTTTTCTTAAGAACATAATTAATGAAGCATTGGAAAAAGAGTTAGCACATCTACACAGCTGATCAGCATGACAGACAAGATTTTTTATTTCAGATTTCCTGGCTTCTGTTTTCATCCTTCAATCACCTCTGACCCACATACACTACACCTTCGTATTTCTTACCTGCTTCTAGATTCTTATTTTTAAGTAATCTGATTATTTTATTTCCTTGCAGAGTTAAAATTAAAAAAACAAAAAACAAAAACAAAAACACCTGCTTGCTACTACCTTGCAACAAAAACACACGTCTTGCTTTGTCTTGGTAAAGCCTAATGAAAAATGAGACACCACATTTTTTCCATGCATTAACACAACTTTGCAGTATCGCCAGGTAACTTCAGCCATATCCTAAAAGTTCTTATCTTGTATTTTACCTACAGCATCTCTTCCAAACATCAGACAGAGGCTAACCTTACTACTAGTGGCAATATTAGCAGAGATTTGCTTGCACTTGCCTTCTTTTTTTGAAGAAGATCCTCATCATATATTCACTTACTGACTCCAAAGCTCTCATCAAATAAAGAAATGCTACTACCACGATAGACCAGATTGTTTTCCTCAGAAAACACCTGAGTATCATCTAGAACAAATTAATATCACTTTCAGTTGGAAGAGTTTGCCCTTTTGGTAAACCAAAAAAATCAAACAGCCCATCTCTGAAACAGTCTGAAGTTACACACATTGCCAACTCAAAAATAAAAGTAAATATTAATGCAAAAGAGGCACTTTACTGAATATGAGCAACTTCAGAAGCAATTAAAATTTTTATTAGCCCTTATACTTTGAAAGGCAACTTTCCAAATCTGAACTGCATTAATTAGCGCACAGTCTGTCTGCATGCCTAAGAACAGACATCTTCAGTTCCTCTGCTGCTGTTGACAACCGTTTTATTCCACAAATAAACTTACTGATCTCATTAGCTTACAACGATGAGAATTCAGAACTCTGTATGCAAAGAAGCTATCAAGAATCAGAACATTAACCTCCTTGACTCGTTGGCCAGGACACTGCAAACAAGGATACCAAAGGACCTTTCTACTCTTATCACAGCGCCATTAGAAAAAAAGGTCAGATTTGCGGTCACAGGAACAAAGGAAGAGACTGCTCTTCTATCAGAAAAGGAGGGAACCTGAAAGCTATCTTATGCACAGGGGACAAGAAAGATGATTCCCTCACAACACAGACTTTCTTTCCCCTTCCCAGCTCACAGAATTTAAGTACCTTCCCCTCCTTCTCTCATCATGGAAGAACTCATCATGGAAGAAACGAGGGGATCGCACTGCAATCTGTCTCGGAAAAACAAAGTCTCTTGCCTTCATTCAGCTCTCACATATCCAATAAAGTTTTCAAATCACGTGCCAAAAAACAGACTAGGCAGAAGGAAAAAATTGGCAGTAAAATGGCACAGGCAAATAAACAAAGGAAAAAACAATGAGTATAGTTTAGAGAAAGGGGGGAGAAAAGTAAAAGGGCATAAAAAAAGAACCAGATATACACTATTGAGTAGAATAAGAACAGGAAAAAAAAGGAAAAGAAACTAAACAATTCTATCTGTCATTTTAAATGCGAGACGCAAGGGGTTTTATGCAGAGAAAAACATGCATATGTTTTACTTTGTTTAAGCTACTATGTGTCAAATGCACTTTCTGGTATTGCACGAGAAATGCCACTCCTCCAAAGGGGTTCCACTGGAACTCCGTACCTTTCTGTTAACGCTTCAAGTATCAGAAACTAACGTACATCACCAGGCATTTAAAAGCATCGCTTGCCACGTAATAAAACATACAAACGTTTCATTCACAAGCTTTCAAAACTGTTAGAAAAAAATCAGTTTGTCTTACAGTTTGTGAGAGGAGAAAAAGAGAGAACTCCAGCCTTGAAAAAGGGACTTGAAACTGTCTTTAAACTTATTTCTGAGTAACGGTAGACAACGCTAACACAAACTCAAAGCTGAAATTTACTGAAAATGCTTTTGGCCAGAAACCATAGACTTCTGCCTCCATGAAAATCCACGCATCTGCAACACAACGTGCAAACACCTTAAAAATTACAATCTCCCTGTAAAGCTCTGGGCAGCTGTACAGCACAGGCAGTAAAACGCCAAGGAAAGACCGATCCAAAAACACAAACTACTTTTTGGACGCTAAGGCCCTCCAGCGTGAACAAGGCGAGGCAACGTTTCCTCCTGGCAGGACTCGTGCAGCGGGCCTGCGCTCCCCGCTTCGGGAAAGGCCGCGCAGGTTACCGAGCCCCCGGAGCAGGGCCGGGGGCAGCGGGCAGAGCCCTGCCGGCCGCGTCTCGTCAGCGGGCAAAGGCCCGAGCCCGCCGGAGGCGCGCCCCTTCGCCCCGGGAGCCAGCCCCGAGGGCCCGGGGCCGGAGCCGAGCGGGGCCGGAGCCGAGCGGGGCCGGCGCCGCCGGGCAGGGACAGAGGGCGCGGGCGGGCGGGCGGCGAGGCGCCGCGCCGGCGGAGGCCGCGGGAGGGCATCGGGCGGCCTCCTCCCGCGGACAGCCCCGGGAGGCCGCGGAGCGACCCGGGGGCAGCGCCGCGGGGCCCGGCGGCGGCACGCGCGGTCCCCGGGCTCCCGCGGGCCGCGGCGACGGAGCCCCGGGCCGGCCGCCGCCGCGGGGGAGGGCGCGGGTGGGCGACGCGGCCCCACTCACCGGGCCGGTGCCTGCAGCGGAGGAAGCGGCGGCGGCAGGAGCCGGGCATTCAAAATGGCGGCGGCGCGGCCTCAGCACCGATACCGCAGGCGGAGGGATCCGCGCGCCAGCACGCTCCCCTCGGCCTCCCGGCCTCGACCGGCGTCAGGCTGGGGGCGCGACCGCGGCCACCGCGGCGGGAAAGGCGCCGGGGCGGCACGAGACGGGCGGCGGCGGGGCGGAGGGGGCGTCCCGCACTACTTTCCTTGGCGGAAGCACACGACTTCCGGCTCTACGAGCGGCGCTGCATTCCGCCGTGGCAGTCACTGATGACGTCACGCGCGGGGCGGGCCCCCGCGGCGAGCGCTGCCCCGAGGTGCGGCCGGGCGGGTCGCGCCGCCCGCCGACAGGGTTCCGCGACGCCTCGCGGCACGGGGGGCGGTTACCGGGAGCGCGGCGGGCCGCAGCCGGGTGCCGGCCGCCCGCAGCAGGGCTCGGGCCGCCTGCGGCGGGAGCGGGTCGGGCCGGGGACCCGGGCAGCTGCCGGCGGCTCGCCCCCTGCGGGCCCAGGTTACCGAAGCCCTGCGCGGCGGCCGGCGGGGCGGGGAGGAGCGCTCCGAGCCGGCCGGCGGAACTGCGTGTCCGCGTTAGGGCACGGCCCGGCTACTCCCGGTGCGGCGGGGGAAAGCCGTCCCGCGGCCCGCGAGGTAGCGGCAGGGCCCGGGAACGGCGCGGGCCCGGTTTCCAACTCCTCTGGGGACGGGGGGGATCGGTCGCAGCAGCCGCCCGGGAGGCGCGGGGCAGGCGCTGCGCGGGGCCCACGCGCGGCGGCCCGGAGCCGGGTCTGAGCTGCGGATCCGGGGCGCTGAGCGCGTGACGGCAGGGGAAGGAGCCTCAGAGGGGCCCCGGAGCTGGCCCTCGCTCCAGCCCGGCCTTTCCGTCCGCACGTCCCGGGACCCTCCGTCCCCACCCCAGTAAACGCCAGGAAGCGACAAGCGGGGCCTGCTGGCAACGAGGCGAGCGGGAACCCGCCTGCAGCGCGCGGGACGGGACCGCCGCGGTGCTTCCGCACACGGAGCGCGGCGGGGGGCGCCCTGTGAGGAGCCTCGCCGCCGGCTCCCCGCAGACGAGGCCAGGCAGGGGGCGGTGAGCCGCCGCTCCCGGCTGCTCCCCTGCAGGAGCGCGCCCCGGGCGCGAGGGACGGCCGGGGCCCCGCGCGGCGCCGCGAGGCCGCCCTCAGAGCGGCCGCTCTCCGCTCGGGACCGAGCGCCCGCTCCGCTCTCGGGCCGCCGCTGCCCTGCGCCGGGCCGCCCGCAGCTCCCGGCCCTGGAGGCTCCCGCGCTGGGCTCCCCCGCTCCGCCGGCAGCGCGGCCCCCGGCAGCGACCCGCCCCGCCTCCCCCCGCCGGCCGGGCCGGGCCGGGCCGCCAGCCGTCGCCGCGGCAACGGGCTCTGCGGGCGGCGTCCGCGCCGCGCCCCCGGCCGGCGGTGAGGCGCTTCCGGCGCGCGGCCGCCGCCGCCGTCATCGCTGCGCGCCGCGGCGCGGGGAGGGGCCGGGCCGGGCCGGGCCGGAGGCGGCCGCGGGGCCGATGGGGGTCGCGGAGCAGGAGCCGGGCGATGGCGGGTGAGGCGCGGCGGGCGCCGGGCGGGCCTGCGGAGGCGGGGCGCGGCTGCGGCGCCTCGGGCCCGGAGGGGCGGAGCGGGGCAGGGCGCGGGGCGGCCGGGGCCGGGGCCGCCGAGCAGGGCGGGGGCTCGGGGCTCCGCCGGCCCGCGGCGCCGGGGCCCGGGGCTCGCTCCGTCCCCGCGGCTTGGGGCTCCCCCCCCGCCCCCCGCGCCCGGGGCCCGCGCCCGGCTCGGGGCCGGGGCCGGGGCTCACGGCTCCCTCTGTTCCTGGTGCAGGTGAGGCGGCGGCCGGCGGCGGGGATCCGGGAGCCGGCGTGTGGCAGCCCCTGCGGGCGCCCCCATGAACGAGCGCCGCGGCCGGGGCTGCCGGGACACCGCGGGGCGCCATGAGAGCGGGCCACGAGCGCAGCCAGGAGTGCCTCCCGCCCAAGAAGCGGGAGCTCCCCGCCGCCAGCACCGGCACGGAGGCGGCACGGGCGGGGGGCGCCCAGGCCTCGGGCGAGGGCCCCGAGTGGGCCCGGACGGCGGGGCCGGGCCCCGTGGCCCTGCGCTATGGCCCCGGGGAGGCCGCGGAGGCGGTGGCGGGGCTGACGGTGGACCAGTACGGGATGCTCTACAAGGTGGCGGTGCCGCCCGCCACCTTCTCCCCCACGGCCCTGCACCCCGTGGTGAACGTGAGCCCCCTGACCCCGGCCTTCAACGTGACCTCGCCAATAATCCAGCACCCAGGGGTGCCCTACCCACCTGTCCACTACACGCAGATCCCGCCGACGTCCCTACAGCTCATCAGCTCGCATTACACGGTGCCCTATGCTGTCCCTCCTGGCTTCCTGCCTAGTCCTCTCCTGTCTCCTTCCACCAACCTCACCGCCTCTCACGTCCCCCACTTTGTGCCATATGCCTCTCTCTTCACGGAAGAAGCCGCTCCTTCCCCCCAGACTACCTCTCCTACCCACACCTTCAACAAATCTGCTTCTGCGGTTTCTCCTTCTGGTCAGATGCAGCACCATGCTGGGACCCAGCCACTAGATACTGCGCTAGGTAGAATTCCTGTTTATTATCAGATGTCTCGCCTCCCACCAGGGTACTCAGCATATGAGACGCCCACAGCAGGTGGAAGCCCAGATTCTCCTCAGCAAGACAGTCAACTGAGTTCAGAGGTAGCTGCCGCCAACGGTGGACAGAGACATCTGGAGCACAATGTGGTGAGGAGGACCAGCGAGGCTGTGGACTCTGGCAGCAGTAAAGCCGAAGACTGTCTGCCAGGGGCTGCAGTGGGATGTGTGGTTGATGGACAGTTTCTTTCAGGTTACCAGACGTTGAGAACAGAGGTCTCTGTGCCAGCTCACAGAAACACCCCAGACACTGACCTGGAGGTTCAGAGGGTGGTGGGGGTGTTGGCATCTCAGGATTATCATGTTCTGGCAGCCCAGAGGAAAGATGACCCAAGCCCTTTAAACCTTTGCCATAGTATCCCTGATCAGCAGGGGGAGTCAAAGGACGTTTTGAGGAACACAGTGGAAAGGGCTGCTGCTGGGAAGAGCCAGTCCAGGAGTCCATATATCGTATCCCCTGAAGAGATGGTTAGACAAAGACAATTAACCAAAGGAATGGTGATAGCCAATGGCAAGCCAGTACTGGTTCCCGTTGGATCTGAGCCCCTCAGGTCTTCTGCTTCAGAAACCCTGGTGAGGCAGAGCCCAGACGTGCAGGCTCGAGGAAGCGTGCTCGAAAAGGACCTGGCACAGCTGCAGCCACCCAGCTCCTCACACTTGCCCTCTCACTTCATGAAAGGAGCCATCATCCAGCTGGCTACAGGAGAGCTGAAGCGGGTAGAGGACCTGCAGACTCAAGACTTTGTTCGCAGTGCGGAGGTGAGCGGGGGCCTGAAGATTGATTCCAGCACCGTGGTGGATATTCAGGAAAGCCAGTGGCCTGGGCTTGTCATGTTGCATTTTGTGGTTGGGGAGCAACAAAGTAAAGTGAGCATCGATGTGCCCCCAGAGCATCCCTTCTTTGTCTATGGCCAGGGCTGGTCCTCCTGTAGCCCGGGGCGGACTGCTCAGCTCTTTGCTTTGCCCTGTCACAGGCTGCAAGTGGGCGATGTCTGCATATCAATCAGTTTACAGAGCATGAATGGCAACTCTGCTTCTCAGGCTAACTACCCTCTCACAGATCAGTTGATATCTACTAGGGAGAGATCTGAAAGAACTGCTCAGGGGTCCAGAGAACCGTCTGACAGAGCTGCTGAAAGGAAGAGCCAGCCAGAAAGGGAAAGTGCAGCTCAGAGCTCTCATGCAGAACCCTCTCAGCCTGAGACTGTCACTCAGCACAGCTGGGCAGCCCCAGGCTTCCAAAGATACAGCACGCAGGCAGAGGAGCCTCGGCCCTCTCTGCTCCGTCCCTCTTTCATTCCCCAGGAGGTCAAGCTGTCTATCGAAGGGCGTTCTAATGCAGGGAAATGATCCCTTTGAGGTTGTGAGCTAGGGCATGCCCTCTGGGTGAGCCTCACCTTCACTGGGTGGAGAAATTGCACACGCTTTGTGGCAGGTTCACCAGCAAGGCTGCTTTCTGCCCTGCAGAACTGGATTTATTCCAGTTCAGTGGCTGACCAGTTCCTCTTGGGGAATCGAGAGGACTCCAGTGCCTCAGGGAGCAGCAACAGGCTAGCTGGGGTAGAGAACAGGGACGTGCTCATGAGCTTGCGATGAGAACATTTGGAGGCTGGGGCTTTCTTACACCTCCCTGAATAACTGATACCCTGCAGGGCAGGGTCTAAGTAAGCATTCAGGAAAGGTGGAGAGGTGGGAAGGGCAGACGTGGCTTAAGGTAGCAAGTAAAATTGCTGAAGATATTCCTCCTTTTTCATGATGGGGAGAGATAGGTCCCCACTGGAGTTTAGGGGGCTCTACTCCCAGTATCCCCTTTGTTCACACATGCACTTTAAAAGGACCGTTCACCGATGGAGCTCTTGAGGGCAGGACGCAGATGCTTCTCTGATGGTTCTGTTTAATGTCTCTTCCACTGAATCCAACTGCTCTTTCTTCTTGCAAAGAATGTACAGAGATTTCCATGAATCACAGAAACTCAAGAGGAAGGACCAAAAGGATGGGTTTGGGTACAGGTGAATAGGGAACTTGAGCACTTGGGATGGGACACAGGATGGGAGATGTCAGTTTCCTGCTTTGAAATATTTTTGTTGTCACCTAATTATTGTAATATTAGTCACCAAATCAAATATTCCTTCCCATGTTAATAACCTTAAAAACAAAATCTCTTGGGCTTAAGGCTTTTAAGGCTTAGTCTATGGGTGAATGGGGTTAGGTTTTGTTTTGTTTGTTTTTGGTTTGGTTTTTGAAAGCTGGAGTCAGATATATTTAGCATTCTCTAGTGAAGGATGGAAACACATCCTTCTGCTGTGAGAAGACCGAGACTATTTTGTAATTAAATCAGAAGAAAACTTTACGGATGGCTAATTATTCCCTGCAGGCAGTTTTCTGAATAAACTCTAAAGAAACAAGCGTTTGTGCATGTGCAGGCAAAGTACAAAGCTTCAGCTAAGTACAATTCCATGAGTAATGTAGGGACTCTAGGGATCACAGCATCATAGGGCATTTCTGGGTGTTTTTCTGTTAGTTGTTCTAATGCTTCACTTCGGAGTTCCTCTGTAGAACAACATGGTAATATCAAGAGTAGCCTTCTTCACAGTGAGATCTAACACAAATGTGTATTAATACCTCATTATGGTAAATAACACTCCATTCAAGTGAAGGCTCCTGTAGTTACACTAATTTGTCCTCTCTGATGGTGTGTTATGACACTGGCTCTAACTGCTTAGTTAGAATAAAAATGTCACTATTTTGTCGAGGGTAAGAGTCTTTACTGACTTAACGTGGATTTAAGTATTCCCTGTATTAAGGCGCCCATCACTGTGCTAGGACCAGGCTTTTGAGGATTTCTTTTCAACGTGCAGATCCCTGCTAGAGTCCTGATGATGCTCCTGATGTTAGTGTACCATTTTCTGTCTCCCTTTTCTCATCTTCCTGAAGTTTTCTGCCAGGCATGCTGGACTGCTAGGGCTCTGCTTCTCTCTTTCCCCGAATGGCTTTTGTGTCAGCACTTCTTGATGATGTAGCTGTCCTCCTGGTCAGCTTTTGCAGTGCTGGTGTCTCAGGGTTGGTCTGAATACTCTCCAGAAGCGTGTCCTGTAACCAACTGGCTTCAGTTGGCTGCGTGGCAGGGGTTTTGTGCAGAAGTGTTCTGCAAGCGAGAGAGTCTCCAGAAAGGTTCTTCCTTCCATCCAGGCCATTGATTATGATTTCCTAGCAAATCACTAGCCATTTCTGTTGCCTTTGCATGCCTGCGCCAGGAGAACAATTTATTTTCAGGCCTTAGTTAAGATATGCTTTGTTCATGCCTTCAGTGTTTGTGCCTCACGAGGGTTTCTCCAGGGTGAGGATGCTGCCTGTGTCACACGTAGCTTCCCCAGAATCACAAAATGCTTGTGGTCTCATCAACTGCATGTGGAAATGCACAAGGTCACAGTGACACTGTTGTGTGAAGATTCTGCCTCCTTTGATGCGGCAGCTGTGGGAGGGCTGCTCTTTTCATGGCACCGGTTGTCAGTGGAACATCCTTGCCTGGGCCCAGGTGCCTGGCCTCATTCCCGTGTGTGTTCTGCAGTCGCTGTTCATCGGACTCTCCTGCACAAAGGCCTTGACTGATGCTGGTTAGTACTTAATGCTCAGGATATCCAGGGTCTGCGGCCAAGAGCAGAAGACAGAGGAGCCCAGCTTCTCTTGCCTGTTCTTTGTGTGGTGCATGCAGAGGAACTGAGAGCTGTGGCAGGCAGCTAAGGAAGGGATCTTGCAGAGGTATGGCCAGTGAATGCGGAAGGGACATTGTGTGCTCAGAGGGAGTGTTTGCGCAGCTGGATGGTGCAGAGCCCTGGTGTGCCCATTCAAACATGGAAGTCTCTGTCTTAGAGGGTTTGGAGAGCCTGCCTCATCTCCCGTGTGTCGCCGTACTCACAGAATCACAGAGTTGAAGGGGTTGGAAGGGACCTCGAAAAGATCATCGGGTCCAACCCCCCTGCCAAAGCAGGTTCCTCACTGCTGTACAAAGCAGGTACTCACTGCTTCTAGGTCTTGGCCGTGTGGGGCGGTGGTCTGAAAAGGCTGGTGTATGAAGCGAGATGCTGCGGGGCTAGAACAGCTCTGCCCGGGGCAGCTGGGGCATTGAGCGGGTGCTCATCCTGGTGTTTCCTTGGCTGCTGGCTTGGCCACGCATCTGCTGACTGTGGTTCTGAGATCCGTGGAAGAGGCCAGGGTGTGTTTGTCCTTGGGGCTTCTGTCCAGGCTCCCTGTGAGTCCCAGTGTTGAGCATGTTTCAGCTGCCAGTTCTTCTGTTCTCTGGAAGCAACAGTTTGGGGCACATCTCATGGAGGAGGCATTGAGAATAATTTGGGCATCTGGCCGCTTGCCCCAAGGACTGTGGGCAGGAGGGGAGCACTGGAGGCCCTGTGGCCCGGCCAAACAGCACTCATAATCACTGGAATCTTTCTTTACTGGGTTGGACTGTGTTGCTCAGCTCCGGTGGTGGCTGTTGGGTTGAGTGTTCAGGCTCTCTTGAGACAGGGAGTGTGCGAGACAGGTTCTGCTGTGGGCAGGAAGGCTATGAAAGAGCCCACAGAGGAGGCATTTATTTCTTAGGTTTACAGGGATAGGGGGAGATAAAGCCAGGAAGACATTATGGAATGAGCTGGTTATCCAGGCCTTTCTGCTGGCAGAGATGTGACAGGCTTCTCAGAAATACACTGTTTTCCTGCTGCTATTGTGAAGGGAGGGAAAGCTGCAGTCTGTCCTACCTGAAGGAGGGGGCGTCCTGGCCTTGGTCTTACCCAGCTCGCACGGAGGCTGTGGGAAGAGTCTGTAGGATGCAATAACGGGTGTCTGTAGCCATCTGTCCCATCTCATGAAACATTCCTTGGGTCAGCTGCCCATCAGAGGCCAGGCCTGCTCCCAGGCCATGTGTACACTGTTCCCCCAGGAACACAAGACTTGCTCCAGGTGACGAGCGCTCATCACTACCAGACTATGCAGAGGAAGCTCTGTCTGGAAAGGAGGAAAGCTGCAGAGGTGCCTCTGCCTCTCCTTTCCAGCAGGTGCGCAAGTATAATGCACTTTTCACATTAAGTGTCCCCATCCCTCCTGTCCCCACCCCACACTTGAAGTCACTTTCCCCAGTAGAGAACTAACAATCCTTGTTACTCAGAAAAATATTTTAAATGAAACTACAGCAGCTTGAGTAGCCCAAATGCTAGTTCCTGCCCACAGCAGTCCATGTGCCTTTCCCTAGCGTCACTCACAACTGCTCTTTGCCTTTCAGGCTGTCCCGGGCCTGAAACTTTGCAGAAGCTGCTCAGATGGCCACGAATGCACATTCTGTACAGAGTTTGGCCCAGGGTATGTTCCGTGTAGGGCTTAAAATGCTGATGGTCAAGACTCCTCCATGGTCTTCACATCTGTCCATGGAGGACAGGACTTGCCCCGACGTCCCAGGCTGCTGCCACCCCACCCCGCAAATGCGCCGTGCACGTTCTGGTTGCTTTTCGCTTTCGTGGCACCTTAGAGCCAGGGGAGGGTCTGCGCATGCTAAGCAGAGTAAGGCATGTGGCACTGGGGGAACTGGCTGGGCTGCCCTGAGGCAAGGAGGTCTTTGTAGATAAATGCTGATCCCTCAACTATAATCCCAGTTATGTAATGGCTGTATTAACATGTAACCGACCGCATTGTATCTAAAGCCTTAGAACTAGTCAGGTGCTCCCCTCCAACCTTGCTCCCACCCCATTCCTCCTACCTGATCTTTAACAAAGCATTAATAATTCTAAGGATAATCTCTATTTTGTTGTGCTTTTTTTGTAACTGTTTTAAATAAATCAATTTGTACTGTATATTTGTACTTTTGGTGAGATCCTTTTTCCTGTTTTACCATTTTAAGTCTGTACTTGGCTACACACAGATTGTATTTTTATTGTTAATGCTCTTATGAATATTGCATTTAACTCGTTGACTCTGTAAACACAGTATATATCTATATCTATATATATATCTATATATAAACCAATAGCTTTTCCTTTGGTGTTTGAGACTTTTTGCTCGTCTGTGGCATCAGTGATTGCTTGAATGCGGGTTCTCTGGTCTTACACAGTGATCTGGAAACTGTGACAAACACAAGGTAAAGGCTGACAGATAGACTGTAAGCTGTAAGTCTGCGTTCAAATACTTTTGATTTTATGTGATCTCCTTGAACCCCTTTGATACAATGGTTTTGTTCGTAAATATTGCTTGGAATAATCGTAAGGTGCCAGGGAGGTTGCGGTAGAAGCAACCTCAAAAAAGTGTGCAGTTAGCACAGCAAAGCTATGTCTTTGCTGGCCAAGCAAAACACACAACGTAGGGTAACTGCAACTGCTGCAAAGAGCAAACTGTCGGCTTGAGTGTGAAAATGAACAGAGGTAAGAATAAAAGTGAGATCAGCTCACAGAACAAAAGAGGATATGGAGAAGGTAACATAGAACTGAATAGATCCTTGCCAGATCTGGTGCCTTCTCCCAAAGAGAGCAAGGCAAGGATGGCTCCTGGAAATCCAGACGAGAAGATAAAACAACTTCTGTAAGTTGAGGAAACAAGCTGTTACAGTGGCATGTTAAAGAGTGTAGGGTTAAAAAGATTAAAAGCTTTTTGTAGCAAGTGCCCACAAGACTGTCTGTAAGGTTAGTTTCATGTCACGAAAAAAAATGCAGCATCGTGCACTTCAAAGGCAACTATTTTAAGCACTTAAGTAGGACTTCGAAAGAGTTGCAGCAAAAGTTTTTCAAGCTAAATAGAGGGAAAAATCAAGTTTCTAAGTCACTGAAAAGTGACTGGCTCTGTCCTCTCTGCACCTCCCTTCAGGTATTTCTAGACATGGACAAGATCCCCCTAACCATTCTTTTCTCCAGGCTGAGCAGTCCCAGCTCTTGCAGCCTCTCCTCAGAGGAGAGATGTTCCAGTCCCTTTGTGGCCTTTTGCGAGACTGTCTACAGCATGTCTGTGTCTCTCTCACTTGCAAACCTGAAATGCTGTTTAAGTGAAAATTACCTTGTTCATCAACTGGCAAACTGCTCCTTGTTTGCTTACCTCGGTCAGCCTTTCTGTTATTGTTTATATGAGGTATCTTAGAACAGGAATTACTTCCTCTTAGTTTTTCCATGTATGCTACTGCAAATAAGCACATAGAAATAGTGTTAAAGGGTGTGCGCAGCCATTTCCAGGAAGATGGCATCCTTTTTTGCTTCCTTTTTATGGACACAAACAGTGAGGTATTTATTCCTGGAGGAGCAGTGGACTATCAAAGTCCTCAGCTCCATAACTTATGCTGCTGTAAATAAGTACCTTTTTCAGTGAGGCAGGCTTTTCACCTGTAGCAGAACTGCAGCAGCCCACACCCATGCATGCTGCAAGGGTCCAAGAACAGGACAAGTACAAAAGGTAAAGAAGGGGACTAAACAAATGTGAAACATTAATTTATTTTCCCACTGTTCACAGGCTGTGGCTGACCCCCACAGCCAACTGTATCCTCAGAATCTGCTTCTACCAGGGCTACTTTGGCAGACATCTCTCAGCTCTGTTCTCCTCCTATGTTCAGGAAAAAATCGGAACCATCTGTGGGGGAGAGCTAGCCCACAACAGCCTCCTGAGCATAGAAGCCTGCTAGTTTGCCTGTGACAGACGCAGCAGTGGTGGTAGTCTTTGGCTGCAGCTCAATGTAGCGTACTGTTGCTCTGCTCCTCAAAGGTCATTTTGCCCAGCAGTTGGCTCTCCAGCTCCGCATTGCTCACTGGCAGCTGGAAAAAGTTCATTTCAGCTGCCAAAGCTGCCATGGCAGAGGGATCCTGGCCAAACTGTGCCCGGAGCATCATGTCCATTTTCTCCAGGCGCCGTTTCAGCCTCTTGGCCTCACGTTCCCGGATGAGCCGGGCCTGCCGTTTCTCTGGGGTCTCGTTTGCACGTTTCAATCGCATGGCTTCCCGGTCTCGCTGCAGCCGTCGCGCCCGCTGTTCATCTGTCTCTTGCATGCGCTGCAGGCGCTTAGCTTCTCGATCCCGCATCCGTCTCACTTCCCGCTCCTCAGGAGTCTCATTGTCCCGCCGGCTCTTCTTGGCTGTGCGCTCCCGCTCCAGACGCTGCAGCCGCACTTCCAAGGGCTCGTTCTGCCGACGAAGCGCCCACTTTCGCATGCCAGGTGTCTGTGCCTCCAGCAGCTTGCGATACGCAGCACAGTTGTTGCACACTAGGAGGATGCTCGCAGGATACACAGGGGTGTGAAAGGCAATGTCCTTCCCCTCGACACTGGAGGGGCCCTCGCTTTGTGGTGCGGGCAGGCGATCTGCACTGAGCACTTCTGGCAGCTTCTCGCTGGAAAGCAGAAAGTGCAGAGTGTTAGAGACTTGGTGCTGACAGGAGAGGCCTCATCTCAGACTGACGGGGAGGCTGCAGTGAACAGTACCCCTACTAGTGCCCATGACAGAGGCCTGTGCTAAACCATCCCTGCCCACAAACACGTCTGAATACCTAAAACCAAGGAACATCATATACAGGGGTAGGAACAGGGTTAGCCCAGAGCAGTATCTGGGTTGGAAGAGTGCAAGGGCAGGAATTAACCAGCAAGCTGGTACTCCCCATCATCTCTGGATTTCTCCATTCCCTATTCCTCTAGTCAGTGAATAATCTTCCACCAGGCAGGACACAAATGAGGAACATTTCGGTTTCTGCCTGTAGTCCTGCTTTGGAAATGAGGAACTCATCTGGGCAGCACAGACCCTGTCTGATGGACTGCTAAGCAAGGAGAGCAACGATTGTTCTGTGACAAGAGAGTCTCAGTGCTCTCTGAAGAGTCCTACTTCTTCACAGAGCTAAGAAACACCCTTTTAGCAGCACAGCTCATGGAGATTTTCGCAGGTAATGTGGAGCTGCAAGGAGGAAGCGATCAAGGAAATCTCAGTCATTGGGGGTGTTCACAACTGGCCTTTACTAGGGCATAGACATGATTCCTGTGTCACTTAAGGCAACCCACCTAATCTTTTTTGTGGGTACCCTAGCCCACTCACCAGCCAGGGTGACCCTGACCTGTTGAATGTGGCGTGGCTGGTGAAACGTGCTCCACACACTGCACAGTTTGACAGCTGGTCCTCTGAGTGGATCAGGAGATGTCGCCCAAGGGATCCTGGTGAGCTGAGGGCTCTGCCACATACAGGACACATGTAGCTCTTGGCGCTCACCACAGCTGCAGTGTGCTGCAAAACAACCACTAGGTTGTTAGTTACAAATTGCCCAACTCCCTGCCCAGTTTGAGGTGTGCTAACAAAATATGGCAAACCATTTAGTTCAGCCTCTTGGAAAAAGATCATTTAACCACTAAAACCTCTGGCTTACAGCTCCTAGACTAAGCGCAAGACATTTGAAATGTCACAGATCAAACACCTTTCTGCAGCTCAACAGCAGTGCAAGAGAAACAAGTAGAGCCAGAACACTCAGATCATACGACCTGACCCTTGTTTTCAGAAAGACATCTAAGTAGCTGGTGTTGCTAGAAAAAGCATGACTACACTAACAGTAGGCAGGATTCTGGGGAGGGAAGGCTCACTGTGATGGTAGCTAGAGACAGTCAGCTGGTGCAGATAAGTGGTCAGTTCAGCTCTGCTTCATTCCTTCTGTTACAGACTTTGATGTGCTGTGAGGAGAGTACTGACAACAAAACCTGTAAGATCCCAGCATAGATTTCCCACAGTACTGGAATTGTTTCAGAGGAGGAACTGCTGTTTCCATGGATAGGAACTGTGATAAAGGGACAGAATGAAGAACCAAGTGATCAGGAGGAGGGTTCCTTATTTCACTGAATGATGTAAAAATTGTTTCTGTGTTTGATCTGAAAGAACTGTCTTGTCTCGGCCTGCTACTGCTTGCAGTGACTGCCTTGGGATGGAGCTGTGCTCTCCAGCTGTGCAGACTGGTGCCTTGCTGATTCTTTCACCCAGGACTCCCTCTGGACTATCTGCTATAAACTTCAGTCGCATCCTAGATAGGAGGATCTGTTCAGTCCTGTGACTGCAAAAATCAGAACAAAGTCGTCCCATGCCCCTTGCCCAGGGCTATTTCTGAATTTGGGACAGCTGAGCAGCTTAAGGCCAGAGACATCCCCCCATTTGGAACCAACCCCTACCTGGTACACGTGAGCAATGAGCTGCTCTCTGCTTCCACACTCCAGCTGGCAGAGGGGACACTGTGACAATCCCAGCATAGGGTCAGCATTCAAACTCTCAGGAACCTAGGGGGAGGGAAAGACACCTTGGTGTAGGGCACACAGGTCTTCACACAGCTGCCCCACTCCCCCTTAGTATCTAGTCAACACCTGCACACAGGCCTCACCCAGATCGAGTGCTGTGCCCAGTCCTGCTGGGGCTGGTTTGCTGTTCTCAGTCTAAAACTTCCTTTATGTATCCTCCAAGCAAAACTCCTGCTGTCTCGAGAAGCAAGAGAAGCCTCGTGGCCTACACTCGCACCCATAATCTTGCCAGCACAGTGGCTCTGGTAGGCAAGGTCTGCTCCGTAGCAGAAGGGAAGGGGAGATCAGTCAGAGAAAGGTACCAGAACTGAAGGAGGTGGACAGACTGCGTAAGCATCTCAGCAAGGCAGGAGAATAGCAGTTTGTCTCCTGTTCCTGGCAGCCCAAGAACACCTCACACCATTTCCTCCAGCCAGGATATACTGTTTGGAGGAAGTGAGAGTGGGGACAAGGAAAGAAATCACAGTGAGGAGAAAAGATGTGTTTTCACCCAGCGCCCTCCCTTCTTCCTGGGAACTTTAGGTGAGTGTAGTGCCAATACACACTTGCCTCATTGTCTCTCATCAGTGGGGTTCCAGCTGCAGGTTTTTCTGCATTCTCTAACTCTTTCTTCACTTTTATCATTGAACCATCCTCTTCAGAAGTGTGGGAAGAAACTTCATCCTGGGTGGTTTCATCATCATCACTGCCACCTGAAACATACAGAGCGGTTACTCAAAGTGTCAGGGCCCTGAGGCCACAAATAAACCTTAATTGTCCTGACAAGCCTCATCTGGGGCCATCTGCTCACACCCACTGACCAGATGCTTCATTTAAACTCAGGGGAGCCTCAATCCCCAGAGTGCTGCATGGAGTTCCTGGGTCTGTCCTGTTAGCTGGCCTTGCTTGGCAATCACTGGTCTGTGGACAGAGCCCATTGCTGTCACCACCCTGCTCTGGTGCTGTGGGACTGCACCCTAGTGGTGAGCTGGTTGCCCAGCCTGCGCTGTGGTGGCCCTTGGCTCTGGGCCCGCCTACCCCTAGGGAGCAGTCCCGCTCTTGTTGGCTCATGCTGAGTCCCGCATAAGAGCCAAGGGCTAACCCAGAGAAGGAGATGAGTAAGATGGTCCCTAGAGGACCCCCACAAGCTGTGCAGCACCTAACCTCAGCCCTCAGAAGAGTCTCTCCAGTCCACTACCTTGCAATTACTGGAAGGGGCAGAACTCACTGCTGCTGGAGTCATGGTCTTGTAGTGGATGAATGGCTGGCCTTTGGTCCCCAAGAGGTCCAGGAAAGCTGTTTTTCATCATGGCTTGGCGGGCTTGCTCCTCCAGCCCTGCAAAGACTTGCTCCCCTGGCAGCCACAAGGACAAAGAGTCAGACTAGTGTTGTTCCATTGTTTTTACCACAAAAGCTTACCAGAAATGCATCAGGTGTGAGGTGGCTCACCTGCACTGCGCGGAACCTCTGAAGTCACCTTTCTGAAAGCATTTAAGTAACCTCTCTGCTTGCTGACCCCATGACACCAGCATTCTGTACCTGCTGATGCAAGTGTAGTGCCTATGTCTAGATCAGTCTTGCTAAGGGAAATGTTGGGTGTCAGGCTGGTCTCTATGTACTGTTTATATACTGCTCTGGTGACATGTAAAAAAGCCTGCAAGACTCCACATACCTGCCAGATGTGCCCAGGTGACTTTCTCTTCTACCAGACAAACTACCTGCCAATAGAACTGTAGCACAGCTGTAGGTGGGGGGAAGCCACACAGGGATGATAACAGTATCCCAAATCACGCATAGCGTTATTTGGCTCTTCTAAGGCATTACGCCCTATTTCCTGCTATTGCAGGCAAGGTGATGGTACTGTGACAGATCAGGATATTTAGAAAGCAATTCAATCATGTTAGGATCTGGGAAAACACAGACATTAGTGCTTGTATGATTCCCAAATTAGGTTAAACTAATTTTTAAATACAGGCTCTGTTTTTCTCTCAGTATTCTCCTTGCAGTGTAACAGCATGGCAAACTAAATCTGCGTGCTTGCCTTAATTGTGGTTTTCCACAGTTTAATCACAACTTCAATTCAAACCCTAACTTTTCTCCGCTGACAGTATTTGTGTACAGTATTTGCCATGTTTCCTGATCATGCACTTCCACTGAAACATTCTCAACGTTAACTCAATTACCATGCAGTATGTTTGTGAATTTCTTTAGTTATTAGAAAGTTCCTTCATAGCTAGGTAGTAATTAACCAAATAAAATGCTAGCTATCCTACATTATTTCTAGGTATTTGGAGAGAGCAAATTGGTGGGGAGAGAGGGGAGGGAGGGATCATTAACTGAATGCCCTGTGCTATGTCCACTACAACATACTGGTGGCCCAGTAGTTAGACAGATCATCATCAGCTGGATCACCAGGCAACAGCCCAAACCATGGCATGTCCTGGACGTTCAATAGATGTTGGCTGTTGCCAGAGCAGTGTCAAGTTGCTACTATGCAGCACCTGCTTCCTCTCTGCGGTTTGCTGGGCTCCTCTACAGGGTAAGCAAGCACCCATTCACATTAAATTCCCTTTCCTCTCTGCACTATTCAGTGGTTCTTTTCTCTCATCCATTCTACAGACAAAATGCTTCAGCAGCCTGAGGATTTGTAGATAGCTATTTGATATTGATATATATTGCTATTATTTTTTCATAATTTACACTTCTCCTTCAGGACAGGCAGACTTTTTTTTTTTTCCTTGAGAAATTTGCAGAGAAATAATCTCTTCCTGAGTGCCTGGCATCTTAACTGCTTTCCACAGTGGTGCTAAAACCAAGGGCTGTCCCTTGCGTGCTGTCACCACCTTCTCGCCCAGGAGGACTGGGGACAAGCTGCCCCTCCAGAAGGAGTTGGTGCTCAGAGCTCATCTTCTTCCACTTACATGATGGATAACTTGCTTCACTAACTTGCCTTGCCCAGATAAAATAAATCTCAGTGATACTTTATATGTTTAAAACAGAAAACTAAGGGAGTGAACCCAGAAAGCTGAGATGCTTGTTTAGGATAGCTTACAGTCTGCTGCATTGGAAGACACTGATAATTAGTGCCTCAACTCAGCATGAGAACAGGCGACAGCAAACAAATTGAGAAAAACTGATTACTTGAGCTCCTCTGAAAGAAAACTTCCTACAGCAGACTCTGCTAGGGAAAGCTTCCAGTTCCGTAAAGTCAACCATTAATATTTACATTAAAACAAATTACTTTGTTTCATATGTAGTTATAACTTGCTTTTATCAGTGGGTGAGCTGTGAGCACTTGGGACAAGGCGCTAGAGTTCCCAAAGGGCTAGCTTTTGGATTAAAATTATCAGCTGATTTTTAATTCTCAGTAACTACTCAAAGCATAAATGCAGAAATAGTATGGAAGATGCAGTGCATTTTTAACATAAAACAAAGAAGCCAAAGAGTAGCTTTTGGAACAAAATTGCACCTTTTAGTATAGGTCCGCAACTGGCACAGGTGCAATCAGGGAATTTCATTCTTGACCCACTCAGAGAACACCAGTCCTGTTATAAGGACGGGTGTATTCCCACATACTAAACTATTTCAGCCAGCTTTGCCCCAAATTCATACTCACACTGCCTTTCTGGTGCTTACCTCAAAATTTCCGGCATTGCTTTAAAGAGCAATAATTTACGGAAGGTTTCACGGAGACTGAGGGAGAGGAGTTTGAGTTCCCACCATCCCCATGGAGGTTTCCAAAAGCATTTGAAGGCTTTTATCATTCTTTCTCAGAAATGCGAGAAAGGTTTCTGTAGGGAGGACTTGAGAACACAATCCACGTTGGCTGAAGAGAGGTGCAGGAGAGCACCCTAAATCTATCTGCCGCTGAAAGCAGCAGGCACTATGATGAATGCTGGGTCATGCGCCCACATTGGAATGCATTCCAGTGCTGAATGGTTTTCATAACCCGGAGCATTGCTTTTATGTCTGGACCACATTGGTGGGACTGAGATACAGACTGTACAAACAGCAGGCCCTATAGAATTATGGTGCCTCTCCAAGAAGCAGATCTCTACGAACCACCAGGTTAAGAGCCCAGAGACAAAATAGCATTGCAAGTCAAAGAGAATGTATGCTGAAATGAGGAAATCCATGGTATGCAGGACAGATGTGAAACTATGGTGGAGGATGTGCTACCTGTGACAATTACGAAACAGGACTCCAAGCATTACCACAACTACTAGTGGAAGCAGTTACACGTTTGTTTTCTTTTCCCTTTACCCTTCCAGATGGTTTTCCTTTCTACTGAGCAGCAGCCCAGAGTTTAATGGCAGGAAAGTTCCTGCTCAGATACACAGACCACATGGACAGGCTGCAGTGTCACGATTTTAAAAATCTGTGATCTTTAGAGGAGACGACCGAGGAGACTCCGACTGAGGAGACTCTTCTGATCAGTAACACTAACACCGATCACAACAACCAAGAGAGCGATCGTGTCTGCCAGTGGACTTTCTGTACAGTGTACCCAGAACCAAGCTAACACTGATTCAGTACAGTGCAGAGAACTTTCAGCTTACAGCCAGAAACACAAATTGTTAACCAAACCAGTGCTGTTAGCACTCAACATCTTGTGCATTCTCCACTAGCCTGCATCTAAACGGCATCATGGGACTGGGAAAAACAAACTTTCAAAAACTCTTTCACTTATACAAAATTTCTTATTATACTAATATGGTCTCCAAAGGAACTTAGAGAAGAGTGTTTAGTTCATCTACTGATAGACTAAGTCCCACTTCAGTGAAGCTTTAGAGCTGTAATGTTTGATAGGTACAGGGTTATGTTTTTATTGTTTCTGCACACACATGCTCACATACAGACACTTATACCCCCACCTCCACCCCCTTTTGAATACATTTGCATTTATGTGGAAAGGGAGTAAGACAGGCAACAGCTTTAGGATCACCACTATCAGTAAAGGATATTATGCTCAATATTGAATTCACAGACTCTTCTCCAGAAGTTTCTTTATTAAATATAAAAAGGGCTGCAGGCTGACCACAACACCAAAACAAATCACTGTATTTGTTTTACAAACAGCTAGAGATGTAGGACAGTGAAAAAATCATACAAATGCCTCTGCTTTGCATTCCAGTTCTCCTCTCCATAATCCTGTAAATGAGTGGGATGCCAGGAGAGCAGCTGTGGAGGTAGGGGGCAGCCCTGGGGTACTGCGTAACAGGGGCAGTTACGACTGCTAGGACCTGGTGGTGCACCAACTTTGCAGCAGCCAGAAATGATTTTTTCCTGAGCCCTTTCCTTCTTGAACTGTATGAATGCAGGATAACTCTCAGGTGTTCTGGAAAATAAACACACAAACAAACAACCTCACCCCCAAATCCACAAAACAAAAATAAAAAGAAACCACATCGTTCCCCTGTCTTCCTTCCTAAACAGAAAAGTCTCTCAGAGATGAGCCACTTTGCTCCCTCCTTGTACATCAATTTAAAGTCCCTGTTCATGTAGGTCTTCTCTGTGTTCCTTTCCTGGACCTGAAATTTGCAAGTCTGTCCACCACTGTGGATCTAGTCCACCTGCCCCATCGCTATTCTGGGTTGTCCATATTGCTGTAGTGGTTACTGAAATGAAAAACAACAATTGAAAGAGTTAATAACCGCAGCCCACAGAGCCCTTTAAGAACCAAGGATTTTGATGCAAGTAACAATTTTTGCTCAGTTTTGAATGCTGGGTGCTATTTCTTGCAAGATACTTTCTTTTCTAACTCGGAATATTATAGACAGCAGAATTCAAGAAATACTGAAGAGCACAGAGTGTGTGCGTATCAGAGGAAGAAGGAAGGAGATAGAGGATTAATAGGACATTGGGACCATGCTAAATACAGCTAGGAAATGTCCATTAATTTGATTTTAAAAGGCTGTTCTGAAGAGATCTAAAATAAGCACCACTTGCAAAGTGTAGAAGCCACAGAAAGAGAAGCAGCTCATGGGACAGCGGGGAGAGAAAATAAAAGCACACTAATACCTGAAGCAGAATTCCTGGCAAGCTCAAGGACAGTGGAGTAACCCATAACAGATGGAGTGACAGTGCAGCAATGGATGGGCTTGAAGGCAAGATCGGATGATTAACTGCTTGGAAAGATTTTATACTTTTACACTTTTGAGTCTGGGAGAAAATAAAGACTGAAATGGATGAATGAAGATATCTCCACAGGAACAACATGACTGTATTTCATTTTTCAATTCAGTGCGAAATGGGCAATGCAGTAAGTATATTCCAGTATTACAGTTTTATTTCTTACCACATTGTCAGGTGAAAATGTTTTTCGTGCACCATGTGGCAAAACAAAATTAAATTGTTAAAAGCCGATTATGTGCTGCAGCCCTGCCAAAGAGAAACAACTACAATGAAAGCTGTAGATGGACCGGTTATCACACACAATGATACATTTACGATAACAGTAATTTTACTGTTGTTTATGCACTATTTTGAATTTCTTTACACGTCAACTTCTATTTAAAATGATTTGATCTGTAACAACACAACTTCCCAGCCAGTCACTGCATGCCAAAGTGCTTCTGTGCTAAGTGGGGTCAGCAGTCCCTGTTGTGAGAGGAAGGTCAAACAAGGGCCATGCCAAGCCTGGAAAGTAACCCTGGAAAGAGGTGGCATTGAGCAAGCCAGGGAGAGGAGACTGTAGCTGTTGCTTGCCCAAATGAATCTGAGAAGGAAGATAAAATGGAGCAGCCAAGCAAGGAAGAAGTGGGCACCATCCTCCCATGAATTTGTCCAGTTAGATATTCACAGTAGCATTTATGCGAATCCAAAAAGCACTTCCCCAGCCCCACAGCCTGCCAAATCAGATCCCAATTGCAGACAACTGCATAAAAAGCTGCATACCTGCTGTCCCTTTTATTCCTCTCCTCCCAACCATTTCAGTCCCTGTGAAGAAGTCTCAGTAACGTGCCTGCTATGTCTCAGCCTGATTCCTCATTCTGCTGGCTCACCCAGTTCTTGGAGATGATGTTCTCTCCGATTTTCCTCGTCATTCACCAGTGCACTGGCATTTCTGGGCCCTCCAGATACACAGCAGGCTAGGTAGACAGAGAAGTCCCAACGATTTGGAGGTGTTCATCATAAGACACACAAGATTTCCATCCCAAGGAGGAGACATCACCATTGTAATTTTCTTTTATCTTTCAGTCCCTTTATTTTCTTGTGATCCTAGTTGCTGCTTGTGATGACTCCTATTGAATAGTTTGTCTGTAGCTAATGCACTGCATGCAAAAGTGGTGAACGGGTCCCAGGTTTCCTCTCTCTATGGCCTACCTCATGCCCGCCAGCAGCCTTTTTGTCAGGTGGTTTCCCCAAGACTAAGGCTGGTGACTTGTATTGCAGATTAAAAAGCAACGTTCAATGTGAAAATGCGACAACTGAACTCCATAGCATGTATAGTCCTGTACACAGCAGAACAAGCTTCTGAAGAACATAACCGTTATGCAGTGGAACACAGAAGAGAAAACAGCCCACCTAAACACCACGGAAACTCCACCTACACCTTTAGAGCTGTCTCACCCCTTGGTCCCCATAGATGAGGGACCATAACTCTACACCAGAGGCGGCAACATAAGTGTGTGCTTTCTACAAGTCTAATCTAAACAGCAGTAGTAGTATCTGGGCACTCTCAGAAGCAAATGTGCGTGGACACAAGTGTTACTGGCAGTGCAGGAGAAAACACAGGACGTCTAAAATTTCTCTAATGAAGACAATTCCAAGCAGACAAATCAAAGCTATACTCCGCCCACTGTTGAACCCAGCACACAGAAGCAGGAATGGGAGAGCACGAGTCAGCACAGCTGCCAAAAGTCACCTCTACATCACCCTTACGCTAGCCACCAAGGAGTTTTTTCAGCTCTCCCACACCCACCTCTTGTTGCCTATGGGGCCTTCAAATCCCACACAGAGGTAATTCTCCCCAGTATGCTCAGTGAGTGTGCAGAGTGTTAGGTTACATCATGATGTATTTTCCTCTAACAGAGGACAGCATGCATAGGTTTCTGTTGCCATATCCATACATAAAGGCACCACAGAGAAACACACAGAAACGTGCAAGCCAGCAGCATCAGCAAAGTAAGGCAGTTGCTAGGGCTGCAGCACTCAGCTCTCTGTCCCACAGTCATGACGGTTACCACAGCTTAGCAATAACCTAGGCCCCCTCATCTCATCAGCCTTGCTTTCACATGTCTACAGAAGTGGAAATTTGTTTTCCTCATTCCAGCTCAGATTCCAAACACATCTCCAACTACAAAGCTGAGTAGTTTCAAGGACATAGCTTCAGACCCTCAACTTCCCTCTGCTGTAGTCAGTCAAACAAAAGCTGTGTATGTGCAGATTCCCCTTTGCAGCTGAACATCCACACAGCTGTCTCCGAGTTCTGCTAACATCTCTCTGTAGCCTGCCCACAAGAAGTGCCGATGTACGGCATCTTCAGTCCGTTCACTATTCAACAAATGCCAGGTTCTTGACAATGCTGGAGTCCTGTCCTCTCAGCTCAGGACAAGTATCATCTGACAGATAGCATTTATCTGCCCATTGATTGACTTAACCACTGCCTATTCCCTACAAGGAAAGAGCAAATGGCTTTATTTACATTAGCTGGTAGGAAATTGAGGCACAGTGAGCTTAAGTGACACGTCCATGCCAGTCTGCTTAGTCTGTGGTAGAACGAAGATCAGAAGCCAGGATTTCCAGGCTTTCAGCGGCACACAGACCACCCTACCTGGAACTTCCTTTCCCAAAACTGGCCAGAGCCCCAGAATCACATTTCTTAGTATACTAACTTGAACTTATGACAGTGTGAACGCAAAGCAGAGCTACAGGCCCTGTGCACACACTCACCTGCATACCTTTACAGTGTCAATTGTTTGTTCAAGCCTATCCCTGTCCTGCCATGTCAGGACACAGCCAGCTTCCCTGATGCACAGAGCTCAATTTCTGTCCTTACAGGCCTAAGAGAAACCGTGAGTAACCATTCCCCCACAGACTGCACCTCTTTTCATCATTCCCCACCTCCCCTTCTCATTCCACAACAATCTGTCTAGGGCAGGGATCCCACAATGCTGTGTAACATAATACTCACAGTGAACTTTGTTAGGAGTGGTCTGTTTCCGACGGGACATGTTTCCCTGACCTGGGAGCACAGAGTGTTCGTTCCCTCAGCAGAGGGCTCACCTGAGAAGAGAAGAGCCTGTCACACACACCACTGGAACCTTCTGAGTCTCTGGCCAAACACAGCTGGGCACCTCAGGGTCACTCCCCATCCTTTTGCCTACAGGGCTCATTCTGCATCACCACAACCACAGTGCCGGCATCCAACACGATCCACAAGCATTTCACAAACCACCATGCATGGGCAGCCCCACCCATTTCAAGCAAAGTTACAAGCAATCTCGTACCTGGCATACAAACAGCTAAGAACGCCCCGCTGCAGGAGTGACTGCGCTCTCAGTCTAAATTCCTTCCTCCCTCCCGTCTGCTCCCACGGCAGATAAGGCACAAACCTAATCAAAGCCGCCACCAAACTGACCCAGAGAGAGGAAGAGGGGACAGCCAGAGAGGCCAGGCACCAGGCACACAAAGGAACCGTCTGCCTGAGGGATGCAGCTCCAGACAGAGGCAGCCGCCGGTGGGCTGGCACAGCCAGCCCCAGGACAGGTCACAGCCCTGCCGGCACCCCGCAAACAGACTGGCCTCACGGCCAGAGCTGAGGAGACCACTTGCAAGCAGGCACAGGAAAGGGGAACAGCAGGGCAGCTCCTGCCAGCTGCCAGCACTGCGCCTTCTGGGCAGCGGCCAGGCAGGGGGGGACGCACCAACCTGCTGCCCTCCCCGCGGCGGGGACGCGCCAACGCCCCCCAGGCTTTGCAAGGGGGAAACATCGACCCCTCATCCCTCAGACTGACTGGGAAGGAACCGATTCCAACAGTACCCTCAGACAGATGGACGAAAGGAGGGACTGAGCACATTCACCCCAGACATACAGACGGACACAGGGATGCTGTCAGCCTCCCCGGACAGACACACACAGGATGCTGTCAGTCCCCTCTGACAGACACAGACACAGGATGCTGTCAGCCTCCCCTGACAGACGGCCAGGCAGCAGACCCAGCCCCGCAAACGGGCGCTGCTCCCCCGGCACACGGACGGCCGGAGGAGCCCGGCCCGCGCCCCGAGGATGCGGAGGACGCGCGGGGGGACCCGGCACGACGGCCCGGCCGGACAGACCGACAGACAGACCGACCGGCCCCGCGGGCGGCGGCACCCACCCAGCGCCCCCCGGGCGCTCGGGGACCCAGCCCCGGCCCCGCCGCCCGCCGCGCCTTACCCGCGCCGCGGAGCCGCAGACAGACAAAGGGCCTGCAGACGGACGGACCGGCAAGATGGCGGCGCCGCCAGAGCGCGCGGCGCGGGCACGGCCCCGGGGAGCCCCCGGCCCCGTCCCGGCCGCGCCCTCCCCGCCCCCCGGGAGGCCGGCTTCTCCTCGCCGGAGCGTCTCACCTGCTTCTCATGGGCGCGCCTCAGCCAGCGGGCACCGGCCGCCCGGGAGCGCCCCGCCGCGTGCCGCTCCTCGCGGGGCCGCCTCGGGAAGCCGCCGCCCGCCGCGGCGCGGGCCGACGGGGTGCCGCCGGCCCTGCGAGGTCAGACACCGGGACCGCCCGCCCGGGGGCAGCGCCGCCCGCCCGCGGCTCGCGCACCCGCCTGGAAGCCGCCCCGGGCCGCGGGCGGTGACGTGAGCCCCCCGCCCCCCCGCCGGCAGCCCCCAGCGGCCCCACTCCCTTCCTCGCCGCCCCGGGCGGGCGCGACGGCGGCGCAGCACCGGGCGCCCCCGCTCGCCGCTCCGCCGGGCCGGCTGCCACGGCCGCTGCTGCCAGCGAGCTCACCCCGCCCCGGCTCCCGCCCGGCGCTCGGCGGGGAGCTGCGCCGCCCCCGGCCCGACCCCTCCCTCCCGCAGGCGCTGCCGGGCCACGGCGGTCCCGGCCCCCCGCGGGCGGCTCTGCGGGGCTCCAGGCGGCCACCGCTTCCCGCGGAGGCGGGGCTGCCGGCGCGGGGCCGGCCGGAGGAACGCGGCGCTGCCGGAACCTCTGCGCCGGAGGGCGGGTCCCGGCGGGCGCGCGTCGGTATGACGCAGCAGGCCCCGCCCCTCGCGGGTGTCCCTCCGCCGAGCCCCTCGGCGCAGCGATTTCCTCCTGTGCCGCCGCCGCAGCTTCTCGCCCGGGGCTCTGCCGCAGCAGTGCGGCAGGCGGCTCGCGCGGCCTCGCCGTAGCCGCCGCGCCCGCTCGGTCGTGCCCGGGGTACGAGGCCGGCTGCGGGGCGTGCCGGCCCCGCGGATCGCTCCGCGCGGTGAGGCGGTGCGGCCGGCCGCCATTTTGGGTGCGTGCGGGCTGCGCGGCGGCACGGTGGTGAGCGGCGGCGGGCGGGGGCTGGGGCTGGGGCTGGGGCTGGGGGCGCGCTCGGCGGCTGGGGCTTCGTCCCGAGCGCCCGCGGGCCGGGCTGGGCCGGTGGCGGGCCCGGGGCCTGCCCTGCTCTGAGGCGTTCCCGCAGCGCGGCCTGGCCGCGGGCGGCGGGGCGGAGAGGGGTCTCTTCTCGTCGCTGCCGCCACGAGCGGGGCCGGTGCCGCCCTCAGCTGGCCGTGGCCATCGGGCAGCCGCGCCGGGCCTTGCTGGCTGAGCAGCGCACCGAGAAACCGCCCCAGCGGCGCCCCGAGCGCTGCCCGGGCAAAGGTTGGTCTCGGCGGAGGCAGGGCCGAGAGCTGCCCGTCTGCAGGACGGGGTCACGGAGCCTGCTCAGACAGGCTGTCGTTAGCGGGAAGAGTTTTCTGACAGGTGCGTACTGCTGCGGAGACGGTGTAGCTTGTGCCGAGGCTGCTTCTTGCAACTACAAGGTTACTGCGGTGCTGTAGGAGTGCGTTCAGGTTACAAAACTGGTTACAGAACAGGTTACAGAAGGGCAAAACTTTCCATGGCATCAGACAAATGTATACGTTTTTCTGTATCCGTGTTTTTTGAGCTTTGTTGGTTCTGTGTATCGTTGATAATTATACTGATGTGTGAAGAGATCAGTTACATAAACTCGGTGGACGCTAGGTAGTAGTAAACTGTATATAAACCACTTGTTATTTACAAAATGTTATCGCTATCCAAAAGTCTGCTCTGTCGTGCCCCTCAGGTACAAAGCAAGGTCTTTCAACGTGATAGCCCTTAAGGAAGATTTTTTTGACAAATATTTCTTGTCATAACAAACTGGTGTAGTAAAGTGTCTTCTGAGTTACTTTTCTATAGGACTGATTAGTTCAGCTGGCTCACGAGAGACTGGAGAAATGCCAGAGCAAGTGTTGGGAAAGCAGGAGGAGTGTGGAAAGAATACGGAGATTCCTCCTTCTGAGGGCAGGACTGTCAGTTGGTTCCCAGCCTTAGTTTGTTCAGTTCTCAGGTTAATTGCATGCTATTTTACAGCTTGTGTGTTCATATGACAGAAATTGGCGATTGCAATTGACTTGTGTGCTTCTTTTAAAAATGCTGTTTCCTTATTGGAGGGAGGGACAAGATCTGACTGTGTGATAGTTGTGCTGGCATCTCCAGGCATCGGTTTACTTGTCTCGCTTTTCAGAGTGAGTGAGTGAAAGCATGTCTTGTACTATTTACGCTGTTTATTACTTACTGCTACTGACAATGTGATATATATATTTTTTTAATTTGCGTTTCAAAGAAATCTAGGGCTGGGAACCTCAAAATTCTGTGTAGCCCGCCTTACTGAGTTGAACTCACATTTTCCTTCCCAGACTATTGCTGTTGGTTGGTTGTCTAACATAGAATCACAGTTCTTAAAATTTTACTGTATGCCGGTATTCACATCGGTGGCTAGCGTTAGCTATCCAAATTAAATATACTTAGGCCTTCAAATTAACGTTTTAGGGGATGTTTTCTAACCCTGTACATGTTTATGGAGTAGGCACTTCTTTTTTTATCATCTCATATCTCTTTCTGGGGTTGAGATGCAGTTCGTCAGAATGGGAATATTCAGGAAGTTTCTGTTTGCTGTTGGCCTTGGTTTGGTAAAGCGTTGTAAGGTGGGAAAGGGAACGGTGGTGCTGTAGGTCCAGTCATTTGTAAATAAGCAGATTCAGGAGTAGCAGGTAGCTGTTCATTTGGAGACTTAGAATAGAATAGTTAAGTGCAATGATGATGGAGTCCAACTCCCTGACCACTTCAGGGCTAAACAAAAGTTAAAGCATATTATTGACAGCATTGTCCAAATGCCTCTTGAACACTGACAAGGACGGAGCATCAATTGCCTTTCTAGGAACCAGCATTTGCCTTCACTGAATTTAATATTCTTCTGCGTAAAGCAGTAACCAGTGTTCTTCTGGTGTGACCATCGGTTACTGGTGGCGATGACCTTCTCGTCCTCTCCCACAGAACCTGTTCATCATGTTGGGCTCTGGATTCAAAGCTGAACGCCTGCGAGTTAACCTACGCCTTGTCATCAATCGCCTCAAACTGCTGGAGAAAAAGAAGAGTGAGTATTTGAGGGGGTAGGTGTGACCCAGGATGCTTTTGGGGCTCAGGAGACTTGAGAAGATGATTCTTCTGGCGCTGGGGGAGTTTCACGGGCCAAGGATGGAGTAGTCTTTTGCTCTTCCTTGCCGGACCCAGGCCTTGCGTTCTGCCCTGGTGCATGGGTCCCCGGAGGAACAGGTTGGCCGTGGTGCGGCCTCCATCCAGCTTCCTGGCAGGTGTCAGAGTGCAGTTGACAAGGTGTGTGGGGTCACAGCTGTGGGCTGTGTGTGAGGGACAGTCCAGTTTGCCCAGAGGATCATCTCCTGGGCCTTCTGTGCCTGTAGTGCAGTGCGGAATTTCCTGTGCATGGCTCTCCCCACCTGGGCTTTTCTGCCCTGATCAGACATAGATAAGAGATTTACCCCACGGTCTTGATCGACTCTGCAAGGGAATTGAAGGTGTAGGAGTGTTTCTAACAGCCAAAAGCCCGCTGCCCTTTCTCCTGTGAGTTGGTGTGCTAGGACTGGGACACAAAGGCTCCATTAAGCCGTGGCTGAGTGTCTTGCACTACAAAGGCTCAATGGAGAGAGAGAGAAGCTGGCGATGCGTATGTGTGGTGGGGGCTGCAGCTGGATATGGAGGCAGCAACCCCTGCCAGCACAGTGACTGGCTTTGGGATATGTGCTGTAGCTGAGCTGGCCCAGAAGGCAAGGAAGGAGATTGCAGATTATCTGGCAGCTGGAAAAGATGAGCGTGCCAGGATTCGTGTGGAGCATATCATCCGTGAAGATTACCTCGTGGAGGCCATGGAGATCCTGGAGCTGTACTGCGATCTGCTGCTAGCCCGCTTTGGCTTGATTCAGTCCATGAAGTAAGCTCTGGACTAGGGGGTATGCTGTGGGAGAGGGTCCAGGCCCCTTTGGCTCAGGGAGGGGTACTGCTTGGGGCAGGCCTGGGATACAGAAGGGCACCTGTGTTTGTCCCAGTGTCCTAGGGCCTCCAGAGACCTTTTCTTCCCCCGACGGGGAAGTCTCTGGAGGCTGGCACGGAGGTTGGGGACTTTAAGGCTGAGCAGGTTGAGGGCTGGAAAGACTAGGTGTGTGGTGTGGAGGTAGGATTTTCTTCTGTTGTCCTTAGGGAGCTGGACTCTGGCCTGGCAGAAGCGGTCTCTACGCTGATTTGGGCTGCACCACGACTCCAGTCAGAAGTGGCTGAGTTAAAGATTGTGAGTAGGGTTGTTTGAGAGGTGTTAGCAGGGTGGGGTGTTAGCACCGTGAGAAACTGATGGAAGCTTTTGCCCAGGACTCTGTCATTAAGGCAAAGGACATATCTTTACCAGCTCTGCAGGTGGAGACCCTCGCCCAGGTTTCATTTCTACAAGGCACTGTGGAGCCTCAGGGACAGTTGAGGCTGATGAGCTGGGCTCGCTTGGTGCCAGAAATGAGAGCAAATAGAGGCAGGGTGGGCTGTGGGGGCTGCAGGAGACGTGGAACGTGTGGCTGGGGGAAAGCAAGGCTGTGCATGTTCCCAGAGTTTCTCTCCTGCTGCAGGTTGCTGACCAGCTGTGTGCCAAATACAGCAAGGAGTATGGGAAGCTGTGCCGGACAAACCAGATCGGAACAGTTAATGACAGGGTAATGAACTGGTAGAACAGCAGCAGCCGGCTTCAGCTGGCAGAACAGATACGTCTGCTGTGCCTTTCTGCCACTTATTCCTGTGGCCAGCGGCTGATGCCTGTGGCTCACTGCAGGGTGGGGTGGGACAGCTGCACTGCTGGGGCTTGCCTGCCTTGAAGCACAGGAGCATGGTGCTGAGGTACCTGGCAGGTGGGGTCTGGCTGTGCTGCCTGTGGATGGAGAGGCTCCGAGCACGTGGAACCCTGCCCCGTGGCTGCCAGCAGTCTCCCCTGTGGCAGTGCTGTGCTGGGAGGAAAGGGCTCCTCAAGACTGCGCTGTGCTCCCCACGGCAGGTGGCCCTGGCTGGGACAGAGCCCGGCTGTGTTGTGCTGCCCCGTTCCTCATGAGCATCTCTGCACCCTTGTGTTCCAGTTGATGCACAAGCTGAGTGTGGAGGCACCACCCAAGATTCTGGTGGAGAGATACCTCATTGAGATTGCCAAGAACTACAATGTGCCCTACGAGCCTGACTCGGTGGTGATGGTGAGTGAGGCACTGCACGTCTGTAGCTCCCTTCTGTTGTTACCGTGACTGAATTTTCCCATTAGTACCTCATGGGTTTTCAGAGCCCAAGTCTGAAGCGTTGCACCAGACTTGCTGGTAACTGTGCTTTGATACCTTCTATACAGTCCTGTGGCATACCAGCATAGCAGGATCCCTGCTACTTCCCACGGTCCTGTGGCATATGGCTGTTGTCATGCTACAGTCTGGTCTCTCTTCTGACTTCCATTATTGCAGTTGGTGTCCGTTCTGTCCTTCTTCTGGCTTTGTCCCATCTTGTCCAGAGACAAAACCTGCATCTAATGCTGTTTAGAGGGTTGTGATCAGAAAAGAGATTCTTCTTCCCTCCCCAGGCTGAAGCCCCTACAGGTGTGGAGGCAGATCTGATTGATGTGGGATTCACAGATGATGTGAAGAAGGGTGGCCATGGAGGGGGAGGAGGTGGTGGATTTACTGCCCCCCTGGTTGGTCTTGATGGATTAGTGCCTGTGCCAGTGCCGATGCCGATGCCTATGCCGTCACCAAATCCACCCTTCTCCTATCCACCTCCAAAGGGACCGGTAAGTGGCTTTGGTTTGAGCTTGCCTTTCTTCTGTGGAGGACTGATTGTGATGCTTAGCCCTGTACCTGCTGATTGGGAAGTGTCTGTACCTGATAGCTTGATGTGTCAGAAGGCCATCTTGTAGCTGTGATACTGCGTGAGATGGAAATTGTTGGCAGCACAGCTGAAGCTTCTTGTTGCTTCTGGACTGCGGAGATTCCTACCACTGTTCTCCAGCCAGCCCTCTTTGCATTCAGGGACCAGAGGAGTCCAGACCAAACTCCTGAGGCAGTCTTCTGACTGTCAGGCTTTTGTCCAGGGATTGGAGCAGCACTTTGAACTTGGTAGGCTGGTAGTGTGCCAAGATTCAGTCAAGGAAATCAGGTGACTTTTATGGGATGGGAACAACAAAGGAAAATGCAGAAGTGCCTTGCCTTTAGACCCAAGAAGGGAGGGGACTAGGCCAGCGGCTCTCAGAGATTATTTGCTGTGGAAATGGAAGGCAGAAGCTGGAAAGAGCACCTTTCTTGGCTGTTAACAGGATATCTGGGGAGTGGCAAAACAGTGGGTTGGCTTGGTATCTTAATAAAGACCCAGCAATGTGGTGTTTTTCATGGAAAATCTGGGCCAAGTACCATTAGCTGGCTGAAGACCCAGGCATAAATAATCTGAGGACTTGCTCTAAGTCTAGATCTTTGAGGCACTGTTGTTACTACAAGTAAGGGTAATACGTACAAAGCCTTGAGTGAGCCATAGAGAGTTCCTTCCTGTTCTGTGGTGCTGCACTCAGGAGAAATGGCTCAAGAACGCTTAAGGCAGGGTGTTCCACTTTTTATCGTCTGGTACTTCTAGTACTGCATGAGATGAAGTGTTTACTCGTGATGGTTCTTTAGAATAACTTGTAGTGCTGTTTGGTGGCTGCAGGTGACTGTCTGGTTAATACTTGAGAATCTTTTCCTAGTGAGCATAAATAATCTATATCAAGTTGTATACTTAACTTAAACTACTACTTTCTCTGACTCCCGTAGCAGCTGTAGATGTATTGTGTCCCATGGTAGCTCTCAGGTGAGTTGGTTGGCGCGTGACTGTTTAATTTCTCTCTGTACAGGAGAACTTCAATGGCCTGCCGGTGGGGACCTACCAGCCTTTTACTAACATTCATCCACCACCAATTCCGGCAAACCCACCAACATACGAATCTGTAAGTGCCTGAGCTGAATCACCCACCGCTGTGGGCAGCAGAGGGAAACTCGAGAGGAGGGCAGTGGTAGCCATTCATTAAGCATGTTGTTGTCAACCTTTGGAACTTTTGGGGTGGTGCTCGGCATTGCTTTGGGTGTGGTGAACAGCTGGGTGTGTGTGATGAGAGAGTCTTGTGAAAAGTTCCTCATTCATCTATGTATTTTAACTGCAAAGGAAAGCCAAGATTTATTTTTACTGCGTTGTTAAAATGATGATAAACAGTTGATGAGCAGAGTCCACAGATCCTATTTTTGTGATGTGGCAGGTTTATCACTTTCAGTCTGTTTCATTATGGCTTTTGAACTAATACGTAGTTAGTCTGGATGAAAATTCTGGCTGACCCAGCTGAAGAATGTTTAAGCACTCTTCCTTTCCCAGACTTTTCTAAGTCCTCGGGGAGAAGAAAGGGGAGTCTGGAGTTTGCTTTCCGTGCTTGTTTTTGTTGCAGTTCATGATCACACCTCTAATTTTTATTTTGGTGACATGTTTGTCTCTGCAGTGCCGTGTATAGCAACAAGTATAGCCCAACACTTGTGCGTACCTTTGAGTCCAGGAGATGCAGGCACAGCAGTTGTTAGCTAGGTGCAGATAGATGGCACTGACTGCAGCCCACCGGGAAGGAGGAGTTCTTCCAGCAAAACTGATGGTGGTGTGGGTCTTTGTCCTAGCTGGTCCAAGACTTGAGAAGAGATCATCTCATACCTTGCTGCTGATCACAAGGGCTTATCTATTGCTTGTGAAAGGAAGCAGTTGCTGTGCTTACGTGGATGAAGACAGCGGTCTTCTTCTCCCGCTTTTGTCCTTGATAAATATTTTTAGACCTGCTAGTAGATGTGCTGCTTATCTGGTACCAAAATATGGCCAATGAAGCTGCTTTGATTGGCAAGGAGGGACAGGGAAATGGAAGCACTGCCTCCTTTTCTTGGGAAGAGATTCAGATTCTTCTGAGTGCGCTGGAAGCTAGGGTTATCCCTCTTCTTGGGGAGGTGTGGCATGTGCATTGCTGTGCATGAGTGTGGCTGCTTTTGCACGAGTTGTGCCTATACAGCTGAGGGATTCTGTGCCTGCTAGGAAAGTGTGATAGTAACTGAGAGCCTGTTTCAGATTGATGAGCCTAATGCTGACAAGGATGATGCTTCTGCACCGGTGGCTGGTGAGTATGCCAAGAGGCATGGGGTGGTTTGGGGCTGCAGGTAACCTGGGATCCTAGCGTCCCTGGGAGTGAACTTTCATTATAGGGAACAATGTGTAGAACTGAACTCAAATCCTGCTTTCAAAATGTGTTGGGAGAAGCCTATGGCAGAAATGGAGAGTATTCTCAAACACGTTGGAACTGGGAAACTCAACAACTAGAGTTTGACTTTGGAGTCAGTACTAGGTTCCCAGCTTAAGTTATCTCATCAGTTTGCAGAATAAAATGAGAAAGCAACAGATTTAAATGATGATATACTTTTATATAACAAATATTTTTTGCAGGAACAGAAAGAAAGAAGCAAGCACTGAGAGGTAGATAAGCTTGTATTAATGTCAGCGTTGAGGCCGCATGCAGTGCAGAAGGGCTAGCAGGAGGAGTTGAAATCTCTGTCCGTCTGCCTACGTGCTTCTGAGATGCTTCATGTGTTGTAATTGGATCATAATTTTGTCAGCTTTGTACAGCGCGCTTTTGCTCTGTATGTTTTGAAAGCACTTATAATCTGTAGCAGATAAGGGCAGAGTAGGTTTTAGAGTAAGTAGACCCTTGCCGGCTCCAGCAAGGATTTCTGACAATCTCATGGTGTCCTTTGGAAAGTGGTGGTGGTGTATGATGAAGGAGATAGGCCTACCCTTGCACTGGGATTGGTACGCTTCAGTTTGACATCTGGGTGATAGGAGCACATGATACCTACGTGTCCCTTTAGGGGGTGTTGGAAGGGAGAAAACTGGGACTTGAATCCCTGTGGTGCAGCCCATCTTCTACAATCTAGTACATCTGTAGGGTGGGGTCACCAGTCTAGGTCTGTCACGGCTGCAGCTCCTTGCAGCCATATAAACCTTTTCCCCATTGAGCCTAAGTGCAGTTGGAGCTCTGTGACTACTGGTCATTGGTACTGCGGTTTTGATTGCAGGATCTTTGTGTGTGTGTTTCTGTGTCTCTTTTTGGCCTAATGAGTGTGATTATGAGTGCGATGAAATGATATTTCTTTTATTCTAAATAGGACCTGGACCCAAGTCAGAACCTTCTCCAAAACCAAGAGCTGGACCTCCTAATACCATTGATAACTTTGTATTGCCTGAATTACCTTCCGTGCCGGACACACTGCCAACAGCATCTGCTGGCACCAATTCTTCTGCCTCTGAAGACATTGACTTTGATGATCTTTCTCGGAGATTTGAGGAGCTAAAGAAAAAAACATAAGACTGAGTGGGCTATAACTCCAGTGAGAAGGGCAGGAGCTGTGATAGCTTCTTCTCTCTAAAACACTCCCCCCTGAAATCGGTTTCCTATATTAACCTCAAATGAACACTCTTCTTTTGAGCTCTCTTCCTGCTGTACTTAAACCAAATGCTGCAGCTTTCCCAATCGTTGCTCCAGGAGTTGAACTGTGGGGAGTCTTGTGAGGCTGAAGCAGGGAACAGTTTGCACCAGTCTGGGTAGCTATAGAGGAAACCCTTGTTTGACATTCTGGCTGCCATTCCTGGCTGTCTGTAGCAGCTGTTCTGTCTTCTGCAGAGAAGGGTGATGAAGGTTGAAAGATAACTGGGCTTTCCTCTTGTGCATGTGGTCTCAAGGGGAGCGTCATCCACAAGGTGCCCTGCTCTGCTTTGTGGTGCGCGTGGTAAGGGCGATTTTTTTTTGATTTTTTTTATTTTTTTTAAGTCCCTTGGTAAGGCTTTTAACTAATTGGGGCTGAGACAGGGAACACCATTGTGAGTAGACGCAGTAACGCCCTTAAGGCTGGGCAGCCGTCTCGCACGGGTGCCGCCCCTCCGGCTCCAGCTGGATCTGTTTGCAGGTGCCGTGGAGACGGACGTGCTCCTTCGGACCCGCTGGGGAGCCCTGCCGGCTGCAGGGAGGTCTGTGCCCCGCTCGGGCGGGGCGGGCGGCACCGCGCAGCCCTCAGCTCCAACCTGCCGGAGGGGGCGGGAGGGCCGCCGGGGCACCGCGGGCCGCTCTGGCTCTGCGCTGGGCCGGAGCAGCTCGGTGCTCCCCGGGAGGCTGCGGGGCGCGGAGCGTCGTGCGGGACGGGGCTGTGCGCAGCGCTCCCACGCGGCTCCTCCTTCGGCGCGTGCCTGGCTGCACCGCGGTTCCCAAGGAAGACGGGCTGCGGAGCGCCCGGGGCCGCGCGCTGCTCCTGGCCGGGGGGCGCCGGGGCCGGGGGGGCTGCGGCGGCGGTGGAAGCACGGGGCCCGCCCTCCCCGTGGGCACTCGCGGCCGTCATGGCCGTGCTCCCGCGCCCGGCGCCTCCCGCGTCTCTATTGGTTGGGGCGCCTCGGCCTCCGCCAATCACTGGGCCGGGCCCCCGGAAGTGCTGCTGCACCCGTCGGGCCGGGCGAGATGGCGGCGCCGCTGCGCGTGAGCGGCCGGGGCCGGGCGGGGGGCGGCGGGCGCGGGGGGGGCCGGGCGGGGCCGGTCCCGGTCCCGGTCCCGGTCCCGGTCCCGGTGCTGACTGCCTCACACAGCGGCGCCTGCGGGCGCTGGCGGCGGCGCTGGGCGGCTGCGGGCTGCTGCTGGGCTCGGCGCTGGCGGCGGGCGACGAGCGGCTGCAGGCGGCGGTGCTGCCCGCGGTGCTGCCCGCGCTCCGCGCCGTCCCTCCGGAGGCCGCGCACGGCCTGGCCCTGCGCGCCGCCGCCTTCGGGCTGCTGCCGGCCGCCCGCCCCGACGGCCCCGCGCTGGTACGGCTCTGCGGCGGGGGGGGGAGGCGTCCGCGGGGGCGGCGGGGGCGGCCCTTGGGGGGGGCGGCGGGGCGGGGGGAGAGGCGCCCGGTGAGGAACCCGGCGGGGGCGGGGATCGCTGCGCGGGGCCTCACGCGGCGCTGCCCCGCAGGAGGTGCGCGTCCTCGGGCGGCGGTTCCGCAACCCGTTGGGCCTGGCGGCTGGCTTCGACAAGCACGGCGAGGCTGTGGACGGCCTGTACAAGGCGGGCTTCGGCTTCGTGGAGGTGGGGACCGTCACACCCAAGCCCCAGGAGGGGAACCCCAAGCCCAGGGTTTTCCGGCTGGTGGAGGATGAGGCGGTCATTAACAGGTGGGGACGCGCAAATTGTCTAACCGGGTGCTGGTGGAACAGGCTGGTGGCGTGGGGAGGAGGAGTTTGGGTGGCCCCAGCTCCGTCTTCTGCTCTGTGGTTGCAGCTGCACTGGGTGCGCTGGGCGGAGCTGTGGAGCCTTCCTCACAATTCTCCCGTGTCCTGCTTGGTGCACCAGCCTGGTCCTGAACCTTATCTTTTCTGTTGCAGGTATGGATTCAACAGTCACGGCCACGCTGCAGTGGAACGCAGGCTGCGGGCCCGCCAGGAGGCACAGCGCAAGCTCACTGGTGGTGAGACAAGCTTGTAAACCTTTGCTCTGGGGGTTGGCAGGATGGATTTGGGGGTCTTCCAGCTAGCTGCATGTCAGGGAAGGTGTATAATGCCAGTGCCTCGGAACAGTGTCCAGGAGCTGGCCAAGGCACTGTGTACTTGGACAGCAAGAGCCCTCAAGGCTCTGACCAAGCACCTTTCTCCTGCCAGTTCCTTTGCAGTAGAGGCTCTACTTGCTGCTTTGGGACGAATGTATCAGCTGAGACTAGCCAAAGCCAACAGGGCCCCATCTGGGTAGTTCCATAGGCAGCCTGTACTAGGTGGCCCAGCAGGAGGCTGCAGTGCTGGGAGGTGCTGACCATGCCAGCCACAGTGGTGCTCCTGGGGCTGCAGGACAGCCTAAGGTCCCAGCCCCATCAAACTCTTGGATTGTTTATGCCCATATTGATTTTAGCTAGTATGGGACCTCCCTTGTCAGGTGCTCTGGCCCCTCAGATGGTGGTTGGTGCTGCTGCACTGGCTCAGACACGTCTGTGTTCTAGCGGGGATGCCTCTTGGAGTCAACCTGGGCAAGAACAAGAGCTCTACAGATGCTGTAGCTGACTACGTGGCTGGGGTCCGAGTGCTGGGCCCCTTGGCCGACTACCTGGTTGTGAATGTGTCCAGCCCAAACACCCCAGGGCTGCGGGACTTGCAGGGCAAGGCTGAGCTGCGGGACCTGCTGACCAAGGTGGGTGACCCCGTGTGGGGAGGAGTGTGGGGCAGTGGGCAGAGCCACCAAGATGTCCCCTGCTCAGCCGTTGATCCCATGGGCTGGCGCTGGGTGCACCAGAGCACTGTACTCCAGCAAGGGGCAGGTGAACAGCGAGTCACTGCCCTCTGCTCTGCTCTGCTCTGCTCCTGCAAGGAGCATCCCGTGACATCAGGAGTTACCACAGTCCTGCCTGTGCCCCACAAGTCGTGCGTGTTGTGTGCCCCAGGGCCTGTGTCGCTGGGTGCCTGTCCCATCGGTGGTGCTGTGTGGAGACAACAGGGTCTGTCCCTGCGCTGCCTGGGGCTGTGGGTGCACACGGTTCCCCTGGCCTGGAGCAGGAGGTGTGTGTCCCCGACACACTGCCGTGTGTCCCTGTGTGTACCCCGCAGGTGCTGGCAGAGAGGGACACGCTGCCATGCAAGCACAAGCCAGCTGTGCTGGTGAAGATTGCCCCAGACCTTACTCTGCAGGACAAGCAGGACATAGCTAGTGTCGTGTGCGAGGTGAGGGGACCGGGGGCAGCACAATGGCAGTGGGAAGGGGGAGGCTGCTGAGGAGCTGGGCTTGTGCACCCCCTGCCTTGCCTCAGTGTGGGGCAGGGTGCTGGTGATCCTGACGAGTGACCTCTGAAGGGACAGGCAGACGTGCAGCTCTGGCTGGCTGTAGTCAGTGTTCTGAGTAGCTGCGTGCATCCCACCAGACCTTGGGGATTGTGCAGTGAGTGGCGGCTGCTTTGTCTCTGGGCACGGTGCTGGGGGGAGTCCCGGCTCGCCTGGCAGCTCGTGGATGAGGCTCAGGGGCTGTGGATGAGGCTCAGGGGCTGCTCGCAGCAGCTGGGTCCTCACGCTGCTGCATTCCTCAGCTAGTGTGGACGGACTGATTGTCAGCAATACTACCGTCAGTCGGCCCCGCGACCTCCAGAGCATGCAGCGCCTGGAGCCTGGGGCCTCAGTGGGAAGCCCCTGCGGGAGCTGTCCACGCAGACAGTGAGGGAGATGTACGCCCTCACCCAAGGTAGGGGCAGGGCAGGACTCGGGGCGTGTGCTGGCCTCACCCTGCTGACCTGACCCCGTGCCTGCCCGCAGGCCGGGTGCCCATCATCGGCGTGGGTGGGGTGAGCAGCGGCCGCGATGCCCTGGAGAAGATCCGTGCTGGAGCCTCGCTTGTGCAGATGTACACAGCGCTCGTGTACCATGGGCCGCTGGTGGTGGGGGCAGTGAAGCGTGAGCTGGAGGAGCTGCTGAGGTGAGTGAGGGGCCGGCCAGCTCCCTGTGGCCTGGGGAGGCTCTGGGCAGCTGTGTGGTGGTGCCCGAGCGCTGGTACTGCAGGGCTGAGCAGCGGTGCCAGCCAGGCCATCACGCACTGTTTCTGAGTAGGGAGCAGGGGTTCAAGAGTGTCATGGAGGCAGTTGGAGCGGATCACCGGTGCTGACGCATCGCAGGACCGAGGTCTAGCCAGGAGGAAACGTGGCAAAGCAGGGACGGCTGCGATGCTTCTAGTGTGGGCAGGCTGGGACCAAGACAAGGTCCTGCTCCGGGCCCTTGGGAAGGGCCAGCGATAAGTGGAGCTGGGGCTGCACTGGTGGGAAGCAGGGGAAGGGACCTCCACGCTGTCGCAGCTGCTCAGGGCTGTATTTGGGCTTTCCTGTGGGTTTCTTCCCCAGCTGTGGGGTGGTGGGTGTCCCTTTTGCCAGAGACCCTGCAGCCAGCTTGTGCTGCTGGCTCTGGGTCCTCCTGCAGTGCAGTCTCTAGAGCAGGGTCCATCCTCCCTGCCCTCCTCCGCACACCGTGCTGTAACAAACCCGTGGTCCCCAGGTCCTGCCTGAGTGTCAATAAACATTTGGCTCACCTGGTCCTGTGTCCTGCTCTGGGGATACCCTTTGGGCTGGTCAGACTCCAGGGATGGCTCTTGTCAGCTGAGAGGGATCCCTGCTCTCTGTGTTCTGCTCGGTGCCTCTCTTGCTGGTCGTGGAAGCCATCCCACACAGACCTGTGCCTTGTCTGTGCCTCAGGAGGTGTCAGGAGCTGTTTCTTCCTGTTGCTGGTGCTTGGAGACAGCCACAGTTGCGCCCTGTCACTTGTTATGGAAAAGCCCTGCTTATTCACACTTCTGGAGGCTGTGGGTTGTTTCCTCTGGGGCTTTCTGGCAGCAGCTGCTGCTTGACCCCGGGCTGCCAGCAGCCATCTCTCCCCTTCCTGAGCAAGGCCCGTGCCCTAGACGCAGCCTTGGCTGTGCAGCAGCACCCTGGTGCCCTGTACCTGGGATTGCGCCACGCACCGAACTCCACCGAAGTTGTTTACGCGTCCCAGGGATCCAGCCTTCTGCAAGAGCGGGTGTGCCGACCGATGGCTGCCTGTAACCCCTTGCTCTCCTTAGGGCTGCACACCCTACGCCAGCCTCTGCTTTGTAGATCCCCGTGTTCTGACACGATGCTACCTGCTGCCCGCGTCCAGCCAGTGTCTCCTGCTGGTGCCTCATGCCTGGACCTCTGTCCGTGTGCCCTGGGGTGGGCTCTGGGCACCTGGAGGTCTGCGTGTGGGGCTTGGCCTTCCCGAGGGTGCCAGGGCTCTGCTGGCAGCTCTTGCCGCCTGCCCCGCTGCCGCAGGCCCAGGACCACAGGCCGGGCTCCTTCCCGGGCCTCCTGCTACACTGTGAGCCCTGTGCCCTCTGCCAGCCCTGTGCAGCCCTTTGCCACCACGGCTTGTTGGGCCCTGCCCACCTGTGTGCCAGGAAGCAGAGGGCTCCGCTGCGCTCGTCCTGTGCTGCTGGCTCGGCTGCGTCCAGCTGGGTGCCCGCCAGCGATTGCTGCTACGAGTTCCTGTAAGGCTGGGCTGGGTCCCAGCCTGCGCTGACAAACAGCCCAGGGCCAGAGCAGGCTGCCCAGGAAGGGGTGGGTAGGTGTGGGAAGAGGGGCTTGGCGGCGGCCCTGCTGTGTCCCTCGGCTGGCTGGGCTGGCAGCGTGTGCCTGGATGGGGGCAGAGCTGGGCGCGGAGCGGCTGGGGCTCGGCTCCCAAGTCCTGGCTCAGGCTTCGCCTTCGGTGCTGGTGTGGGTGCTCCCCCAGGGCTGCTTCGGGCGGAGGTGTGGGGGCGGTTTTGCAGGGCTCTGCCTTGTTTCTGTGAGCCTCAGCCGGTGTCTCAATGCCAGGGCCCACTTCTGCAGCCAGACCCCCCCACGCTTGTAGCTGCAAAATCCAGGAAACTCTCGGCCTGTTGGTTTCCCGCGGGAGCTTGGCAGTCTTCTCGGGAGCCTCCGCCAAGCCGGCCGTGAGCCAGGTGGGGCTTCTTGTGCTGCTCCTGCTGGGAAACATGCTGGCAGCATACAAAAAGCTCAGGAGGTCTGGAGCGCGCGGGGCTGCACCGGGGTGAGGGAGTTAGCAATAAAAGGGATGAGGAAGGAGCCCCAAACAGCATCGTCCTGCAGGAGGCTGCTGTGAGGAGACCAGGCTGCGACCATGGGGTGAGCGACACTGCTCTGACCCTGCCTGCACTGGGTGCTGTGCCCGTTCCTCTCGCCTGGCCAAGGACCTGGCCCTGCTGCGTGCTGTGGCAGGACCGGTGTCGGGCCTGGCGGCCCTCTGGGTCCCGCCGCTCCTGCACTGCGTAGCAGCTGGGGCCGGGGGTGGCCCAGGCAGCTCCTCCAGGCTGTGCTGGGTGGGGCAGCCCCGGGGGCGAGGGTCAGTCCTCTGCCTGCTGGAGCCTGCAGACCACAAGCAGGGGGTGGGACCCCTGTGCTAAGTGTCCCCCTCTCCTCCCTGCAGAACTGCAGTGCTGCTGTTTGCTGGCCTGGCCTGGACTCTGCTGGAGATCACCGCTGCCACCACTGGTACCTTCCAGGGCAAGGGTGGGAGCACTGGGGCTCGGATGAGGCCAGGGGCAGCTTGGCAGGGAGCAGGCGTGTGGTGGGGGAGGCAGGACTGAGGAGGGACCAGCCAGCAGTGGAGGGGGTGTCCTGGGCTGTGCGTCCTCTACTCGCAGAGTGGAGCCCGCCGAGATTGAGCACGGCCACGTGGAGCACCTGATCAAGTACCGCTGTGATCCGTACTACCGGCTGCGCGGCTCTGGCGACGGTGAGCCTTGCGGCACAGGCACAGCACCCCGGGAAGGTGTTTGTCCCTGGCTGCAGGGGCAGGGCTGTCCTGGCACAGGGCTGCCCCCAGTGCTAGATGATGGAGGCCCTTCCCCTGTTCCCCGGGGGGGGATGAGCAGCTACCCCTGCTTCCCCAAACCCCGGTGAGGTACAGGTACCTCCTGCCTCCCTGGGGATACCCAGGGGTGCATGGGCACTGTCTCGTCCTCACCCCCCATCGGCAGGGGTGCTGACTCCCATCTCCCTCCAAAGGCACGTACAAATGTGATGAAAATCTGGCGTGGGTGAGCCCCGAAGCTGGCAAGGAGGCGCCCGTTTGTGAGCCAGGTGAGAGCAGAGCGGTGCAGCAGGGGCTGCGGGGGTTTGGTGGGATGGGGACTGTGCGTGGTCTGCCTGCGCAGCCAAAGGGCCCGCGGGGCTGTGTGCAGCCCCCATCTTCAGTGCTGCTCCCTGGGATGCTGTGGGCCTGGAGGAGTCTGGTGGTGATGACAGGGCAGGCTGCGAGATGCTCCTCTTCCAGAGCTACGCCTCCTCCCGTGGCTCACAGGGCCCTGCTCTTCCCTCTGCAGTGTGCGGCAAACCTGAGAACCCCCCCGCCCCCATGCAGCGCATCATCAGAGGCCTGCTGGCTGGGAAGGGCAGCTTCCCTTGCGAGGCCCGGATGGTGAGCCGCCACAACCTCACCACGGGGGCTACGCTCATCAGCGACCAGTGGCTGCTGACCACAGGCAGGAACGTCTACCTGAACCACAGCGAGGAGGCCACGCCGGAGGAGATCGCCCCCACGCTGCGGCTCTTCCTGGGCGGCCGGGGGCAGCCCACCCTGGGCGTCGAGCGCGTGGTGCTGCACCCCGGTGGCCGTGGCCCTGGCCCTGCTGAAGCTCAGGCAGAAGGTGCCCGTCGGGGCGGAGGTGATGCCCATCTGCCTGCCCCAGCGGGACTACGTGCAGCCGGGGCGCGTGGGTTACGTCTCGGGCTGGGGGCGCGGCGCCACCTTCGCCTTCCCTGAGGTGCCGAAGTACGTGATGCTGCCCGTGGCCGAGGCCGACAAGTGCCGGCAGTACTACGCGGCGCAGGGGCCGCACGGCGTCCGGCCCGTCCTCGGCGACGCCACCTTCTGCGCGGGCGTGAGCGAGCTGCGCGAGGACACCTGCTACGGGGATGCCGGCGGCGCCTTCGCCGTGCAGGACCCCGGGGACGGCGCCTGGTACGCGGCCGGCATCCTCAGCCACGACAGGACCTGCGCCGCCTCCAAGTACGGCGTCCTACGTGGATGTGCGGCGTGTGCTGGACTGGGTCCGGGAGACGGTGGCGGCTGCCTGAGATAAGGGGCCGCGAAATAAAGCTGGGGGAGCGCCCGGCCCGGCCCGGCCCTCACCCTGCCCCTGACTCTGCTCCTGCCTCCCTGCGAGCCCGGGGCCTTGTTGGGGGGGGGGCTTGTTGGAGGAGGGGCCCTTGTTTGGGGGGCGCAGTTTCCGGGGGGGCTCTTTTGCGGGGGACGCTGTTGCCGTGCCCGGGGCCGTCGTGCCCCCGCCCCCGCTCTCTTCCGCGAGCACGTGACGTCCGCCGTCCCCCCGCCGGAAGTCCGCCGAGGGCGCTGGGGGCGCTCTGTCCCGCGGCCGTCGGGCTCTGTGGTGGCCGGGCCGCCCCCGGGCTGCTGCCGCCGCGGTGCGAGGGGCCCGGAGCGGGGCGGGGTTGCGGCCGCTGAGCGCCCGAGGGCGGGGCCGGGCCGGGCCGGTGCCTCCCCGGCAGCAGGCGGCCAGCGGCGGCAGGCCTCGCGTCCCGGGCGTCCGCAGGCCCCATGGGTGCCGGCGCGGCGCGGGTAGCGGCCGGCGGCGATGTCGGAGGCGGGCGAGCAGTCGCTGCACCGGCTGGCCGGGACGGGCCCCGAGGCCGGCGGGCTGGTCCTGCGCGGGCGCAGCGCCGCGGCCGAGCAGCACGTCTTCAAGGCGCCGGCGCCGCGGGCCTCGCTGCTGGGCCTGGACGTGCTGGCGGCGCAGAAGCGGCGGGAGCGCGAGGAGGAGGCGGCGGCCGGCGGCGGCGGCAAGCGGTCCCGGGTGTGCTCCTACAGGGACTGGGAGGAGGGCCGCGACGAGGCGGGCAGCCCCGAGGAGGACGAGGACGAGGAGGAGGAGGAGGCCGGCCGCAGCGGCCGGAGCGCCCGCAAGGACAGGTGCGGTCCGCGGGGTGCCCGGCGCTCGCAGGGGCCCGAAGGCTCCGCGGCAGCCCGGTCCGTGCCGGGGCACCGGCCGCAAGCATCGGCTGCGTGCGGGAGCGCGGTGCCTGCGGGGCTGTGACCTCCCTGCGGCCGGGAGGGCCGGGGGTGTCGCCGGGGACCTGAGGGGGTCCCAGAAGAGCTCTTGGGCTGGTGCCGTCCCTGAGGCTTGGTGGCCAGGGATGTTTTTAGATGCTGTTAGGCCTGCTAGCACTAAACGTCCTGTCCGTGTTGTTGTCTGCCTCCTGACGTTTGGAAGCAGCAGCCTCCTTAGAAGCGTTCGTGTCTGAAAACAGCAACAGACACGCTGGGCTGCCAGCAAAGGGTGGAGAGAGCGTTCCTACCCACAAGCTTCTGCTATTGTGGAGACTAGGACTAGAGTTACAGGCGGCGAATTAAAGGCTAGCTATTCCTCAGCACTGTAAGCTTGCTTTCTGCTCTGCCTTTCTAGGCATTATCGTTCTGTCCATGTGGAAACACCTTCCTACACAGGAGGTGTCAGCGAGGAGTTTTGGGAACGCAGTCGGCAGCGGGAAAGAGACCGCCGTGAGCATGGTGTCTTTGCGTCCTCCAAGGAGGAAAAGGAACGGAAGAAGGAGCGCAGCAGGGATCGGAACCACGATCGTAAACGAGACCGCGGTAACAGTTTGAGATGTTTGTGACTTTTTGCTTAGAGACGTGGGGCTTGTTCCTTAGCCTCTTTGTTGCCTTGACTGGTGCTCAGGGTGTTTTCTAGGGTAGATTTGGGAAGCCTGTTTGTGCACAGGGTATCTGATCTTATTTTCCGTCTCCAGAGGAGCGGGACAGAAGTCGTCACAGCAGCAGGTCAGAGAGAGATGGCTCATTGGAACGGAGCAGCAGGAGGAGCGAACCAGAGAGTCCCAGGCATCGTCCTAAAGGTAGGAGTGGGACTTAGCAGAGTTCTCACGTAAAATCTAATGGGAAAGGGCGTGTTACTTTTTTGGGCTCCTGCTGTTTTTGTCAGGATGAACGTTAGTAAAAAAATCCGGTATTTTTTAAGGCCGGTGGTTAGGACAGGCATAAAACTCCTGGCTCTTCCCGGATGTAGGACCGGGAGTGATCTGCCAGCTGTGTGCGAAGACCTGGCTGATCCCTGCCCAGTGAGTTTCATTCTGGGTCTGTGAGATACAGATGTGTTCCCCTGGCAATTTTCCTTGGAGGCAGTGCATCAGCTCCTTCTCTTAGAGGGACAGCAGATGGGTGCCCTCTGTGCTTCCTCTGTAGAAGGTGGAAAGTGGCTGCAGGTGCTTAAGGCCACAGTGTGAACACTGGTTTTCAATCATCATCTCCTCTACTAGATGCAGCCACGCCGTCTCGCTCCAGCTGGGAGGAAGATGACAGTGGTTACAGCAGTTCCCGCCGCTCACAGTGGGAATCTCCCTCCCCCACACCTTCCTATCGAGACTCAGAGCGCAGCCACCGGGCATCATTCTTGCGGGACACGGATCGGAGAGACCGGGACAGGTATCGGCAGCTGGGGATGTGGCTACGAGCCAGCGATCTGCAAGAAAGGGCAGGAGGGTGTGTGTAAAATTAGCACCGTGCTGTAGGCAGTGATTCCTTCTTCGTGCTGTTTTCACAGGTCTGTAAGAAGCAGGTACTCGGATAAGACGCCATTGCCCACACCATCGTACAAATATAACGAGTGGGCTGATGACCGGAGACACCTGGGGGCCACACCACGGCTGTCCAGAGGCAGAGGTGAGGAGTCTGTGGAGGACTGCCGAGGCTGAGCAGTGGCAGAGTCCTCTAACCCTGTGCAGCACAAGGACAGGTCTTGGGGGATTCCCTCCACAAGCAACAGCCTGGTGGGGCTGGTGGCCCGTGCTGACCAGCCCCTCTTCTGTAGGGCGGCGTGAGGACGGAGAGGAGGGCATCGCCTTCGAGACAGAGGAGGAACGGCAGCAGTGGGAGGACGACCAGCGGGTAGGAGCCTGGGGAGCTGGGCACCTGGTGAACGCCGGGCTACGGACTGCCGCCGCTGGCCCCGAGGCACCGGGAGAGCCGTGCCGCGGGGGGCGGCCGGGGACCGCCGCTGGCCTTGCGTCGGGGCCGCTGGCGGCGGGCGGGCTCCCCCCGGCGGCCAGACGGGGAGCGGCGGGGTGCCCGGCCCAGCCCGAGCAAGCAGCAGAGCTCAGCGCTGCACCTCCCCTCCCAGCAAGCTGACCGGGACTGGTACATGATGGACGAGGGCTACGACGAGTTTCACAACCCCTTGGCCTACTCCTCTGAGGAGTATGTGAAGAAGAGGGAGCAGCACTTGCACAAGCAGAAGCAGAAGCGCATCTCTGCACAGCGGCGGCAGATCAATGAGGTGGGGGCGAGATGCAGAGCTGGCTGCTCTGAACGTGTGCGGGCTGCTCGTTTTGCTGCTTCTTAAGAGACCTGCTTGCTGATGGGATTGGCTGAGCCCTTGCCCTCAGAGTGAAAAGGGCAGTCTTTGTCATGGTCCAGGCTGAATGAGCTCACAGGGAAACTTGTTATATTCCCTTGGAAAGTGCAGCCGTGCATCTCCTGCATGGGGCAGAATTCAGCTAGCGACTGCAGTTGGTCACAGCGTCCTGGGCTGCTGGAACGCAGAGGGCTGTGCTCCTGCTATACAGAAGCATGAACCATGTTATTGGGGCTGTCTAATGTTGCTCCAGACACTCAGGGCTGCTGATCTCAGCATAAGAGCAGGGTTGTCTCCAGGCTTCTGGCCTTCAGTGTGTAGCTGGGGTGTTGTGGACACTTTGCCCTCCGTTTTCTTGGAGACCATTCTGTTAACCAGGTACTTTGTATCGCCAGTCTGTGTTCCTGTACCCTGCTGCTTCTAGTTAGTTTTTTTTTTTCCAAGTGCTTGTTTTTGGGTTCCTTAGGCTAGAACCTTCAGTGTTACTTGTTGTACACGTTCCAGGCTTACTTAGTTTCATCTTTGGGGCTCTAGACTCTTTCCCTTTTGGGGGAAGGAAGACCAGCAGATGCAGCCCTAGATCATTTCAGTACTTGAAGCCATGTGGCATAACCGTGGTGTGTATTGAGAATCAGTTACAGATTTGCCTTCAGCAGTTTCCTGCTTTTAGCTTCCACTTTTATGAATAACTTAGGCCATCATGACTTGGTCACAGTCCTGTAGTGCTTCGCAGCAAGCTGTGTTGCTTTATTTATTGCCTTGCAGTTGCTTTGAGCTGTATATACTGTGGGGTAGGTGTAAGGAGTCTCTTGATTGTTCTTGAGTTTTAGGTGATGGAAAGTAATAGTTAAAATCCTTTGATATGTCATTTCCTGCAGGATAACGAGCGGTGGGAGACAAACCGCATGCTGACCAGTGGTGTAGTTCATCGGATTGAAGTGGATGAAGATTTTGAAGAGGATAATTCAGCCAAAGTGCATCTGCTGGTGCATAACCTGGTGCCTCCGTTCCTAGATGGGAGGATAGTCTTCACCAAGCAGGTAGGGGCTGTCGCTGAAGGTTCTAATGGCAGGGAGTCTCACAGGTGTGAGCTTTCTGTCGTGAAGCAATGCCTTTTTCCTCTAGCCAGAGCCGGTCATCCCTGTCAAAGATGCCACTTCTGATTTGGCCATCATAGCTCGGAAAGGCAGCCAGTTGGTGCGCAAGCATAGGGAGCAAAAGGAGCGTAAGAGGGTATGCTATGACCTTTTGTCCTACTGCCCCGCTGTTTGTTTAATGTAGGGCTTCGCAGCCTTTGTTTGGACTGTGTGGAATACAGGCCTTGGTGGCAGTGATAAGATGTCCACTGCGTTTTTGTGACCTGGGGTATCCTGGTAGCCCAGCTCGTTGCATTGTCTCGTAAGCTGCTGTAGTGATGTGATTTCCTCAGGCACTGCCCGGGACATCAATTGTTGTGCACTTGTGCAGAGAAGTTTGATCCAAAGGAGATTTGGATCACGAAAGAGGAGAGCAGGTGAAAGAATACAGGGTAGCTCAGATGGACAACAATTAGTGTGGGTGGCAGCAGGGTAGATCTTGTCTCAGCAGAAGAGTTTTGAGGAGGAGCATGCAGTAAGGTAGTGTATTAGTCTTTGTGGGTGTGTGTCTAATAGACTTCCTATAAAGCTTATGTGATAGTGGTGGGGAAAGCACAGATACATTGTAAACTGAGACTGAGCTGGATTTGAGGTAGGTGTACTACGAGTGGAATGAAGGTGGAAGCTGACCTCCTGATACAAGAGGTGACAGAAAACCAGAAAGGTGGGAGTACCTGAAGGTACCGGTTGAGAGCAGGAAGATTAACTCTGGTTCAGATTTGTGTAGATCTAGGTGCAAATTTAATGGAACTGTCAGCAGCTGGAACCATTTTCTTAGGAGGCTGTTGGTCATGCTGTGCTTGAAGTGTCTGTATCCAGACCAGTGTCTAAAAGGTCTGTCACAGCTCAGCTGGAAGAGGGAGACTTGATGTAGGAATGGGATGTCTGTTCTCTCTCGTAGCACTAAGGAAATGTGAAGCTAACATGCTTTTCTAGCCTTACGAGTAGGAGTGCAGAAGAATGATTTTTTCAGTCCCAACTGTGGCACTTACACTGCTCTCTGCCTTCCCAGGCTCAGCATAAACACTGGGAGCTGGCAGGCACAAAACTGGGAGACATTATGGGAATCAAGAAAGAGGAGGAGAAGGATGAGATGGTGACAGAAGATGGCAAAGTGGATTACAAGTAATCCTTCCTTTGAATTGCTTATGCTTAGCTGGTGATGGGGCCATAGGCATAGCAAAGTGTGCGGAGAGACAGTTTTAAGGTTTGTGGTGTTTCCTTAGGACTGAGCAGAAGTTTGCTGAACACATGAAAGAAAAAAGTGAAGCAAGGAGTGAGTTTGCCAAGAAGAAATCAATCCTGGAGCAGAGACAATATCTGCCCATCTTTGCTGTACAGCAGGAGCTGCTCTCCATCCTCAGGTACGGTTGTTAGGCAGCTGGTCATAGTACAGCCCTGTGGCATTGGCTTACATCTCAGGAACACAAGTGAGAATTTTTCCTTGATATAGGGCCTGTTTGCAGTTGTACCCTCGGAAAACAAAACCCATTGCGTTGTCTGGTTGATGGCAGTTCTCCTGCTAAAGCAGGACAACTCTTGGGTGGCCAAGCAGAGCTGTGAATGAAAAAGTCTTTCTTTGTGGTGTACAAAGAAATGTTCTTTCCCTTTCTTCAGGGACAACAGCATTGTGATTGTGGTAGGGGAGACGGGTAGTGGGAAGACAACTCAGCTGACGCAGTACCTCCATGAGGACGGCTACACAGACTACGGCATGATTGGCTGCACCCAGCCCCGCAGAGTGGCAGCCATGTCCGTTGCCAAGCGGGTCAGCGAAGAGATGGGAGTGCGTCTGGGAGAGGAGGTGAGTCTGGCAGCATGTGCAAGGGTGCAGCCTGTTGACAGTGAGTGCACAGGGCTGGTGAAGACTTGCTGTTATCTCTGCCCTCCCAGGTGGGCTATGCCATCCGCTTTGAGGACTGCACGTCAGAGAACACGATAATCAAATACATGACAGATGGGATCCTCCTTCGTGAGTCACTGCGAGAGGCTGACCTGGACAACTACAGTGCTATCATCATGGATGAGGCACATGAGCGCTCACTCAACACTGATGTGCTCTTTGGCCTGTTACGGGAGGTGTGTGCGAGTTGGGCTACAGGAAGATTCTAAAACAGTGGCATAGGGTGTGTGAACTGGTCTTTGGGCAGAATATTGGCAGAGGCAGTGCTTCTCTCCCAGGCCTGGGAAAGGGAAATGAAGAGAGGCTCCCACATCTCTGACTGCACTTGGTGCTCAGACGTCCTGATTCTTGGTTCTGAGGGTTTAAATCTCCCTTAGCGTGTTGCCAGAGGCTTGCTGGCTAACTAAGAAGCTCTAGGTACAGAGATGCTTGCAGGTATAAGGCTTTCTTGGCTGGTGTCAGACCGTCTTTTTAACTGGACGGATTGTATAGCATATGCCTTCCCTGGCATTAGTGGTAAGTGCCTCTAGAGTACGGTGGAAGCTTCATCCTGTCCTGTTGTCTCAGTAGTGATGGAAGTAGCCTGGAGGTATGCACAAACGCCACTATTCTATTGTTCCTTTCATATGTTTTCTAGGTGGTAGCACGACGCTCGGATCTGAAGCTTGTTGTCACCTCTGCCACCATGGATGCAGATAAGTTTGCCTCCTTCTTCGGGAACGTTCCCATTTTCCACATTCCTGGGCGCACTTTTCCTGTTGATATTCTTTTCAGCAAGGTAAGGTCAATGTGAGAGAGTTTGTGGTGTGAGGGGGGGGGGGTGACTTGGGTGTACCTCACTGCAGTGGACAGAGAGGAAAGCAGAGGGGTACCCATGCTGTGATGCAGCCTTACACACAGGATGGGGCAGGTGAGATTATTGGTGTCTATAATTTGGGATGTGTCTTTCAGACCCCACAAGAGGATTATGTGGAGGCTGCTGTGAAACAAGCCCTGCAGGTCCATTTGTCTGGTGCTCCTGGCGACATCCTTGTCTTCATGCCTGGCCAGGAGGACATTGAGGTGAGCTGGATGGAAGGGCAGGCACTGTCCTACCCCTTTATTGTTTCAGTCTTATGTTAATACTCCTCTTTGTGTCTAGGTAACCTCAGAGCAAATTGTGGAGCACCTTGAGGAACTGGAGAAGGCGCCTGCTCTTGCTGTACTGCCTATCTATTCTCAGCTGCCATCTGACTTACAGGCCAAGATCTTCCAGAAGGTGCTGATGCGTACTCTCTGATGGGACTGGGCAGATGGGAGATTAGTGTAGGGAAGACTCTAGTTGGCATGAGAGAGTGGTGCAGAGATGCCTTTTGTATTGCACATGGAGGGTGAGGGAAAGCATGTGCCCCCTTCGACTTCCCAAGAGTCACTCCTGTCCTGGGTTCTGTATTGCTGCTCTGCACTCTTCTTCAGTGGTGTAGAAGCCATTGCCCAACAAATTGACTGATGTGTGGTATACTTGCAGGCTCCAGATGGGGTCAGGAAGTGCATTGTTGCTACTAACATTGCAGAGACTTCACTGACAGTGGATGGCATCATGTTTGTGATTGATTCTGGCTACTGCAAGTTGAAGGTAAGCAAAGGTTTCCTGGACTGTTCATGTCTGTCATCTCTGGGGTTGGGTTGATGGAGTTCTTTGCCAGTGACCCAGCCTTCCTCTTGCTTCAGTCTGTTTTTCTGGTGCCCTGCAGGTTTTCAATCCCCGTATAGGCATGGATGCGCTGCAGATCTATCCCATCAGTCAAGCCAATGCCAATCAGAGGGCAGGCCGAGCTGGCAGAACGGGCCCAGGTCACTGCTTCAGGTAGGCACATCACTGGTGTTCCTATTCCTGCCATACCACAGCTTGGCATCTGGCTACGTGTATATATATATATATATATACACATATATATATATATATATTTATATTTATATTTTTTCTTCACTGGAGAACTGTTCATTGCCTTGAATGTGTTGTGGAGATGAGGGCTGTGGGCAGGCCTTGAGGCCATCTGTTTTGGACCTAGTATCTCTGCAGAGGAAAGGGTATTCTCTGGTTTCTTACCTTGCCAATCTTTACTTGTGGCTGTTCCGCCATTGCTGAACCAGCTGCTTTGATGTTCTCAGGACCATAGCCAAGCTAAAGGCAGCTATCTCAAGGCTTTGCTTTGAGACTGGTCTGGTACAAGACTGTACATGAGGGGGGTGTACCTCGTGCTGCAGTCCAGGCACTTGTGTGCTGGGGAGGCTGCACTGTGGCCTTGGGAGAGGTTCTTCCTTGGGGCTCTGCTCGTTGGCCTGGCTGAGTGCAGAGCTGCTGCCGTGTGCAGGGCCTGGCTGGGTTGGGAACTGCTGGTCATTCACAGAGGAATGCAGTGGCCTGAAGGGGAGGGGCATGCTCTTGGCATCTGCTCCCCAGGCTCTACACCCAGAGCGCCTACAAGAATGAGCTGCTAACAACCACGGTGCCCGAGATCCAGCGCACCAACCTTGCCAATGTAGTGCTTTTGCTCAAGTCCCTGGGTGTGCAGGACCTGCTGCAGTTCCACTTCATGGATCCACCACCTGAGGACAACATGCTGAACTCCATGTACCAGCTGTGGATCCTGGGAGCCCTGGATAACACAGGTACTGGCCGCTGGGGCAGGCTGTCAGCCAATGGGACTTTGAGGACCTGTCCAGTTGCTCTGTGGATCCTTATGGTATTCCTGCAGGTGGTCTGACCTCAACAGGACGTCTCATGGTGGAGTTCCCACTGGATCCTGCACTCTCCAAAATGCTCATTGTTTCCTGTGACATGGGCTGCAGCTCTGAGATCTTGCTCATTGTCTCCATGTTGTCTGTGCCTGCCATCTTCTATCGGCCTAAGGTACCTGTTTGCTCTTCCAGCAGCTTAGGGCCTTTAGCTGCCTTCTGACTAACCTGTGTTCTTTGCTTACTCTTCAGGGTCGAGAGGAAGAGAGTGACCAAGTGCGGGAGAAATTTGCTGTCCCAGAGAGTGATCACTTGACTTACCTGAATGTTTATCTGCAATGGAAAAACAACAACTACTCTACACTGTGGTGCAACCAGCACTTCATTCATGCCAAGGCCATGCGGAAGGTGGGGCTGTGGCAATGAGGTTGGGGGAGGGAGCCTTACGTAAGAGAGGGATCTGACTGCTGCACGTCTTTGCAGGTGCGGGAGGTGCGTGCCCAGCTCAAGGACATTATGGTGCAGCAGCGGATGAGCCTAGCATCCTGTGGTACTGACTGGGATGTTGTCAGGAAGTGCATCTGTGCTGCGTATTTCCATCAAGCTGCAAAGCTGAAGGTGAGGGGTCTGTACCTGCCTGGGGGATGAGAGGCCCCTGCTGGGAACTGATGTACTAACCACACTTCTCTGTGCAGGGCATTGGGGAGTATGTGAACATCCGCACAGGCATGCCCTGTCACCTGCATCCCACGAGCTCTCTGTTTGGCATGGGCTACACCCCAGACTACATTGTGTATCACGAGCTGGTCATGACCACCAAGGTAAACTAGAGCTGAGGGCTAGCAGGAAGGGTAAAGAGTGCTTTGAGGGAGGTGGGAGGGCTTTGCTGTGATAGTAGGATCTATTGGAGGGTGTAGTTCTCAGCCTTTCTCGTCTCTACTGACCGGACATGTCTCTGTCATCTGTAGGGCCCTGCTTTTCTCTTTTATGATACATTTTCCTGGCATATGTGGGACATCTTTGTAGTCTCACCAAGTCCTGCCCATAGCAGCTTCTCAGGGCCCATAGCAGCTTCTGAGGCCTGGAGGAATTGTCTGGAAGGGGTATAGTCCTAGCTTTGGAACTGCCATCAGCAAGTGGAGGAGGGTGGGAGCTGCCATGGCTCTGGCAATGGCGTCCAGACGCTGGGTGTCATCCTGCTACCCTGGTCTTTCCTTCTTTCCTGCAGGAATACATGCAGTGTGTCACTGCTGTGGATGGAGAGTGGCTGGCAGAGCTGGGACCCATGTTCTACAGTATCAAACATGCTGGCAAGTCGCGCCAGGTGAGTCTCCTGCTCAGACCCAGCTGGCAGACAGACAGCAGGCTACTACACTGGAAAGGAGTGTTGCCTGAGTGGGGTTCCTGCTGCACACAGCCCCACTGCATGCCTGTTCTTGGGTAGGGGTCTGTTTGTTGTTGTTGTTGTCTTTTTATGTGGAGGGATCAGACTTGCGGGCCTGCAGAGAGTCCTGCCAGTCCCTGATCTACTGCTGCTTTGCCCCAGGAAAACCGCCGACGTGCCAAGGAGGAAGTGTCTGCCATGGAGGAAGAGATGGCTCTGGCTGAGGAGCAGTTGCGTGCCCGCCGGGAGGAGCAGGAGCGCCGTAACCCACTGGGCAGTGCAAGGTGGGTGCTGGCACTAACCGGCCATCAGTTGCCTGCTTAAGAGCAGTAGTGAGCTGCATGGAGGATTCCAACTTCTTCACAGGTGCTCCTGGTGCAGGGAAAGGTTGTATTCTCCACTAATCACTCTTGTCCTTTACTGGCAGATCTACTAAAATCTACACTCCTGGGCGGAAGGAGCAGGGGGAGCCCCTGACACCACGACGCACCCCAGCCCGCTTTGGCCTCTGAGAAGGGAATGCCCATTGCTACGAGGCTTAAAGATTTCCAAGAGCAGCTGAGTCCTAGGAGTGTTCAGCTTCTCTGACTGCTATGAGGCTTGCTACAGCTTGTAGCCCTGGAAGGTTTTGGTGCTTGGCACTACTTTTGCTACAGAACAGAAAGAATTTTATTTGTTTAAAGGTTGTCAGTCTTTAACCCTTTTTTTTTTTTTGTTTTGCGTCACTTCTCGTCCTGGAGCTGAGCTCTGGGTAGAGGCAGCCCTGCGGAGTTGTGCATGGCTCGTGCAGTCAAGTTGCTGCCCTGTACAGCCTGGGACAAGGCACGGAATTACACTGGCTTAGAGGGCAAAGACAGCCTGTGCTTGGCCCAGACCTGGCCTGGAATACTGCAAAGGCAGTTTGTCCGTGACCTGTGCTCTGGGCAAGCAACTGATGCCCAGCTGTCCCTGTACACAAGGGAGGGTTGGCTCAGCACTGTTCTGGGCCAGGCTGTGTCGGGAATTTTGCTCACCTTCATCTGCTCACCCTTGTGGTGCTGCTCATGTGTTCTGACCCTGAGGTACTTGTTTTCTACCTGCAAGCTGCCCAGTGTGTCCTGAAGATGCCTGGAAGAAAGAAAGGCGGGGGAGATGAGGTGAGGCAGTAGTTGTTCATTTGTCCTATAAACCCCTGTGGGCAGCATTAACTGCTCAGACCCAGTCCCTGTGTTCATCACTTACTCCTTGTTGCCTGTCAGCTCTGCAACATGGTTGATTTGCTGCTGGGTCTTGTGCCCTCGTTTCTCACTTGACTGCCTGAAAATGAGGTGTAAGCCGAGTGAGTTGGTGTGAGGAGAAGACAGGTACCTGCCCCTCTCTACTTGGCTAGGGCTTCTTACTCACATCTGTTCTTTCGCACACTGGCTGATGTTGACCAGCACCAGCTCCCTCTCCTGGTGCGGCCTGCTGCTGTTCGACCATCCCAGGGTGTGGGAAGTGCGCAGGGTTACTACCTGAAAAAAACAATACCCTGTGCTGTGGGTGACCCCACATGACTGCTTTCCTCAGCCTGTATGTGCCTAGGGCAGAAGGAAGGTGCAGGAACAAGGCTGTGCTGGGGCAGCAGTCTTCAGGACTGAGCCACAGGTCTGGAGTAGTTGCCTGTGTTTTGGGAGAGCTGTCTGGATCAGAGAAAAAACATTGCTCCAGCACTACTGGCTACAAACTGTCATGAGGTGTTAGTTTCATGCTGAGGGCTTATTTCTAGCAACCGAACAAAGACGGCTACTTAAGAACATGATGTTCAGCCCTGCTGCTGCTTACAGAGCCACAGTCTCCTCCCGTGTTGGCCTGGGCTCTGCAGTGAGCTGTCCCCTGGCATGTCCTCTCCACCTCTGCCGTGCCTGTGGGCCAGGGTTTGTCCTCTGGTGTCAGGGGCTCAGCCTGCACTCCTCCTGTCCTCAAGCTGTGGTGCTGCATGTTCCTGTCCTGCACCTGCTCCATGGCCTTGCTGAGCTCTTCCTTGAGGAAAGCCAGCTCCACCTTGCAAACAACCAGCTCCTCTTCCCGCAGAGCCAGAGCTTGCTGACTGTCCTGGTGCAACTGCTGCCAGCGCTGGGCTTGGCTGCTCAGCTCCTGCAGCCTCTGCTGGAGGGAGTGGGCCTGTGGGAGGCAGAGGGGGGCAGTGAGAGACATGCAGGATGAGCGCAGATGCCAGGTGGAAGGCTTAGGGCATGCTTACCTTCTGCTTGCTCTGCTCCTGGGCCTCCTGAAGCTTCCTCAGTTCCAAGTGGAGCTGCTGCATCTGTTCCTTATAGGCTGCAATCTTTTCCTCTTGCTTGGCTTTCTTTTGCTGGGCTTGGGCCAGCTCTGCCTGTAGGGTTGCCACATCCTGTACCTGCAGGCGAAGTGGTGGGGCTGGGAGTGTGGCTGGCCAAGCTTGGGCTGCTCCCCAGGGCTAGTCCTGCTCAGGAGCAGGAAAGTGCTCTCTGCAGCTCTGTCCCTTCGCAGCTCAGGCACTGCGGGCTGCATGGTGGCTGGCTGTGTCCTGGGGCTGTGCTTTTTGTGCACTTACCTGTTGCAGCAGCTCTGCCTCGTGCTTTCTGCTGGAGGCCACTACCTGCTGCAGGTCTCGGATGGTCTCCTTGGCCCCGCTAAGCTGCTGCAGGCTTCGCTGCTCCCGGGCCCGGGTGGCTCCCAGCTCTTCCTGCAGCTGAGCCAGGCTGTGCTGCAGGCCCTGGCTCTGATCTTCCCGCACCCTCAGCTGCAGTGAAGGCACAGCATTAGTGGGTGCTGTATGCTGTGCCTTCCCTCCCCCTGCTGACCCCAGCTCCCTGCTGCACAGGCTTCGTTGCAGGGCTCTGTTCTCTTTCTAGAAGGCTGCTTGTCCAGTCCTTTGCCTGAAGTAGCTCTTGGTGGAGCCTTTCTTTCCCCTCCTGCTGACAGCATAGTGCTTCCTCCAGTTCCCACAGCACGGTAGCTTGTGTCTGGCACTGGACATGTACCGGGTTGTCTGTGGGGCCAGGCTGATCCAGGGACACTGTTGCAGGTTTTGCCTGCTGCCTACCTGCTCCCTTAGGGCGTGGAGCTGCTCCTGGCTCTTCTGCAATTTCTCTTTGGCACGGGCCGTGGCATGCATGTGTTGCGTTGCCTGCTCAAGGGTCACCTGCTGTTTCCACTGCCACTGGCTCAGCTGTGTCTGAAGCCATGCTGCCAGTGCCCTGCAGGCAAGGGCACAGCCCCAGCTGTGGCAGCCCCAGGGCCCCCTCCCTCCAAGGAAAGGGCAGGGGCAGGGCTGTGGCTGTGCCGGGGGCAGCCAGCCACGAGGCCTGCGTACCTGCTCTGTGCCAGCTCTGCCTCGCTGCTGGCTGCTTGCTCCTGCAGTGCCCGCAGCTCCTGCTCTGCCCTATGGCCAGCCTCGCGCTGCGTGCCCTTCCCTGGGCTCGGGCACGACTGCTCCTCCGCACACTGCTGCTGACTCCAGGCTGGTGGCTGCTGTGCTGCTGCCTGCGCTGCCCGGGACAGGGGGGCAGGCTGACATTGCCACCCCTGCCCCCCTCCCTGAGCTTCCAGCAGAAGCAGAGCCCTGCAGTGTGGTTTTGGGATGTTTGCTCTCCACAGGGTTCCTGTGCCCCCCTGGGCTGCTTCCCCCCAACTTGAAGACCCTGTGTACTATGGGCGCTGCTTCTTCACCTTTCCCAAGTTGCCCTGTAACCCTGCAACCAGTGATGTTCCAAATGCACAGGGAGCCTGTGGTGCCCATAGGCTCTCAGCCTTTCCCTACCATTGTCCCAGGATGGACTAAGTGCCGCTGCGGACGTGCAGGTACTGCTGGGGAGGCATGCACTGCCTGCTGCCTCCTGTCTTCCTGCTGTGCTGCCTCATCCTCCAGCGGCACGTATGCTGACCCTTTTGGGTACCTGGTGCCTCCTTGCTGCTGCTCTCTGCCACCAGTGGCAAGCCCTGGGCTGCCCGATAGTTAGCCAGAGCAGGCACCCCTGGGGTGCAGGCCACAGGCTGCAGCCCTCGCATGTCCCAGCCCTGGGTGTCCCTCTCCTCACCCACCCCACCTTCCTTGGCAGTGCTCTGCTCAGCCCGCAGCGTGTCCTGTGCCCGGCACCGGAGCATCTCAGCTGTCCTGCTCTGCCTGCAGTGCTTTGCCTCTGCCTGCACCACCACCTGCACGAGCAGCACGGCCAGCTGCTGTCTGCCGGCTCCCAGCCAGCCTCAGGTGCTGGTGCTGCGGGTGCTGGGCCCCCAGCACAGACCTGCTCGAGCAGCTCCACGTGCTCTTTTGGAAGTCCATGGCTGGTGTCAGCATTGTCACGGCAGCCTGCATAGGTGACCTCTGTCTGCACGGCCTCATCCTTCTGGCCCTGCGGAGAGGTGCAGCACTGGGGTGCGGGCACCTTGCCAGGTGTGGGACCCCCCCAGGCCACCTGTGCTTTGGCTGTAGAGGGGCTGGGGCTGGGGCTGGGGCTGGAGAGGCAGTTGGTTTGGGGCAGCCTGGGGGCAATGGGCTCCTGGGGAGCACCTTTGGCACAGGGATGTGGATGGACCCAGGAGTGAGGCAGGATGGCTGCAGGCTCCTGGCCCTCGGGTCATCCATGCAGCCCCCTGGCGCCCTTCCTGCGGCAGTGGTGTCTGATGGACACTCAGTGGCCCCAGGGAAGGCATCCCTGTAGTCCCTGACCTGTAGCAGGGTGTGGGCCTGTGAGGAGGGCAGTGAGTCCAGCTCCATGTCTCTCAGGCTGTGGGCTGCAAGGTGCCACTAACTCTAGGATGGCTGGAGCCACCAATACATGGATGTCAGTGGGACCACTGTGCACTGCAGGCCCCCAGCTCTGCTCAGCTGGGTGCACTGGGTCGCAGCAGCTATGCCTGCCTTGTTTTGGGGCTGGGTGGGCTGATCGCTGCCTGTTTGCACAGGCAAGGCTGTTGGGCAGGGATGGTGCCTCAGCTGGGTGGAGCTGGCTGCAGGGAACATGTGGCCAAGGGCAGGGGACTTGTACAGCCTGGCCCATGGCTGCTGCACCCAGTGGTGGTACCTTGCCTATCACCTCCTGGTAGTGCTGCATCAGAAAGACCAAGTCCTGGTGTTTCTGCTCCACCACGCACTCTTGCTGCTGTAGCTGGACCAGCCGCTTGCAGTTCCTGCCCCTGCAGAAGTCCAGGTCCAGCTGCAGTGCCTGTAAGGAGGCCAGCACGTGTGCTGGCTCCAGCTCCTGCTGCTCTGTGGCCTGGCATGCCTGGGGCTCTCCTTGCTGGGGCTCTGGCACCTCTGCTTGCCTCTGGCCCTAGGACACAGCACAAGCAGCAGCTGTCTGTCTCACTGCTGTGGCTGGTACCCAGTAGCCAGCCCTTTCTGCAGCTCCTGCCAGGCACTGGGTTTGAATGATGGTACGGGCAGCCCAGGTTTTGGTCAGAGAGCAGCAAGGGACTGTATTAACGACTGGTGGGTGCAGACCTCCTCCCCTCCCAAGCGACAACAACCTGTGTGTGTTCAGGCAGCCCCCAATGGGCTCTCAAACACCTGAGCATCCTACCATAGCTGCAGTGATGCCGGTGTGACCTGTGGCTGCTGTGGGAAATGGAGGCACCAGGACCGGAGCAGCTGCAGCAGGCCTGGATGCCTGCCCTAAGCCCTTGTGCTGTCCCCGGCCCCTGTGGATGTGCTCTCTGCTGGCAGGGGCAAGGGCTGGCCAGGGCCTCCTGCACTGCCCAGCCACCAGCCTGCACTGTGCACCTCGTGCCTTGGGTGGGCGCGGGGCCCTGCACCACTCACCTGGGACTGGCAGCTCTCCATCTCCTGCTGACACTGCTGCGTGGAGCTGCTCAGCTCTGCCATCACCGCCTCTGCTCCTGGCAGCCCTCCCCAGGGCTGCTCAGGCTGTCCCAGGGGTGCAGGAACCTCCCTGGATGTGCCATGTTTTGGTCACTCTCACTGCTGGAGGGCCAGAACACCAGGCGGGCCTTTTCCCCTGGCTCTGAACAACCCATGGCCCCAGGGAGGGGCAGCCAGGGACGCCACCCAGCCCTGCCTGTGCAGCCCCACCATCACCGCCTGGCATAGGCGCTCCCCATCTCAGGAGCACCTGGTGCCAGCGGGAGATGCTGAGCAGGGGGCTCCTGTGAAGGCACGGCACTGCTGACAGGTTGGAGCCATGCGAGGGCCTCCGGCCCCCCTCTGGCAGCAGCAGGCCCCTCTCCGGGGAGCAGGGCCGCCCCCAGTGCCCCCAGCCCTCACCGCAGACTTTGCGCGCCATGCTCCCCCTCAGCCGTGCTCCGTCCCTGGCATGTCATGACGCTCTGCCCTGGTGCAGCCCAGCCCTGGCCAGTTCTTGGGACAATGCCCGGAACCAGAACCTGGTGACCCCAGACTCTGCTCAGGTGTCCACCAGGGAATGCCTCCTGGTGCTCGTGTGCTCAGTACTGGCGCATGTGCTGAGCCTTGCAGCACCCTTGTGCTGTCCTCACCAGCCTCATGTTGTCCTTGCGCCCTCTTGTCTCTGTGCCACCCTTGTGCCATGCTCCAGACCCATTGTTGGCCCCAGGGAACGTTGCAGCCCGTGGCCAGAGGGCCAGCAGCAGCGCCATGCTCGGTGCTGTGCCCCTGGGGCAGCCTTCCCCTGCCTGCCAGGCCTGCCTGCGACTCCCTGAGCTGCCCCGCGGAGCTGCGTCCAGCTGCTGGAGGAGGTATCGACCGAGGCTGCTGCTCTGTGTTTCTCACAGTCCAGAAGAGTAAAAATAACAGGAACAAGTTGTCGGAAATGAAATTTCAATTTCTCCACGCCCTTCCCTGTCTGTGCAGCTTCCCGGCACAGATCAATAGTGTTTAGACAGCCAAGGAGACTTTTTTTTCCCCTCTCAAAGCACCAGATCAATAGTTGGAAAAAAAACCACCACCGAGCCCTCTGCCTGTGTGTGCTGTGGTAACTGAACACAGCGGGCCCTGGGCAGCCCTGGCAGTACGGTGGCCACAGCTGGGGGCAGGTGGCTGCGGTGGGGGCCCCTCTGCTCTGCACAGCACAAATGGTCTGGGGCCAGCGAGCCCACCGCAGCAGCATGCCACAGTGTGGACCCAGCCCATGGGCCCCGAGGGAGGCTGAGCACACCCCAGTGGCTGCTCGGGGCTTGGGACAAGCACAGCTCCTGTGGGTGGGGAGAAGTCCTGGGGGTGGAACTGGGCCTGGCTTCGAGCCCAGCCGCTGCTGTGGGAGCCGACAGTAAACCAAATCCACTGGCACACGTTTAACGCCAGCCTGCTGGGGAGAGGTGGGCGGCTGTCACTGGGGGGGGGACCGATGCTGGCAGCAGGAGTCGGTGTCGGCTCTGGGCACGCAGCGACCTCTGACCAGTTTCCTGGGCGCAGGAGACCTGTCCCAAACGGTGTGCCCACAGGTCTCCCTGTGGCAGTGGGATGCATGGGTATTAATTCATCAAGCTGCCGAAGGACCACGTATTGACAGTGCCCAGGCAGCAAGAGGGGCAGTGCTAGTGCAGGGCGGGTAAGTGCGTGGCTGCACAGCTGTATGAAAAGCAGTCCACAGAGGCAAACTGCGGGTGCTGGTGTGGGTGGGAGTGAAATCGAGTGCTGGTGAAATGGGCCTGTGGTGCCTGAGCACATCAAATATCGTGGGATTGATCAGTCGAGGGCTGCAGCAGGGGCAAGGGGATGGGAAGTGCCCTGGCAAAGGGCTGAGAGCGAGTGAGCGGCTGGGTCGACCCTTCCTGCCCAGGTGCCCCAGTGCAGCTGTGAGGCGATGCCCGGGGCACAAACTTGCCACTGGCCCTGGCTGCCTGTGCCACGGGGCTTCCTGTGACACCCCCCCCCCCTTGCTGATACTCAGTGCTGCTTCACGAGCAAGTACTTTAGCTGGAAATTTCCAAGGCCGAGCTGGGCCCAGAAGGTGAACTCAGATGTACCATAAGAGGAATCGTCGGTTGCCATGACGACCTGCTCCGCCAGCGGGTTGCAGCCACAGGCAGTGGGAGTGGGCGCAGAACCGATGGTGGCGTGAGCAGGGCCACTTAACCCCCACTGCTGCCAGCTGCGTGCAGAATGCAGCTGAGTTCAGCTCTAGTTTCTGCCAGTGCAAGGGAACAGAATCTCCCAGCAGATTTTAATCTTGTTCAGGCAGTGGCAGCCAGAGCACAGAACCTACACGTATGTTCTCCTTCCTTGGTGCTCCATCACTGCGCTATTGCTGCTTTAATTAGAGTGGGCTGCCCTCCCCTGGCAGCACCCTGCTCATGGCACCACAGGCCAGAACCAGCCCCATGGTGGCAGTGGAGCCTGGAGGAGCCCATGCCGCTCTGCCCAGTGCAGCACAGCTCTGCCTGGCACACAGCAGCGCAGCTTGGCACAGCACTGATGTCCTGCAGCGGTGTGCACCCAGATCTGCTGCCTCTGGCACCACGGCCCACTTGCAGCCTCCACGTATGTACGTTGGGCCTTTGCCACGTCCTCCCTGCCTACTGCCAGCAGCAGCCCTGGCTGCGTCGCCAGCCTGTGCCCACTGCGAGCCAGCTGCTGCACACAAGCACTGTGATGGTCCACGCTGCCATGCCATGTGTGCTGTGCTGTGCCATGCCGTGCCACGCTGCCCTCACCTCCAGAGGTCGTGCCGCCGATCCTGCTGCCCTGTGGCTGGCTGCTGCAGGTGGGCGTAGCATGGCAAGGGCACAACCCTGTTCCAGCTCTGTCCTGGCAAGCCTGGGGGGCAGCCCCACAAACCTGACCCACATCTGCCTGCTCTTGCTTGCCTGCTGCTGGGAGAGCGTGGGGCCAAGCTGGACCCTATTGGGTGAGCTGGCACCTCACACCGGGCGGCGCTGGGGGTGGGAGCAGTCTCACTTTAATTACTGCCGTAATGTTATTCTTTTCAGTGCCACGTTAATTGAAATTAAACAGCTGCCACGTTCTGGCTGGGACAAAAGTGAATCCATTTTCATTCCTCTCTGGTTTAATGAAGACTGACGTGCTGTGAGAAAACAAAGGCGATCCAGCTGCTGCCTCTCGCCGGCACATGCACCAGCAATTACCAGAGACCCTGCAAGCTGGCGTGGATGCCCCACAGTGCCCCATGGCTGCTGCTCTGCACAGCCCAGCCCTGTGCCCTGGGGTGCTCCTGCCCCAGGGGCTCAGTGGGGGAATGTCATGGGGGACACCAGCACAGAGGGCTCGAGGGAAAACCACAGCATGCCCAGGTGCCGAGTCCTGGCTTTGATCCTGTCCGTTAAGAAGTGTCCTGGTCATGGGCCTGTGCCCCGGCACTGCCCCTCAGCCCTCCCATGCTGCTGGGGTCATCCCATCTCTGTGGGTTTGGCCAACTTCAGCTGCCCAACACTGAACATCACAAACAGCCCCATACAGCCCGAACATCTAAGCTGAGGTAGCAGTACTGAGGATGTTGTCTCCTCCCAGCTTTAAGCCTTTTTCATTTTTAGGACTAGGAGCTTGCTTGTGATGCCATTCAGTACGTTAAAATATGCAAAATGAGGCGCTGGTGCAAACCTCATTAACACCCGCCTCCAACATCATTAAGATGTTTCCAAGAAAATTAATTGAGAGACTCATTAAAAATAAATTAAGAAAAATGTGTTGCAGAGCGCCTGCTCTGAGCTCGTAAATCACGGCTCAAAGCTCCAGGCCGCTGCACAGGCAATTAACGCCAGCCGATTTGTTTTATCCTGACTGCAAAAATTAGAAAGCAGACGTGGAGATTAGATTAGGGACGTCTGTCAAGCGGAACTTGGAGTGAATATTTTAGGATACAAAATGGAAATCAGTAAAACAAAGCTGAGACTTCATTCAGAGGAGCTGGCAGGCAGAGGTGGGGGCAGGAGGAGGGAGGTTGAGATTTTCTGTTTGGGGAGTGACACCAGCACTGTGTTTAGATATACACCCATCTCACACTCCTGCCACCAGGCAGTTTTCCACTTCCATCTGCACAACGCCAGTCCTGCAGCAGTGTGCTCAGGCACCGACTGCCCCACTCCAGCGGCATGAGCTCATGCTGAGAGCCTGCTTTGAAGTTGCTGTGTATTACACAGCCTGAACCAACATGTCACCTATGGATGTGCTGATTACACACTTGGATTAGCAAACACAGTACAGCTGGGTGAGACCAGTGCTTTGGACTTAGCTTTGTGGCATTAGTACCCCTTTGTCCATCTCTAGCGCCTTCCATCAGAGGATCTCAAATTGCTTTATATTCATGAGCTGAACTGCATAGCCCTTCTGCAAAATGAGCAAGTGTTATTATCCCCATTTTGCACAGGAAAGCCAAGGCACAGATAAGGTCTTGCTTGTTTCTATGTGAGTGCATAAAAGCCTTGTGCAGTTAATATAGTTGCAGCGGCAGGCATGGCATTTGCACATCCCAGTAGTGTGCTGAACACACTGACAGCCATTTGAGCAGCTGAACATCCAGCCATGACCACAGGCGGAGTCAGCCGTGGTACGCACAAGAGGGCAGTTTGCAAACATTTGCACAGACAGTTAAATAAACATACAAGTCGGAGTGTCCTGCCTGCGATCCTCTGCGTAACAGGAACAGATCCGGAGTGACCTGGGAATGTGGCCCAAGTGCAAATGCCGTCCCTTCCCTCCGTACAGCCCCGGCACCCTGGGGAGCCCATGGACCTGGTCTGCAGGCTGAGGGGCTCTGTGTGGCGCTGCTGGATGGCTGGCTTCTCAAACAGCGAACAGATGTGGGGTTGGATGTGCTTTCCTGGCAGCCATCGTAAGTGGCCAGTGTTTAGAAAGCAATGGCCATGCCTTTGCACTTTGGAAAGCAGGAAAATCTCCTGGACAGGGAGGACTTCAAATCGTTATTTTCTTTGTTGTTTTATCACACTATGTCTAGACATGTCCACTGCCCATGTCCTGAGGTCCAGCTCCAAAATACACCTGGTGGTTTCAGGCGGTATTTTATAAGGAGGCCTGTCCAAGTATGCAAAATATTTAATAGCCTAGAACTCTCCTGCATTTTAACCCGCCTTTCTCTTGCAGCCCCTTCTTTACTGTACCCACCACAGAATGGAGGGAATGCTGCCTTTATGCCATTGCTATTATGTTAATTCAGTTAGATTTCAGAATTTACTGCCTATGCTAATAGTATCACCTCCCCCTTCTCCCCCGAATTCTGTCTGGTTTTGACCAATACATCTACTCGCACCACTTTGGGGCATGCCCACTGTGGGAATGCATTTTTTTGCCAGTGTAGAATTTCCCCTGGAAGAATCTTTTTGAGTGGCTGCCTTCCCACCACAATTCGTGCAGATGCTTTTCTCCACCCCATCCCAAACACTGCCTCCCTCTCTCCTTGTGGTTTCCTGGACTGCATGGTCGCTGTACCAGCTCCCAGTATACCGTGACTAAGGAAATAGAAAGGAAAAAGCAGTTTAGAGCAAAACCAGATGGTATCAGTTTAATATGAGCAAACTCCTGGAGCATGCAAAGAAGCACAGGGGATGGTGAATTCCTCCTGCAGCTGAGAGGCAGCCATGTCAGAGCAGATAGCAGTACTTTTACCTACCATGTGTATGAAAACAAAGAAATGAATGATTAGAAAGTAATGACAAATTCATGCCCACACAGATTGGTGGGAGGACCACCACAGAAGTTCTGGATGCTGGGACTAAGAAGTAAACAGGATTGCTGAGCTAGTGGCAGACACATTTCGCAGGAGCTGCGGCCCCTCAGCGGCTGTGGGAGCCGAGGTGCTCACGGTGCTGGGCAATGCCAAGAGCCGCAGGCGCTGCCTCGGCATGCAAGGCTGGAGAGGTGCCGCGTGTGCGGGGCTGTGGAGAGGAGAGCAAGGGGCAGTTGACTCACATATCTGCATGCAGTCCGTAATGTGAAGAACCAAGCCGGTAACAGAAAGCTCTTAGATCTAGCAGGCAAAACCACATCTCAATCTAATGACTGTAAGCTGAAGCAGGCCAAATATAAACTGGAAATAAAGCATATACATTAATAGTTAAATCTTGGCAGAGTTAACCGAGTGCTGAAGGAGCTGTGCCATCATTGGCCATTTAAAAATATGGTTTGGACAGCTTGTTTCCTTTGCTGGTTTACCCAGGTACTGATTCCAAAGCAGGAATTAGTTCTGGTCCTGCAGTGGGGTGGGAGACACCACGTCGGTTCTTCACTGCCTGCTGCAGTGCCCTGGGGGCTCTGGGACATATTGCTGGGTTTGTGCTTGAAGGGGCAATGCAAGTGACAGAAGTGCTGAAGGAGATCTTGGGCTGAAAGCTTTATCCAGGGTTCCAGTCCTGGTCGGGGGGGGCTGTTCCTGGGAAGTAGGTGAGCTGAGGTTACCTGCGCACCAGTGTTTTGCAGGCTGAGGAAGTCACTGACAGGATAACATCATACCTGGGCTCAGCTCCTCCTTGAAACACTTCTGTTTGCAGCTAAAATTTTCCATGGCAAGCCTTTTCCTGAAGATGCATTTAATTCAGATCTTTGATTAACCTCCTTTCAACTACTTCTGAGTTATGGAATGAGTGGAAAAATACTTGCATGTTAGAAATTACTAGTGTTAAAAATAACTCTAACCACAGGAAAAATAGCTACATATTTTTAAGCTTAACCAGGCTTTCGTCCTCATGTGGCCTAACTTTTTCCCCGGAAACAAACATTTGCAAACACAATAGCAATGCTTTTGAGTATGCTCAGATGGTATAGGCTAGGCCTGGAGAAGGGAAGGGAAGGGAAGGGAAGGGAAGGGAAGGGAAGGGAAGGGAAGGGAAGGGAAGGGAAGGGAAGGGAAGGGAAGGGAAGGGAAGGGAAGGGACCAAGGCAACTGCAGTCTAATTCTACCACCTCCCTCAACCTTGCCACGAGGTGATCTGTAGATGTCATTTGTACAATAGAAAAAGGCTGAAAAGGGGGTTGTGAGGTCAGAGGGAGACCTAAAAAAGGGTGGAGGCGTATCAGGAGGGGGAAGCCAAAAGGAAGCAGACGTCCATAATAAGAGTTAGGAGACACATGGCAGAGGGAGGAAAAAAAAAAAAAGAAGAAAAAAAAGGAAGGCCTGAAAAAGATGGCAAGGAGGTCCCCAAAGGGGAAAGGTTGGCTGGAGGGCATATGGAGGCCAAAAAGGCAAGGAAGCCCCAAAGGGGATTTGGGAATCCAGGTAGATGGGAGGGCTTAAGGGGCTTAAGGGCAGCCGAAAAGGAGTTGGACACTGGAAGATAGTGAGAGGCTGGAGGGGAATGGGGAGGCCAGAGGAATGCAGTGCTGGAAGGGAAGTGGTAACCCTGTCTGTGAGCTGGAGGTGAGACAGACAGGGAGTGACTGAAAGAGAGCGGGAGGTCAAAAGAGAGGGGGAGGCCCAAAGGGGAGGCCAAGAGGGCAAGGCGCCCCAAGAGGGGGCGTTCTGCAATGAGACCGGGGGTGTGCGATACCCAAGGGCTGCTGGAGGCTGGGGCAGGTGGGGACTGAGGGGAGCGGGAGGCCCAGGGCACAGAGAGACTGACCCCAAGGAGCGGTGGGATGCCAGGGCAGATGGAGCCTGGCAGGTGGGAGGATGGGGCAGGAGGAATTCTAAGGAAACGGGAAGCTGGGGCAGGACGAGGCCCAGCAGATGGAGGCTGGGTGCGGGGAGGCTGGGGGAGTCGCGGATGTGCGGGATGCAGGGCAGGGGGGGCCGGCAGGGCCCAGTGGACATCAGGGCAGGAGGACGTGGGGGTGGCTGGGTGCGAGCGTGCAGCGGGGGCAGGGGGGCGCGGGGTGACGGGAGACCGAGGGGGGTCCGGGGGGGGTCCATGGGCAGGGGGCGCTGTGCCGGGGGTGCGGTCAGCCTCCCCCGTCAGTACCGGCGCCGCCCGGCAGGGGTCGCCCTCGCCCCGCGCTACCGCGGCCCCGACATGGCGGCGGCTCCTCCCCGCGGCGGCCGGGGCGCGGCGCTGCGGAGGGCCCCGCGGAACCTTTGTTCTCCGGAGCCCCCGCGGCCCCCCCGCCGCCGCCGCTCGGCCTTGCCCAGCGCTGCGGCCGCGCCACCGCCCGCGGCGGGCGGGAGGAGCCGGCACCGCCGCTGCCACGGAGGGCGGGAGGCGGCTGAGGGGCTGGTGCCCGGGGAGGGGCTGCCGCAGCGCTCGGCAACGCGGCGGCGGCGCCGGTTCCGTGAGCGTTCCCGGCCGTTTGGCAGCGAGGCTCCGGCACCGGGGACACGCTCGGGCCCCGAGGCCGCGGCGGGATGCCCGGGACGGGCCCGTCCCGGAGGTGCGGAAGCGCCGCAGAGCCCGGCGGGCGGCGGGGGGAGGAGGTCCTGGCCCGGCGGCACGCGGAGTCTCTGCAGCACCCGGCTGGGTTCATGAAAGGGAAAACAGGAACGGGGGCTGCGCTTGTAGAATTCTAATGAGCCTTAAAGGTTATTGCTCTGCATTTCTAGTGATAATTTCCAATTCTCTGTGTTCGTAGGAAACTGGCACCTCAGGTCTAATCGTATTTGGGTACTGTCTAGGGCACACGCTGTATGTTTGGCTGGTGAGGAATATCAACAAACATAAATTATCGGCAGCATGGTCAGAGTCTACAGGGGAGAAATAACAAACAGGAGAGTCTTGCATGGCTTTGCATTCTACAATGAAAATGATCTCATTATCCTTTCCAGGGACTCAGCCAGCTACTTGAAAAATACTTATTAAAAAAAAAACATTGCAGCTCCTGGGAGAGGGTCCCCTCCAGGGCAGGGAAAAATAAAAATAGAGACTAGGAGGAAACAGCTGCAGTGGCAAAAATAGGTGGGAACCTGGCCTGCTGCATCTCCAGTACCTGCCAAGAGCCCAAGCCAAATCCTGGAGCAGACAGAAGCGCTCTGTGCCTCCTTCGTCCCTCCAGGCCCCTTGCCTTCCTCTGCACAACTGGCAGGGAGGGATGTCTGGGCAGCTGGTGGTGCACGGGGGGCACCCACCTATCCCAGTCACACGTGGCCAACCATGGATGTTCCTATTGCCCAAACACCTGGTACTGCTACTCACCCCTGGCACAAGGCAGCAGATTCTGCCCAGGAGCTTCGCTGAGAGTGCACAGGCCTCTGACGCCTCTGTCTTTCCAGTTCCCTGGTGGGGACAGGCCCAGTGTCACAGAAGCAGACTCGCTGCAGTTGGCAGGGGCCTCTTGATATCTTGCAGTCCAATGCCCCTGCCCAGCTTTGTCAATTTCCTCCTGAACCAGCAGCAATGGCAATGGCAGGTAGGAAAAGATAAGGGGAAAATGGGGTTGAGGAGAGACAGAAAGAGGGAGCTGCGTAAGTAGAAAAGGCTCTTGTGGTTGGGGACCACAGGGAGAACCTGAAACAAAAAGAGGGGAAGGTGGGTATAGGATTGCGGAAACGGGCAGAAAGAGGATCCTCATGACTTTCTTTTCCTTATGGTTAACCTTCATTCTGGCCAAAAAAGAAATGAGTATTCTAAGATACAGAAAAGATAAAACATCAAAACCAGGAGAAACAAAGTTGAGAACGTACTACAGTTTTATAAACTTTCTTTAGCCCTATTGCCACAGCAATAATCAGAGACAAAAATTCAGTAAGAGTGATGCAAAGGGATTGATGGCCAAGGGAGAAAGTAGTGCATTTACCATCTCGATGTCTTCAAGTCCAGCTGAATGCACTTCTGAAGTTGCCTTTGTCAAACAAGTTATTGAATGCAGCAGTAACATGGTGAAATTTTCTTGACTGCTCGTACAGAAGGTCAGACTCCTGATCCCTTCCTGATCAGTCTGTGAATCCACAGAAAGAAAACATGAAGCAGCACTAAGAGAACATGCCATTATTTGTGTTCATTGATAGTGACTTGACTTCAGCATTTATCTGCATTCATTGGTTAGGTGTGCTTGTGCTGAATGGTGAAAGGTTGGTGACAGCCAACAAGCTGAGCTCTTGAGCAATTAAGTCAACCTCTCTTCAGCACTGAATCATGCCGTCTGCGTCAGCTGAAGTGCACAGGCCAGCCTTTGTGCCGTGTGGGGCTTTGAGCAGTCTCGTGGCCTGCGTAACAGTGGCCTTTGTACTTGGTATGGGGAATGAAGGTGCTATCTCAGAAGGAATCCTTGCAACAGGAGTGAAAGGGTGACCACATTTAACAGGTGCTTGCTTAGGGACAGTGAGCGTGTCCAAGTGCAGGGCAAATGTGGGCAGTTCCTAGCTCTTCTGCTTGACCTGAATGTGAGCTTTGTTTCAGCAAAGAGAAGGCTTCTGTGCTCTACCCACAGTGCTGTACGGCCTCTCAGGTGGTGCTGGTACTTGGGAGCAGACGCCTGGAAAAGGACAGGGCTGCACTGTTGTGAGGCTTAACTGATCTTAACTCATAATTTCTTGGTTTTCAGATGTTTAGCAGCTGTCCCTGGTCTTGAAGACATGAGACACAGCCAGGTGGTCTTAATCCTGCTAAAGTTCTGGGGCATTTGCACTTTCTTTCTTACAAGGTTTCACTTGCAGCTCCAGGTGCTGTAGCTCTTCTCCTTCCTCAAGAGTGAGGGCTTGGGACTACACTAGATAAAAGCAGATATAGACGGATAGAGATGGTTCTATGGAAATGTTTGCTCAGTGCCTAGGAGCAATCCAAAGGCAAACTTACTGTTAAGAATTATTATGAAAATAATGGAGAGCAGATCATAGTTATGCCACTGAATAGATCCATAGTGGAAACTGCGTTGTGATTACCATATGCAGTTCTGGTCTGCCTCTCAAGAAAAATAAGAGTTGGAAGGGTTTCAGAGAAGAGCAATAAGCGAGATCAAATACAAAGAATATCTTCCATATGAGGAAAAAGTATAAAGTCTCTTTAGCCTGGAGAAGAGATGGCTGAAGGGAGGTATGACAGAGGATTATAAAATCAAGTTTGGCACAAAGAGGTTGACTGCAGTATGAGTACTTATTGTCCCTTCCATATAAGAACCAGCAGCACCTCATAAATTAGCAGGTAACAACTACAAAACAAATAGCATTTTTATATGCCCTATGTTGTGTCAAACTGCTTGGCAAAGGATCCGATGGGTCTCCAAAGTTCATATGCATTCAAAAAGAGATTAAATACTGTCATGAGAGAAAAAAAAAATCCACTTACAACGATTAAATACAAGACCTCATTTTTGCTTCTGAAGCCTCCGAGCTGCAGATCGTTGGAGGCTCGCAGAGCAGTACTGCAGTAGCTATGCCCTCTTCTTACACTGCCCAAGATAATAGCTCTTGACCACAATCAGAGACAAGAGTAGGCTAGACAGACTTTCAGCTGACTGCAAAGTTTTAAGTTGTTCTTATTTCCTTTCAGTGCTCCAGGATCATTTGCAAGGAATGACCCTGACAGTATGACCTGTCTCAGTATGTTTCTTCTCCATTTTGTAGAATCATAGAATGGCTTGGGTTGGAAGGGACCTTAAAGATCATGTAACTCCAATCCCCCTGCCATGGACAAGGATGCCACCCACTAGATAAGGTTGGTCCCACCCAGCCTGGCCTTGAAAAGACAATGGACCTTAGTCCATTTCTAAGTCCATTTCTAGTCCGTTTCTAAGGACCTGTATCCAAAAAGTCCAAAATATTGCAGTGGTGTGCTGGTGACCCTACCTCTGCGCTGCCATGCCAGGATACAGGTCAGCCTTCACAGACTAGTCCGCTTTTAAACAAAGCTCACTCCTAGCAGTGGCAGAGCTGGCTGCGATGACAGTGGAAGCGTGTATGTCCCAGCAAAAAATTTGCTGTGGCATCAGCCAGCCAACATCAGCACTAAATCCTGTGCTTTGTTCTCATGGGGAGTCGGATGCTGGGGCCGACAGCAATTATACCTCTGCCCTCAGCACAAGTGGTGGGTGCAGGCCCTGGGACCGGGCACCCAGGCCTGGCCTGCTGAGCGCTAAGGCTCCCAGCGGCATTCAAAGCTGCCCAGCGACTGCCTCAGGGGGCTCAGCCACTCCAGAGGGTCTCAGGGAAGCAAGGCACTGCGACCTCCAGCCAGGAAGTCAGTGGCTCCCACGTCTGTGATACGCAGGCTTCCGCTCAGCCCACCTCAGCCTGTGGAGTCTGGAACCACAAGGTCCTGTCTGTAACTTAACAGAGAGGCAGCCTCACATTGAGCTGCATGTACCTGGGGGGACATAAAGCAGGAGAGACCATGCTGGTCTGCTGGTGCTCCCCAGAGGGAAGGCGGGGAACTCAGAGGCACCTTGTTTTGCCGCAGGCATTGGAGCTGCGCAGCAGCCACTCACCTGCATTGAATGAGGCTGTCTCAGTCAGCAGGCTCCTGAGTTCTGTCCTCTGGAGGAGGTCAGACCAAGGCATGATGCTTAAAAATAGTGAGGAGGCATGCAGTGTAAAGAGAGACGCACCAACGAGGAAACTGCAGTAGTTCCCCGCAGCCATTCCAGCTCCAACACTGGTGGCTCCCATAGACTGATTTGCAGCAGCATTTGCTGCTTTGAGCTCTTACCTGCTTCTGACACCAGCAACTATTTGGTAGTTTTCCAGCAGGCTGTGGGTTTACCAGAAGTGTGCAAGCATGCTACTCTTTTGATCATCTGGAGTTCTGTTTTTTTGCTGCAGCAACTGGTATCTGTCAGGAGCTGGTATAAGAACCTACAATAAGCTGCAGAGAGCAAGATGGAGCAAAGTGGATTCGTGGTCAGTGCAAAATAGCATTGTTGTTTCTGCAGCACACAGAACTGGCCTCTGCCTGATTTCTGTCACATTTCTCATCTTCATGTGGAATTTGTCTGGGCAGTTACCATGCCCACAAGGGACCTTCAAATGAATGAAATGAATGACTTTTTCGTATTACAGGACATGATTCCAAATACCCCAGTGCATATGTACTTGCTGGATTCCAAGAATCAATTACCAAATTGCACTGTCTCATTCTAAAGCAAGCTACCAGTGGAGAAACTGAAAACAAGATTTTTGTAGCTATACTGAAATGTCACAGTAGATTTTAAGCCTCTTAGACAGTATAATATTGAATGCAAGTTCCTGCTGAGGGCTGTCGACTTCAGTATGTGCCAAGCTGCAGGGAACACCCTGTGCCATGCCTGCATGTGTCAGAGTGCTTTCCTCCACCAGCAGTGTGACTTAGATCAGAGACCAGCTTCCTGGGATTTCCCATCATCAGCCTTTAAGATCGCCATCCAGAAGAAGGGATCTGTGCAGCCACAAGATGAAATGCACTAGGAAACAGCATCATCTTCAAAACATGCAAAGGGATTAGCAGTCTGAAAACAGCAACATGCTGCCCTCTGTTCGGGGTGGAGGCATGCTGCCTGCTGGGGCCTTGGGGATGGAGAAGGCTAGCCCTTCAGATGTCACTCTTCCAGGTCAGGTGTGCTTGTAAGTACACACTCTGTCAGAGTAAGTGCACATTCTTGTACTGTAAATCCTAAACTGACTTTCCCAAAGCACCTGCTGACATGCAGCCATGGTGCTAGGGAATGTCTTCATGGTGGAATGGAAGGATATACCTTAAATATCTGTAATTAAGAACACTGGTGTTCTGGTACCGTAGTACCATAGCAAGCCAGAGATTATTCACAACCCTTGTACATTAGAGCAGCAGGCAGTATTCAGTGTTGCAGCCATGTTTTGGCAACACTGATGCATGCCATGCAATGTCTGAATAAAGAGCATAATTTCTGGTAATGTAAAACATATTGTCCCCAGTCTGCTCTGTACTCTTGTCCCTTCTCATGCCTGCCTTCTTCCACAACTGCTCCAGCGTGTCAGAGTTCCATAAAAAATCCCAATATATGGAACCGATGGAGCACATTGTAGATTTTTTCAAAGCATCCAGACGGGTGACTCTTCATTTTGTAAAGCCCTTTCCTACAGCTCTCCCAGCTGCCAACACCAGGAATACAAGACTGAGAATCTAAGATAATTTCCCTTGGCACCACATAGAAGAGTTGATCAGCACACAATATGGGCAGGCCACCAGAGCAGCTCTTGCAGGTGATCTGCTTGGTACTATTCCTTTTGTCATCTCATGAAGTGCCTTTGCTTTGCCACACACTTCCTATTCTGCTGCACACAGCTCTCTGCAGTGGTCTAGTAGTCACAAATCCTCCATATTCTTATCACGCAGTGATTCCCCTACATCATTCTTTTTGTGTACCTTCCACTGCAAAAAAAAGAAGAGGCCAATACTAAGCTGCAGTGAATGTTCATCCAGCATTTCCCTTTCCTTTCCCTGTTAGATCATCCTGTTTAATGGTAACCAGTCAAAGATCATATTAGAAGCATGATTTTAACAAGGGCAGCTCTGTCCAGGCCTCTTCCACATAGTAACCTAGAACTCAGTGAGCAGAAGAGGTCTCTGCTCTAGTTTGGAAATCCTCCCCTATTTCTGGAGTTTGTTAGTACAGTGTCAAAATTATGGACTACAACACTTTCCATTCCTTTATTTCACTCTGAATTAAAAACCACCTACTGAAGACTCACTTCAAAAAACAGCCAGGCAGTTTCTAATATTGAGCAAAATGCCTGAAGAATAAATTGCTCCTATCAGAAATAAAGCATTTTAGTTCTGCCACAAGCAGGGCGATCTGCACTCTTAAGTCTCTCCAAAGGCAACTCCATCTTTCCTGCTTTCCTCTCATTTTCTTTTGATGCACAAAGCCTGCATACTGCAGTGATGTGATTGGATTCAGCTTTGGAACAGTGTAATTGTAAATATTCATTGGTATCCAAGCTAGTTTTCCCAAGTCTCTCTTAAAGACTGCAGCTATACAAACAGCTGTGGCTCTGCATTAACCTCATTTCTCCATAGCCCCAAAGACTGCTCCTTCAGAGGCTACACAGAGAGAAACCAGCCTTGCAGACCATTTTAGTCAATGCTTTATCATTTCCTTTATTTCCTCTAACATTTGTGTTGTAGAACTGGCTCTTAGGCCCAGGTACCTGTTGGGGTTCTTCTCTAGTGTCTACACAGATGACAGAGTTCACCTTCCCATGTCACTCACAGTTCCCACTGGCTATTTTGGCTGTCTATGTCTAGCCCCTTTACGCCACCAGCAGTGTTGGGATGTCTACGTCTATGTGAGCTGCCCTGTGTTCTGGTATATGGTATATGTGTGCTCATTCCACCATCCTGCTGAGGACCTATGGTCCAAGTGGGTGCTCCTAAGTACTAACATGGCTGCTATTCCATAGACAGGGTGAGGCTGTGTGGGTAGGCAACATCTCACTAAGAATTGCACCCTTGCTAGGTACTGAGAAGAAAGCAGATAAGTCAACTGCTGATATCCAGTCAATTCTACTTCTCCAGCTATTAAGTACCATGACTGCACTCAAACACTGGGTAGGCAAAGGGCATTAGGCTCCTGCAGCTACCAAGGAACAGAGGTGAGACCTTTCCATCAGTCAGACCCGCACCTCCATGTTGCCTGGACCAGCCACTGCACAGCAAAACTAAACAGCATCAAGCTGACCTTGCTCTCCAGGTGGTCTCTGACTGATAGCCATGTCCTGCACAACTTACTTGCAAAGCAGCACATGTAGGAAACTGCACACAGCTATTTTACTGAGAATGGAAATTGGATCCAAAAGTTCTGATAGCAAATAGCAAATCTACACTCCCATCTCTGCTTCATCTACTCTTATGTTTACCACCAAGGGTGGAACTGCAGTGCTCAGGCCAAAGCCCGAGGCACAGCAGCACATGTCATACAGATGATGGTATCAGAGCCTTCATCACCCACTGACATCCTCCAGGCTCTGCTTGCTCTCTTCAGCATATGTTAAAGCACATGTTCTGACTACTGAGTAACTTGTGACCAGATATGTAGGTAGTAAAAGGGGCAACATCCAGCTTTCTTCCCACACGCGGGTTCCTGAGTGCTACTCAGCAAACCAGGCACCCGCCAGTGCAGCTGAAGCAGTGCAGATTGCTGGATATATCACTGAAGAGAACAATTTAGAGACTGTCAACTGTGCGGTTGTGGCAGGCAGGCCTGATGTTTACCTGCTTCATTCAGGACTCTGGCACCAGTTCTCAGCCAGCTGCACTGAGGCCTCTGCTCACCCTGCAGAGCACGTCTTTACCCAGGAATGTCCCAGACAGTGACAGTGCGCTGCTTTGGAACATGTGAAAGAGCACCGAGTCATCAGCCCAGCACGTTCAGGTGAGTGCTAAGAGTCCTGTATGAGGAATTGGGTGGATCTAATTACTCGTCCTTCCAGAGGGCTGGAAGGGGACAGACTCCATGCATACAGACTCCCCCAAACCTCTACTCAGGACAGAGAAGAGAACACTGTTCCCTGAGAAGAGTGTTGAAGGAACATCACTAACGAAGAAGACACATAAAGATGAATTTTCAGGGAAAACAGTAGTGTGTGTACTCCTCAGCAAGTCTCCTGTGACAAAGCTTGCAGGAGCATAACAATGAGGTGCCAAGAAAGAGGGAAGAGTACTCCCACAAACCAACGCTGCTACCCAGCACACGAACATGGACAGCACAGCTGGAGATGTGACACCATCTGAAGCACAAAGCTGGGGCTGAGTCTTGTGAAGATCAGGTGAATCACAGTTGGAAATGAGCACCCATCCAAGATTCAAGCACAGTTACTTTTTTAGAAAGAAGAATCACACTGCTAAATGGTATGTTGTTACCACATGAGTGCTGAACAGTGAGGCTCTGAAGAAGGCAGAGTTGAGTTTCAAGGTTTGAGCAAGGTTAGATTTAGGAAATGAGCAAGGCTGGCATGAACCTTGAGAGGATGATAGCCCATCCTCCTGTTCTGAGATGGGAACCTAGAAGTGCCCTGTCTTTTGTTTCTGTCCTTTAAGATTTCTCGTGATGCAGAATCCTCTGGCCCCTGGCAGTCTGTTCATGTGCTTTGCTCTCCTCCCCATTAGAAGCTGTTCCTAACCTGAATCTTTCTTGGTGCAGGATACGCCCATTAATTCTTGTGCATGCCTTCATGGACATGGAGAACAGATGGCTTTGTTCCTCTTTCCAAGAGTTTCTGACATGCAGCTGGTGTGATTTTCCTCAGTAATGCTGGAGAAGAAAAAAAAATAAAATCATCCAGATCAGAAACAACAAAAGAAAACCCGTCTGGTGGAACTCACTGCTGTACAAAGAGACAGCAGCTATGAATGCCCTGTGAGAAAACAGATAAAGTAATGAGGCCTTTCTACAGATAACAGCTCCCAGAGTCAAAACAGCTTTGCAGAGAGCAATGCCCTGTCCTGAGCATGAGCCAATCTCTAAATCAGCCTCTGGAGCAAGCTGCTTCAAGCCACCTGCTGTAAATTTCCTACACCTTTCTCTAAGGCTGCTGATGTTGGCTCTGTTAAAGATGTCTTTGTCTAGGCCACATCAGCCTAGACAAACACTGCATCAGATCTCCTCTACTCTTCACACATGCCCGGGATGCTTTGGCAGGGAGGAACTTGGACCATACCTTGAGCTCTAGGTCTGACACGTGACAGGTCCTACAGAGCAATACGTGATGCTCCTGTTGCACCAAATCACTCCAGTGCACGTGATGGACCAAAGCAGATGCTTCAACTGCATACATAAAGACTAGGCTCAGACCAGTCAGGCCTTTGGCTGCTGAAATCTCCCTGCTTGCCATGAGTTTGGATGTTCTCCTAGATGTCTTACCAGCAGGTCAGTGTCTCGTAGCTCAGCCTAGAGATAATACATCACTACATCTCTCTTTCATGGTTCATACTGAAGGACAGGTGCTATGTCTTGCAGCCTCATCTCTTCCTCCTGCTTGTGCCTTTCTGACTCCTGAGAGAGGCTCCTCAGGATGGAGGTCAGCTTCTCAATCTGCTGAAAGATCAGTTCATGACAGAAAACAGGCAGCAGCCCTGCCCAGCAGTCTCTCTGCACATAGTGATGCCAAGCGGTGCTGTGACTGACCTTCAGGGTTGTGTGAGATAGCCATGCAGATCAGCTACACTGCAATGTCATACTCCCCCAAACCTGACACAAGATGCTGAATGTAGGCCAGATCAGCTGACCTGTGGGTGCTAGAAGTTAAAGTGCCTTCTCTCACCATTATGCCAGCCTCTGTCCAGGCACTCTCTTCCACCTGCAGCATAAAGCCATGACTCCTCTCATGGCTTTCAGGGAGGGAATGTGCCAGTGAACTCTCCAGCCTTTGCAACTCTGCAGAACCTGACACCCAGCCTGGAGCACCAGCAGGGCTCCTGGCATGGCTGCACCAGCCTTCCTAGCATGCACTAGGAGCACAGTCCTTCACCGTCAGCTCCATTTTCCAAAGCAGCGAGCACGGTGTTCTTTGGGGCTCCTGCTACAATGATTTATCCAGGTCATTGTGAGGACAGCTGGCTAACTGAGGTTAACAGCTTTCTCGGTTTCATTTCAAAAAGACATTAGCATGGGGGCTATATTAAACAATGATGTGCCAAATCCTGATTCATTCACCAGGAGAGCTCATGAGCAGGTGGGGGACTTGGCTGACAGGCAGGGCTGTGCTGCTAGCCTTTCCTTAAAGGGCAGGACCATAACTCATGCTCCCAGTGCTAAATTACACCTGACACTCCGGGTTGCAGACTCCTGATATGCGCAGCCTGCTACAGGCATCCTGGGACTGTCAGCCCTGGGGGCACAAAGCCCCCAAATCAGCAGATTTATCAGCAGCTGTGTCTGGCTCAAAACCTCACCTCAGCAGCACACACAGAAGGAGAGGCCTGGCTTACAGGCTGCTGGCCTTTCCCAGGTTCCGTTTTCCCCTACATGGCCCTATTCTGGAGAGGCATCCTCTCTCTGTGCTGCCCCATGGCCCCCTGTTCCTGTCCCCAAAACCACTGCCTCTAGAGGCTCTTGAACTTCCAGTTCTGGTCTCCAGTCCCTTGAGTTGCCTGCCTCCTGCTCACTTATTTTACTGTTAGCTTGTGCCAGCAGCCCCAGGCCTGTTTCTGTGCTTTACACTCTGTAAGGTGTATTGTACTCTGCCAGCTGGAAGACCAACCAACTCCTGAGGTCAGCCACTTAGCTCCACCTTAGAGAGCTAACATGGCAGCTGCTGAGGTTCCCTGTGAACATGCAGTGACTTTCCTGAGTGTGTGTAGGTCTTGTCTCCACTCCTTACTGTCTGACCAGTAATTATCTGCCTGGACAGTGGGAGAGGGCCAATTAGGCCACGGCCAATTAGGCCACTGTCTGGAGCAGCTACCTCTGCTCTAAGTCCAGCTTGATCTGCAGGGTCCCAGGATGGTAAGAGTGATGGTGGCAACGATGCCACCTTATTCCAGTCAACATTGCTCTTCACAGAAAAGAGAAAAGAGAGCATTCTTGACTTAATGTGCTTAAGAGTTGAAACAGAATAGATTTAAGGACTGTAGCAGCAAGGACAACACAGAACACTGCGTGCCTTTGTCTTGCTTCTCTGTCACTTTCTACCTATCTGTTTCAGGTACTGTTCACCCCGGTATATGAATCACAATGGAAATCAAGAGAACATTTTGCAGTCTAACAAGTATGGTGCTTGCAGTTTTAGCTCCTCTGTACACAGTACTGTGCTGGTCAGATGCACTTTATTCTTCCTTTTCCTCTCTGGCAGTATATACTGGGTCAGGTTGAAGGGACTGTGCAGTTTCAAAAGCATGTAGGAAATGACATGAAATAGTTTTCACTCACCTTTTCCCTTTCTTTCCCTCTTCTACTGTTTGGATTTAGATCTATTTAATGCGATGTTCACTCCATCTCTGCAGTGTGCTGCAGCCATACCCATGCAGCAGCCTCCTGGATCTGGGGATGGCACTGATCTTCCACAGGCTCCTTCTCTTCAGGACAAAATCCTGCAAACTCTCCTCCCCTTCTCTCACCTTTGGGCTGGTTCACTGTGCTGTTCTTTTCCAGGCTCCATTGGAAAGTACTCCAGTGGGAAGTACTGCACTGGAAGAGATGGGAGCAAGGTGATTAAAGACCACAGCGGAAAAGCAGCAAGAGGAAAGGGTCATGAAATATTCTGCAGCCTTGGACTGATGTGCAGCCACACAAGTCAAATGCATAAGGAAAAAACACCAAGAGCTTTGAATTGCTGTTGCAGAGGACAGACGCATTCACAGAGAGTGCTTAAGGGCCTGTGTATGACCAACAGGGCTAGTGCCATCTTGCTGTCTTCCCTCCCGCAAGCTCTCAAGGATATTATCAACATCACATGGATGATGCCATTGCACCAGAGATGTGTCTGTCAGCTGGCACAAGAGCAAAGGAGGAAGTGCTGGTGTGTGTGGGGGAAATACTGAGGAGTGAGTTCTGAGACACTGTGGGGACAGGAAAGTGATTCATACACAAGCAAAAAGATGCTTATGGACCAGAGGAGTTCCTCACTGAGCTTCCTTGGACCACCAGGACTGTGGAGGTAGAAAAGTGCTCCTGGAATGGGACAGTAGCTCTTGGCACAAGTTGTGGGCGATGTGGAGACAAGGGAAAAAGTTTGGCCCCACTGAAGAAGATGGGAGAAGAGATCAGCAAGGTGTAAGCTGGCATGATGAGAAGGGCTGCTTTGTTTTCAGTCAAACTGTGGCACTCCCTGAAACTACACAAATAACAGAACTGAAAGCAACGGACCAAATTAAAAATATGGTGAAGGGTGACAAGAGGTGACTTAATGTTGGGATGGTTTCCCTACTAACAACAAAAAATACTGGGGCCCTTCTGTCTGGGAGAAGGATGACGGAAAGAAAACATGAGAGAGGTCTGTAAAATTGCAAGTGTCACAGAGAAAGTGACTAAGAAATGATTGGTCATGGTCTCTTCCAATAAAACAACAGAAAATGTCAGGTGGCAGGTTCATAAGAAACAAAAAGAAGTGGTTCTGCATCGTGTGTATGGTTAAACAGTGGAACTTGCTGCTATGAGACATTGCAGAAGCCAGATAAAATTGGAGTTACAAAAATGGTGTGACAAATTATGGATGAAAAATCCTCAAGGGCTGTTAAACACAAAGACTCCAGCTTGGGCTTAAGAACCCCTTAACCAGAGAGGTGGGAGAGCATCTTGGGGCAATATCAAACCTTCCCCTTTTTTGTCTCTTTCTGAGGCATGGGCATAAACTGCTGTCAGACACAGAGCTAGGTGGAGCACTGTTCTGACCCCGAACAGTGTTAGAATTTTATGTACCAGGACTTGATGTAGTGTAATTGGGAATTTTGTAGGATAAAGTTTAGAGATGGTGTGTTGTATCTGTCACTTTCGCACCCAAATCAAGCAGCTAGACTTGTCTGAACTCAGCATCTTCAAATGGAAGGGATGGGGTGGGGTGGGATGGGGTGGGGTGGGATGAGGAGGGAGTAAGACAGAATAACTATAAGGAGCAACAGAAGTGTCATTCCTGCCCTGTCATGCTCTCCCCACACAAATCCATGCACGGTCACCCATACACATGTGCAGAACAAAATGCAGGCACACACTGATGCACTCACAGATTCATTTGTCCTCCGCCATTCATGCACACAAGCAGAGAAAAGCAAGCAAACTGCCAGCAACCAGCCTTCTCTAGTGGGCAATCTGAAAACAGGCTTGCAACATGCAATTCTGCCCACATGCTGTGCTGTCTCTTCACACACACATACACACTTGGAGAACAAAGGATAAGGATGACTTGGCAGTACAAGGAACAGTATCTAGTTATGCTCCTTCAAATGCTAAGAACATATCTCATTATCACCAAATTAAGGGAAACAAAACGTTTCCACTTTAAACAACAAGGGGAAAAAAAACACCCAGATTCTAAAATGCTGCCCTCGTTCTGGACAAACCAGCTGTGCTGAGCTCATTCCTGCTATCCAGCATGCTGGGACCTGATACTGCAGTATCAGGACTACCTGGCAGATTTAGTCTTCCAGAACACTGAGAATAGTTCACTACCAAGTTTTAAAATAGACATATTTTTTCTGGCTTATGAGGTGCTGAAAGAGATTAGAGGCAGGTACCATGGATGACAGACGCAGGTTAAGCAAGTAATCCTACAGTGTGCAGCAGCAGTAGCTGCACAGATTTTCAGGATCCACTCTCTTCACATCCAAGAATGTGTTTGCCTTGTGGATCTGAATCGCAGCTTGTTGTCAAAATCCATTCACAACTATAGGTGCCCAAGCGGACAGCAGGCAGATAAACCCGTGGCTGAGGAGACATGCGAATAGCGCACACCCCCAAGCCAGATTCATGTGCAGAAGGAATACGCTGTCTGAGCTGTTTGACTCCTGGCAGCTTCTGAAATGCAGGGACTGGAGGAGAGAGCTCTATCAGGGCAGGGGACCAGACACGGCACAGTGAGGACTGGCACAAACACTGCCCAGTAGGCCTCCTGTCAGGTCCACAGAGCAATGAGGGTACTCCCATTGCAAATGTCTGCATGTCCTGGAGCAAATTCAGGGTTTCATCCATGTCATCATAGCCGAACAGCTCTGAACAAGCCTTGTCTCCTGGCTGACTACATGTCGCTGTTACCACCAGCCAGGACAGCACTGTCCTGGGAGGCATGATCTCCCCCTCCTCTTCTCCACTGGCCACCCTCTTTCCTTCTCTCTGAGGAGATCAGCAATAGGATCAACATCCAGGGCTTCTGCACATTACAGCAGTCACACCCTCAAATCAAGTGCAATCCAAGCACCTATTTACAGTCGGCAGAGCTGCAGCCAGTCTCCCCAGTTCCCCGGACTTTCCCCTCCTCACTGTGAGTTGACAGACTCCACTTTTGCATCATTAGCCCTTCCTTATGCTGTCATTTAAATGAAAACAGTGGATTACCACCACCGTTGTGGATGCATTAAATAAAGTTCCCAGCCTGGCCCACCGAGCTAGACTGTGCTGGCATCTTCCCCTACCTGCTTCTGAGCTTCCTCTTGCAGCTGGTGGCTGGCCTCCAGGTCCTGGCTGAGCTGCTGGATCCGGCTGCATTTCTGCTCCAGTTCTGCCTGCCTCTCCCTCTGCTTGGTCTGCAGTTGATAGATCCTCTGCTCTTGAGCATCCAGCTATTGACCCGCCCAGGGAAAGAAAGAAAAAATGGAAAAAAAAATCAATTAATACTAAACGGCTTAACAAAACCCTGAACAGCACAGGCCTGATGCTGCTGGGGGTGGGGATTGTCGGGAGGAGACACCCCCCGTGCACAATAGCCGCAAAAATGGGGACAGGAAGCCAATATGGTAGGTGTGATCTGACACCCGCTGCGGCAGCAGTGGTGTCTCTGGATTGGGGAAGGCTGGGAGAGAGCTGCATGAGGTGCTTCAGCTCATGGAGGGGGTGTCAGACAGGCTGGGCCAGGGGGGTAAAGGGCAACCAAGCAAAGCCAGTTATTTTAACTGATGGCTGAATAACCAGCTCCTGATGCAGCTACGTGCTGCAGCTCTGCCGTGTGCTGAGGACCCCACCAGGTGCTTCCTGAGTGGGGTGAAGGGGAAGGGAGCATGGTACCTGCAGCTAGGGTAGGGAACAGCAGCAGGCTCTGAGGGCTTGGCATTTTCACTTCTTGGCATCCCAGCTTCACAGAGTTCACACAGGGAGGGAACAGGAAAGGATCATGAATGTCAACCAAAGAGCAATTAGCATGACAAGGCTCAAGTACTGATACACTAGAGCTGATGGGGCTGCTGCAACCCTGCAGTGGAGCGGTTCCCCTGCCACTGGCCCTGGTGCTTCTGCCATGGACGTCTCCGAGATGCTGCTCACCCACTCTGGGCACGGCCAGAGTGTGCAGATGTGTGGGTTGATAGCATGGGCTCTGCGTGGCTCCTGCCCCACTTGTGGTGGGGAAGCAAGAGAAAACACTGGCCACATAGCCTCAGAATTGGTCCGCTTGGTGTTTTAAATTCAGCACTAAGAAACACTGCTGCTGGCAGGGGCTGCGCCATGCCTGGCCATAACAAAGGGCCCTATGTACAGTAAAGTGACCATTGCAGGTGAAAAGAACATGCTGCTTTCACTGGTCATGGATGACCAGGAGCAGCCTTGCTTTATGGGGAAATGGACACTCCATAGTTACCTGATCACACTAATGAGATAATGTGCAGGGCACAACCACCACAGACATCTTGCGTCAGACATCAGACTGGACTGAGAACAGTGCCTGTGCCACCATGCAGCAGTGCAGGGACAAGGCTGAACACACACAGAACAGATTTCCAGCAGAGATCTAGTGTATCCTTCCTCCCCTGTCAACAGGTCCCATATAGGCTATATGTGGGCAAAACCATGCGAGTCTCTTCCTAGGGCCAGGAAGAAGAGAGGACCTGAGAGCAACACAGGCACTGTACCGCCCGAGTCTCTGTGCCCTTGCCTCTTGCCCAGACCTGTTTCCCCTGCCCTGTCCCTTGGCTCGCCCCTGAAAGCAGCCCAAGGCTTCTGCTGTTACGTGCAGACACAGCTCACTGGTCTTGAAACCCAGGACAGAAAGCGCAAAACAATGGGCAAGGAGGAGCATCCGAAGCTCCCGTGGCTAGACTGGCCAGCCCTGCAGGACTGGTGTTGCACTGAGCAGGCATCACCTCGGTTGTCATCACCGCAACTTTGATGCACACGACCACAAAACCTGCTGTGGCAGCACCACCTCCACTCCCTGCAGCATGCCTGCCCTTGGCTGCTTTGTACCACGGGTGTGTGGGGAGCTCTCCTAAAGAAACATCTTCTGGAAACTTCCCTGTTCAGGGGCACGTGTCTGTCTGTCCTGCGGCCAGACTGCTGCCCCCAGCCCTCTCCAGGCCCACCTGCCTGCCTGCACCCTGCAGAGCAGCCGAGCACGGTGGTGCCCTGCCAGCACTATGGATGTCCTGCAACATATGCAGCCAGTCAGGGGCCTAATTAATGTTCACTAACTGTCTTACTAAACCTAGAGAGAATTTCGATATTAATTAAATGCTAACTGATTAGTAAAACATATTTACTGAAGACTGTCACCCAGCTGTCAACATTCAATATATACACTAATAATCAATTTGCATGTAATTAACATAAAATGACTTTAATGTCTACATTAAAGTTGTATTGAAGACATTGTTATTAGCTCAGTAGCCTGCATTCCTCCAAGCCATGTTCTGGATGCATGTAAACCGTTCAAACCCACACTGAAAAAGGTTATAGCTGTCCAGTGTGATGCACACTGAAAAAAAAAGGAAAACATTTAAATTCGGAGTGGATCTAAGTGTGAGCTCATGTGCTTGCATGCCTGTATGCTGCTATAATAAAGAACATCTTTGTGTTGAACACAGGACACAGCAGTTATGACCACGTGCTCTGAAGAGAAAAGGATGTGCCCAGCTGCAAGGCACCCCTGCAGTGGTCAGCAGCGGACAGGAGCACTGCCTGATTCCCAGATCCCTCTTACTTTGCCTGCAATGACAGCTGGCTTCCATTGCAACATGAGCATACAAGAACCAAGTACTGAAGGCTTTCTGCAAACTCTCTGCTTTGCTTTGGTGCCTGAGACATCTCAAGGAAGCATCCCTGAGACTGCTGTGTGGTGGTTTCTTCCCATACTTGGCCCAGGGGCTGGCAGACACAGAACGCCTGGCCCTTGCTGCTGCCCCATGCCCCCAGCAGCCGCCATGCAAGGCCGGGTTCCGCACGCGGCCTGGTGGCCAGTGGCGAGGCCAGGGGCCACTCCCCAGCACTGGCCAGGGTGTGGCTGCGCTGACGGGACAGGCAGTGGTGTGTGCAGGGCAGCTTGCGGAGGAGACACCATCCCTTGGCGGGTGGACAGGCACCCACTGGCAGGCACTGTGCCAGACGGCTTCAGACAGCTTGGGGTCACAAAGCTGTGTCTGCATGGCTGGTCTGCGATGGGCTGGAGACGGAGAGGAACAGATGCCTCCTCAGCATGCAGGACAAACACGCCTGCCAGATGCAAGGCAGGCGAGTGGGTTTGGGAGGCAGAATAACTCTAGAATGCTCAGTGCTATGTGGCTCCCTACCTGCTTCTCAGCAACAGAAAAGCCTGCGACAAGGGATGTCGTATGGCTTCATAAAGCAGCGGCTGCCTTTGGGTCTGAGTTAGCCAAGAGGATGCATCCTGCTCAAAACAGCGCTGCCTGTCTCTGTTCACCTCCTTCACCTGTGTGCCGCTCAGAGACGAGCCCACCTTTCCTTCATCCTCATGAAGTGATTTACTTGCAGCAGGAAAGAAGGTGGTATGTTTAGGGTGAACATCCCCCACCCCCATCCCTCTTCCTCTCATTTAAGTGGAATCAATTGTGCCATTTCTGCTTTGCTTTTCAAAAGCAATTACTTTCATGTCATTTCTACAGACATTCACGGAGAGCGAGAGAGTGAGGGCTTGATTATCCCCCCTCCCATCCCCATCCTGTGGCTTCCGCAGTGGCGGTGAAGTATTAAATTAAATGAGGTGTCTATGGAGCGGCGATGGTTTCAGGTCAGAGGCGCTATGGAAAGCTGTATGCTGCACTGCTCCTGTATATGTAAATGGATATATTAAAACCACTGATGTCAACTTGCAGCACTCATCTCCTCTGCTCTCGGGTGATCAAAGCTGATTGCAGAGGCAATTACTGCAAAGGAAAAGAAAATCACGGCCTCCTGCTCATCCCTGAGCTACCGGAGTTTAATTGCTTAGTGTAGCTGAAGCTGCCTCTCCATCTCCCTGGTGTGCGCATGCACACATGTGGGAGCAGTGCGTGCCATGAAACACAGACAGGAATGGACATTTTTGGGGATGGGCAATGAGAAGCACCCCAAGCAGGGGAAGACCACAACATGAAAAATAATGATGCTTAAAAATGAACTAAACCACTACAGCAGGCAGGGCTGTATCTTAGCAAGCCACTAGATCGATAACATTGGGAGAAAATCAGGGCGGCATAATACATGCCCATAAGCGAGCCTCTTTCTTTCTCTGCTCTTTGGTCCTAGATTCACAGTAAGACTTCTTCAGCCTTTTACAGGCAGTAGCTAATCAGGCTCCCAAATCCTTGTGACAGAGATCAGAATTGAGACCCCTGTCTTACAGCTGGAATGACCTGAAAGAAAGATATCAGTGCCTGCCCTGAGAAGTCCCAACTCTTCACCCTATCCTTGCCTTTGTTTTTTTACAAGCACTTCCATGTGAGTACCAGCAAAGGCAGAGGACACTTTAAGCATGGTGCTCAACCAAGCCACAGCCAGCAGGATCCCAGGAGCCACCCCGAGCTGTTCAGCCTCGCCGTGCGAGACTGAGGGTAACTCGGTGTTGGCTGGATGTCAGCTGCGGAGGACTGACCTCATGTGCTCTGCATCTAAACACCTTCTGTCAGGGCAGTGTGGAGAGCTGAGTCAGCCAGGTTCCTCCTCATGTCTGCCACCTTACCCGCCTCCCTGTTGCTGCAAACCAGCATCCATTTGTATGCCTGTGTCTGAGCAAGTGACTGCAGGACCTGAACAGTGTGAACAGGCCCTGCCCTGCCCTGCTATTTCCCATTACTGATAGAAATGCTGGTGTGGACCAGTTTCTGATGTTGTACTGTCTTCTAGCAGGACTCATACCCAGCCTAGATACTCCCCAGGTAAACACCCGTGTGCCCCCATTAGCTGTCTCACGCAGACGAGGCCTGCAATGGGCGGGATAAAGGGGCTTGAGACAACGCAAGGGGCTAGCGAAGGCTTGAGTCACACAGCCCTTTGGGCAGCAGGCCGCTCATGCACACATAAAGCCACTCAGGACTGTGAACATATACAAATCTTGCCCACGTTCAGTGTCTACACCAGGGAAGAGGTGATGATTAGGGCATGTTAGTAAGCACATGCTAGTAAACACATGTTAAAACTCTGCCTTGTGCCTGAATAGGCGCTGACAGCTGTGCTGCTGCTGTGTAAGCATTTATAAAAGTGCTGTGCTGGCCTGGCCATATGGAGGTTTTCTGTACAGCAATATTGGATTAAATCACTACAGCACCTGATGAAACAGCAAGGCAGCACCTTAAAAGAAGTCTCACTCCCCACTCAGCCAACATGACGCTTGCTGGAGGACAAGAGGAAAGCCAGTGCCTTTGGGGAGTCTGGCTTGCTCCTGTGGAGCCTGGAAGACCGGTTGGAGGGAGCAAGCCACTTGAGCAGCATAGAAAGCAACTGTCTTTTTTTTTTTGCAGGAGGAGAAGAGACCTTGCTGGGAGGAGCACAAACTGAAATGGATCCTAGGCCGTCCTGCTTAGACTGGGCTCCTGCTGTGGACCAGCCCTTTCTCCCCGAGCCCTCCTCCCAGCGGGCTGGGCAGTGGGCACAGTGCTGGCAGTTGGTGCAAGCGCTGCGTCTCCCAGTGGGACTGCACGCTGCCACCCTGAGAGGTGTGGGCACAGCTCCCCTGGCTGGAAGGCTCCCAGGACATCTGCAGAGGGATGTCAAAAAGATGACAAAAGTATAAATGTTAAGTTATTTTGTTTTCTGAATTATTAACCCCTGAGGGTTTCACTTTTGCACTTTACTCCTGTAGCACTGGAAGGTGAATTTTTTTAAAACCACAAAGAAAGCCTGGGACTCTGCTCTTCCTGCTTGATTCTATGGCTGGAGCTTCAAAAAGCCCCAGGAAAATCATGAAACCCAGAAGCAAATCTTGTGATCTGCTCACACTGCAGGAATACTGGGAGCCTTCAGCAGCGCCTGCCCAGGGCCCTCCCTGCCCGCCAGGTGGGCTCTGCCACGCGTTCTCTTCTCTTCCTCGTGAATCTGTATTTTCAGCCCAAGGATGCAATCCTTCTTCTTATTCGTCTTTTTTTTTTCTTTTATGAGCTGCCTCTCTCTTTTTGTTTAGCTGGGAGTGCTCAGAGCCCTTCCCCCACCTCTTTTTCCACTGCTGCTGCTGGTTTTATTCAATTCAACACTTGAGGGAACTGCAGATGAAATGTCTCTGAATCTAAATTGCCAGCAATAGATCTAACAGCCTTCTTTCCTCTCCCCCACCCAAACTCTCCTCAGACAGAATGCTTGAGCACATTGTCTCTGCCTTACTTGGCTTTGGCTGCAAAATACCAGCACAATCAGAGGCACCAAGTATCAGGAGCTCAACACTCACACAACGTCTCTTGCCCGAGTAAATAACAGCATGCACGAAGGAGAGCACGGCACCTGCCGTAACAGGAAGGATGCAAAGACTGGTGAGGCAGAGGTGAACTGCTTCCAGAAAAGCAGCTTGAGCCCAAGAGATCCCTGCAAGTGCTTGTAATATTCTGCTCATGGCCAAGTATGCGGGGCACTGCTGACAAGGACAGTATATGGATTTTGCAGAGCACAGGCACTTGCTATGGCCTCCTGGGTCTCCTGCAAGCAGACAACTTATACTCTAAGCAGGCTAATGCAGCCAATCTCAATGCCACACATGGACATCCAAATTAAAACCATGCCCACTCCCATGTCTGGAGGGGCAGCAGGCTGAAGGCTCTCACAGCACACATTTCTTTACAAGGTACCACCAGACCTTGGGGGTGCAAATCCCAATCCTATCTCTGCAAGCACAGCGAAGGCAGCGCTGCTGCAACAGTGGGTGCTGAGCCAGCAGCCGAAGGGAGAGGCCATCCAGTTAGCAGATAATGCCTCAGACAGCTGCCTGATGAGATGGGAACACGTTTTTCTTTTGGGTGGTAAATGGGGGGGAACCGTCTTGCTTTCGGCAGGGCCTATGTACCCAAGCATTCACATGCTTAGTACGGGGCACACGATGCTATGCAGCCAAATGGCATATGAAAGGATAGGAAATGCACACTTTTTGCTGTCCCAGCTGCACCCCACTGCCAAGCTCCCAGGGCTGCTGCCCCACGGCACAGTGCTCAAGCTGGCTGTGTCTGTCAGCCCGACTTGGCACCTAGGGCCTTGGGAATGAACTTGCAGTGCAGGGGTACTTGGCTTGTATCCACCAGGGATGGATGTTTCTTCTCCAGTGCCTCAAGGAGGAGCCACACCTGTGAGCCTGTGAGCTCAGGAAAGCTGCCCCACCTCTGCTGCTGCTTTCATCACACTCATCCTTTCATGAAGGGGTAGGATGGCACTCAGGGCACAGCCAGAGCCTGAGGCAGGTGAGCATATCCTGAGAGTGGGGCACAGGACAGAGGAGCTCTTTCCCTGTGAATTCCTGCAGCCTACTGCCAACATATTGCCAACAGCACTCGCATCAGCTGTAGGTTCCGAGAGAAGAAATGTTACATGATGGTGCCCTTGCCCCACCACTGCCCACCTCCCCAGGCTTCACCCACAACCTCTGCAGCAACGTGTGGCACGTGGGGTGGTGGAAATGGCATCAAGTTCTTTGTTAAGGGAGATCTGTGGGCCTCTTCTGTTTCCATCTGAATGGCCTTTCATTTTGTCCAGTTCAATGTTTGCTGATTGTTCATGCTGTCTGGAGAAGCTTTGATTAAACCTCTTAATTTTCGGCTAAGCTTTTTCTTTCCACAGGGCAAGCCCTTGACCTAAGAGCATTGAAAAGTGGTCAAAAGGAAAAATAACAAGGCAAAGAGGAAGGAGGAGTAAAAGCTGGGAGACGCAGAGGAATTAAAAGCTTGAAGGAGTCATGACACACAGGCAGAGACTCCTGCGGTGGTTCTGCCAAACAGGAACCTCCACAGAGTTCTGACTCCCTGCAAGACCAAACACTGTGGCTCCCCACTGCAGCTGCCCACACTACTGGTGCTGCTCCACTTGGTTCCATGATGCCCCTAAGTCTGCCCCATGGCAGAGAGGGGGAAAGCTGGAAAGCAATGCTTCCAGTTTCCTTGCAAGGGTGCAGAGGCACTGAGCTCTTCCACCACCGTGTGCTACCTACAGACACTGCAGGGCTCACACTGGCAACCCTCCTGCCACACCTGCACCCTGTGCTCAGCAGGAAGGTGCATACGGGATGCTTCATTATTTCAAACCATGCCAAGAGGACAGGCAGAGCAGAAATACGAACAGAGAGAGCAGCAGCCCTTTGCAGACAAGTACTGATCTGGGTAACTATGCCAGACAGGGTTTGGCAAGCTCAAGCTCCCTTCTTGTTTTCATGACATCCAGAGGGCTCTGCCCGGTGATATCTAATCCATTCCCTGAGCCTTGAAAATGGACTGGATACAGAACTGCAGTTACAGTCACACAAACACACAGCTAAGTGCCATCACCTTCGGAGCTGGGCAAATTAAATGCTTTTTGCCCTTTGGCTGCAGAGAGAAATATTAAAATGTAAGCAGAATATTATTGAAACAATAAATATTTTCTGAGTGTAGAGACAGAAAATGAAATGGTAAGTACACGAGGTATGAAATATTTCACTAATCTCAAATGTCTGTTAATCCTGAAACCTAAAGAGAACAGTTTAAAAGTATCAACTTTACAATTTCAGTATTATTTTAAGAAAAAGACTAGTTTGTGTTCATTCCACGACTGTGAATGACACCCATTTCCGCTGAGATATTAAAAAAGACAACTGACCTCTATGGTGCTCCCCAGCTCCTCCAGTTTTAACTGAAATTCATTCATAATGCACAGATGGTCAGTATAAAAATCTCTCTCATAATGAAAGCATATGTTGAGAACAGAAACAAATAAATGAGGTATAAAAATAAACATACCAAGATGCACCATGCTGACTGCATTATAGATTTTCATATTTAATTAAAAGAAAATCTGCCTTTGGGTATCTGTCATAAGAACAGAGTCCTGCTGTGGAATCCACGGCCTATCTAGGATCTGCAGTAAAGCCAGTCGCTGTGGTCTCTGCGCTCCCAGATGGGGCCTGCATCATTCGGCTGGTCTAGATGTTACCATCATTTGGTTTCGGTGAGGACTGGTGTCTCTCCCCTGCAGTGGAGGGGCCCTGGCAGCTTGCAGCTGATCCACATATTGGGGCTCCATGGGGCGCCAGAAGCACGACTCTGTTCTTACAACAGATATCTGGAGTTACTCTTGTGTTTCAGAATGGTAAACCCAAAAAACGCGTTACTGTGTTCATCTCCAAACAGGACTGCCTAGCACAACAAACACCCCTCTGCCCTCCTCTGCCCTCCTGGCTTAGGCTGGGAGACTCACAAGGCTTGACTCAGTGCTGAGAAGAGATGTTTGTGGAGGGCAGTAGTGGTAAGAACCAGCTTCAGCACAGAGAATCTGAGATGTACCTGGAAACAAAGGGGGAAGCAGAGCACAGGAGTTATGAGCAGGAAAAAACAGTGCATTTCATTCTGTTGTTATTTATAAAGCTCTTTGTAGATCTATCTACCACTGATTAGCAATTCATAGTATTAAAAGTTGCATAATTAGATTTTCAGAAGTGTCTGTAGCAAAAAACATAAATCCCTGTCCTCAGGTACAGCTGCGGGAGCAGCACAGGTGCCAGCGTTCACACGCTGGCTGGCCTGGGGCTGGCCACTCTGCTGTGCTGGCCTGACAGTGTATTGGTCCAGCACAAATTTCCACAGAAATCTTGTTTGTTATCTGAAATGAGCTCACTCTTCACCAGATATTTTATACAGCATGGCTACCATGGATCCAGGCATTTTTACACACGTCATGAGGAATAACCAGATAGTCCTGCTTGGTGTTACATGCTAGAAAGGAACTGCTGGGGAAACACTGCATGTGTGAAAAGCAGCAGAATAAGGATCATAAGGCAATGGATGAGTACCATCAAGACATGATCACTCTGACAGATCTCTGAATTCCCTCCTCAATAGAAAATTCAAGGTTCTGTGATGAAACAAGTAGTCTCTATAAGTCAACAGCTCAGCCTATATAAATCTTTCCTGCCTGACACTCCTACATCCTGACACACTATATGAACTTGAAGGGTGTAGACATGTTCATCCCACTGCTCATCTCCTCTTAATGCAGGATTTCTCATCTCCAACCTGCATATTATGTGATGACACATGAAATATGGGTTATTGGGCACACACTAAAGTGACAGACTTATTGAGAAGGGACTAGTATTAATGTGGACCCATATAAACAGAAGCTAATGATATTGCAGTGTTGTGAAAAAATAAAATGTTATATTGGATGAATGAACAGGATGTAGCCCGCACGGCATGTGATGTCACCCTCCTGCTTGATCCCCAGCTGAAACATGGTACCCAGTGTGGGGCAGTGCACTTCAAAGGTTTAGCGCAGCAGCTGGAAAATTCCCAGAGGTGAATGGTGCAAATGAACCGAGATCTGGAAACATGACCCCTAAGGCAGGAGGTGAAGGAATTCATTTGGTTAGGTTGAAGAAAGAACAACTGAGGGAATTTTCTCGTCAAAAAAATATAAACATGACTCCTGCAAACAGTGAGATTATAATACTTTCCCCATGCCAGCAACAGAAAGCACAAATAGTCATGGTCTTAAATTATATCGGGTAAGAGATTAGGAAAAGTTTTTTAGAGGAAAGAATAATTAGAACTGGAATTCATTGTTTCAGGCTGCAGATTCGTGAGAATCCTCAGAAGCCTTCACTACTAGATTATATACCACACCTGTCAGGAATGGCACACTTGAGGATATGAGGATGGATAGGTAACAGTTCTTCATGTTCTTCTTGTTCCCCTGCTTTTCTGTTACCCTATAGCCATGCAAGAAGAACTTGCTTTATAAATAGGTGCAGCAGAGGCAATTGTTGAAATGTCTCATGCTCCTAACAGCTAAGCCCTGGTGAAGGAGGGCAGGAGCTATCTGCTTACAGAAGTGAAACAGCTGGTACTTCCCTAACCTTGACTTTTGCAAGGAGCTGTGTATCAGAACTAAATCAAATGCCTAACTGCAGACCAAAGAGTGTCTCTTCTGACAGTTCAGAGGGTATGTGAGCCAGGCAGGGTAAGCCTGGTTTCTGCTACAGTAAGCTTACAGGTGATGTCACTAGTGTGTGAGATGACTTCCAGCATCACAGATGCAGAAATGTCTTCTCTAATTAGAGATGCCATTTTAAAATGCTCAGGACAGTGTATTTGGGGTTGCTGAGGATTATTATTCCATGAGAGGAAGTCTTTCGGACTGCAAAGAATAGCTACAAGATGAGAAACATGACTGTAGTTCTCTATAAGCAGGGTGCTACGAGACTAATATCACAGGTATTATTTGCAATATCTTTGTCTACTTTGTCTGCTGCACGCACAAAGAATGCATACAACCTTAACTGATAATGCAAGCACAAAACTAGTGTGCTGCAATGGAAACGACAGCACAGGGGGCAAGAAACAGAATCACATAATGTTTGAGGTTGGAAGGGAACTCCAGAGATCATCTAGTCCAACCCCCCTGCTCAAGCAGGATCACCTAGAGCAGGGCTTCTCACCTGAAGAACAGGTTCCAGTGCAACACCCAGAATATTAGAGAGTTCACTGGTTTCTAGAGCTTCCTACTGCATTTCAAAAGGAATATACAGGCTGTTTGTAACCTGTGTGACACAATTATAGGTGTCTCATTCCTAGATTTGCAGAAACTTAGATATCTCAATTTGTAGCTCTTCTCTTCCAGGTTGATGAGGACAGGACATTTTCATCACTCAGGAAGACTGTGAAATATGTCCAGCAGTAGGTCCTCAATTTATAACAGAAGTTTTAGGTTTCGAAGACAGAAAACTTGAAATTTTTTCTCCTCCAGCAAAAAAAAACAACACCCTGGTATTTATTTCATCTCTCAGATAAAGGTTTGGAAAAAACAGTCAGCAACAAACTGATACAAATCAGAAGAAATGCATAACTTTGGCAGGGTGATATGGATGTCACACATCAGTCCAGTTTGGGCACAGAACTCAGGAAATTTGGGTTTATGAAATCTTTACATTTAACACTGGAATGCTGGCTCATTTTCCCTTCACCACAAGCAAAGACCTTAAGAAAATAACTGCTCATGCCAAGGTCCTGGTAGTTATGGTCATGTTACTACCATGTTCCAATCCAGAATGATTTCTGTTGGAAGATCTCTGACAAAAATCAACTCAGTTGCTAAATGTCTTCATTAAGAACATCAACAAAAAAGGCCTCCATAAACCAGCTGCTTTTTATATCTTTACCAATGCCATAAGACAGTCCCGATGTACACAACTGTATCTCCACTGAAGCAGCTGTGAACTTGTCTGCTCCACTGACCGACTGTGTGGCTGCAGGCAAGTCATTCTGCGACCTTGTGCTGAGAAACTGAATAACAAGCAGGAACTTCACTGGAAAACCTTCAAGAAATTTGTTATCAATTGATCTTGAGATTTCCCGAGGAAACAAATTCCTCAGCTCTTCTCCAAGGAAGCATTTGAGACATAAATATGAGGAAAGTGGAAGATTTGATACACATGGCTATATCATCCCTGCAGTTCATGGGAAGGCCTATAAAGTCAGGCTGATTTATGTTCACTGGAGACCACGAATATACAGAAAAAAAACAAAGGTGAAGGCTGTGGCTTTTGAAGTTAGTGCCAATGCATTCATGGTTTGCTGTAGGAACAATTGGAGCATACCTGGCAACACTGAGGACCTCGTGGTATCTGGATGAAAAAATACAAAGTGTTGATAACCACAGGAAGAGAAACCTGCTCTGAGAACACACTTGCAGAGCCCCACTTCACCTACTTCCATGGCTGTGACTTTAGCAAGAAAACAAAACTCATCTCCATCCTCCTGGCCAGATGCTGTGAGCTATTTCCCAGAGACTGCCCACCACATCCCAGACTCTCGGCTGCGCCACTTGCCTCTGCAGCTGAGCAGAAGCCCTTGTGAAGACTGATCTTCTGAGTAGACAGGGTATCCCAAGCATGCACTACCACTTATTAAACGCTCCTTTGAACTCCTGCTTGTGTACCTGAGAGCAATCACTTGTCTTGAGAATGACTTGCTGCTGAGATAACGTGACTCAAGCTTAAGAAAACAGATGGGACCTGGAAACTGTGGAAGCGGACCACAAGAAAAAAAGTGTCAGGGAAACAAAATACAGCACACAAAGGAGGCCAGTCTTACTAGGGTTCAAAAATACCCTGTCAAACACCTGGGCCAAGCAGAGTGCCCAGGATGAGGGGGCCAGTGCAGCACCTGTGGCAGGTTCCGGCTGCACCTGAGGTGTGCCGATTCTCGGAGCAGCAGGAGCAGCGTCCCGCAGCAGCACCTCTGCAGGCATGGGGCTGGCACCTGAGCACTGCTGGGAAGGGCTCCCCAGAACCTCACCAGTCCTCGCTGATGGGAGGTTTAGAGGCAAGATGGGAAAATAGCACACGGAAAAAAATGAGGAACTAGGAGGAAAACCTTAACCTCACTCTGCAAATCATAATAGCCTTGTCAAAATAAAAGTCAGAGCTAAATCCTCCTGCTGCACACCTTCCCACTCTGGAAACTGTTCAAGCACAGACATTTTCTATTAGCTGCAAACTCTGCATGCATAAGGGAGAGACTCCGGCATAATATCTGCACAATAGCACCTCCATGCAAACACTATAGCAGTAATGGGAAATTTTAATGATGTAAAGCAGCAAGGTCACACGATGTGTCCAGGCAGCCCTTGGAAAGGCACAGTCTCTCCAGATATTACAGAGGAAAGCTCAGAATTGCTCTTGGTTCATTAGGCTTTGCCTGAGGGGTTTTCTTCCACTATTAACTACAAACAAGGTTCAGGCTCTTGTTACTCAGTGTCGTGAATGCAATGCAAAAAGGTGACGGGGAAGGTTTACAAAGAGTCATTTGTAAATATGCTAAGACAATTCAGATACATTTTAAAATCCATCAGACATCCCAGGTAGTAAGTCACCTTAAACAAGAACATTGAAAAAGCTCTGTCAATACAGCAACATCTTTTTCAGCATAGAATTTTTTACATCAACATTGGCAAAGAGTCTGTGCATAAATTACACATAGCAGAACATACAGTGCAATTTCCTTCCCTCTAGGCACTGACACTATGTTTCCCTGCAGCCTGCCTGTTTCTCCCAGCTTTATGACCCCAATGAGATGAGTTCTCGCTGTTTTTTTCCTTGTTACATTTTGATATTTCAAAGCATGGCCTGCTTCTCACTCCCATCTCCCCGCTCCACATTATTAATGAATTGGAAAGCAGACATCATTAGTTTTTTGAGACCATTTCTTTTAAAATTTACAGAACCCTTCATCTGAATCCCTAGAGCCAGTCTGCTGTTCTCATCTTAGAATCTTATTAGCATCATATCTCCTGGATCCTGCCATGCAAACTGCATTGCTATGCACTTTCTAGCACTTGACCCTTTTGCGGACGGAATTAATTTCCTCTTTGAAGATAGAGCAGCATGCTGTTGTGCTTGTTAAAGAAAGAAAACTCAAGCTATATGATGGGATACAAGCAGAGGATATTCTCAGTTAAATATAGGCCACTACAAGATTTTCTATAGGGAGGTTGAGAAAGATTGGTCAAGAGAAATAACAGACTGATGATGCTTTATTACCAGAAACATCTTCCAAAAGAGCATGCAAATAAGCTGATTGACAATACTCACTGGGAATTTGTTTTTATTCTATAATTTTTTTTTTTTCCAGCAGCATTGTCTTTGTCTGAAACCCTTTGCATCCTCCACCTGTTTCTGTGTGCAAAATACCCTGAGACTTTTGGTTGTTGAATTAATGTGCATACTACAAAGAACCAGAATTCACTTTCTGCTTGGGGCACTGAAAAGGTGCCGAAGCTGTTTTTGAAGTGCATACAGAGAAATAGCCCTTGTAAAAAGAGGTCTTTCTATAAAGGAATAAAATGTCTATCACCCTGAATGCACTGATGTCATTACAACTATCCCCTCAAAATGCACAACATTCTTACACGTTGTCTAAATCTAAAGTGTTTCTTGCTCAGTTTGCTATTTCTAGTTCCATAGCTTGCTGTCTACTGGATAATTTGCCTCATCTGCATTGTTTTTACAATTTTATTTCTGTTTAAGCAGTTTAAGCAGTTTAAGCAGTTTAAGCAGTAAAGTTTACTATGATTACTGTAGAAGAAATTCCTTAGCATGAAGACTTTATCCCTTTCATAAGCTCATCAGGAATACACTAATAAAGAACTGTAGAAGTTTATTTTTAAGTAACTTGCAAAAATGTTAAGCCAAAGAACACAGAATAACAGAGCAAAGCTTAAACCTTCTCTACCAGCAAAGCTACCAGACTCAGGAATTGGAAAGGGTCTGGGATAGCTCAAACATCAGGAGGTGGGCTGGGTCACCAGTTCAAGCAGATAGCTGACTGGATTGCTATTTCGCGTGGCTGTGCCATGCTCCAAGTGAAAAGAGCTGGGAGATGTCCAGCTAGTTTCAACCACACCAGGGAGCCACAGCTCCTGGGCAGTTTTCCTGGAGTCTAAAGAAAGAGGACAACTTTCATTCCTAAGACCTCTGCACACACCAGCCTTGTTCACCAAAGCCAGCCCACAAGTCAGCCCTGAACATGGTCTTTTCTGTGAAGCTTGGACCTCATTTAACTCGCACAATGGCCAAAACTTGATAATTACCTCCAGACATCTCTTACTAGCACAGCAGAATACACATCAGAGAAACTAACTAGTTCCTTTATGAAGAGCCATGCTCAGCAACCCAGTCACCTTTCTATCTTACTCACTGTGATCTGGAACATCAGTGTTCTCAGGAAAGCAAACTTCCTCATTAAAGGATGGCAAGGTGCCCTGAGGCGTGCAAAAACCCAGGTGTTTTTTACAGGCCTAAGTAATACTGAGTCAATGAGTACCATGTCCATCAGCTTATCCTTTATATGTCTTCCAAAAGAGCATGAGGAGAATTGCTGGAGAACTATGACTCACTCTTTTCTTCTTGTTTACTACCTGCTTTCTGAAAATGTGGGGGATGTTTGTGCAGAATTCATCAGGAAAATGGTGTTAACAGCAGCAGCGCAAGTGCCAGACACAGACTGGCAGAGAGCTTATGAATAGTACAATGAATGATCTATAGCAAAAGCCATGGGCAAGAGCTAGCCATTAGTCTGGGGCTTAGTAATGCACTCTTCAAGTACATTACTCACCAATCCATCAGGCAACCTGCTAAAGAACTGAGAGATTCCAGCACTTTTAAATCTGTAACGCAATGGCTGGCAGACTGCACTACATGCCCTAGGTTACAAGGGCATGGAGAAAGACAATTCATTTTGTGTCATAGCCAGTATTTCTTCTTCTCCTTTTCTGTGTGTACTTAAGAAATGGACCTTCTATTATCCGTAGATTAATAGCCAGGAGAATGCTCTGGTGTCTCTGCTAACATTAACTACTGAGGAAGGCTTTCAAAGAATGCCTCACCCTTACAGTTTTCATTAGCTGGACTAAGTGTGGAAGCATGCACAAGAAAAGGTTTCATTTCTTAATTTAAAAATAGTGCCTAGAATAGAACTTTTTTTAGAAAAAATACTACAATTACAAGATACTATTAGAACATTGGATATGATATAATTTAGGTTGTCAGCATAATTTGGGCCCTTCTGTATAAGCATATGATAGACTCCAACTAACGACCATATACTATCTCCTGGACTCATCCATTCACAAGGTGGATAATGTACACAGAAAAGGTAATCAGTCAATATTTCCTTTTATCTCTCACAAATTACTGTGTGGCTCCAACATGCATTTACTGCACACTTTTCAAACCTCACATAGAACATTGTTATTAGTCTCCTTGTGGGATTTTCTGCAACATTCATTACTGTCTAAATTCTCCAGGAAGATTACCTAATCTTAGCACACCTGTGAGGAAAGAGTTTTATTACCCTCACTTTAAAAACACAGAATTGACACAGAGAAGGATTCATGCATTAGATGACCTCTAATTTTAGGTGCTTGATTTCAAGTGTCTGGTTCTGATTTGTGAAGCATTTACCAACTTTACAGCGTTTCATGTGTTCCAAGCAAAACTGGGAGCACTCAGCAATTCTACAAAGAAAACCTTCATGTTCCAGGCTGAAAACTTTGAAGATAAGGAATGCACAATTTGAGGCTGGCTTCTCTATTGTCTCTAGTAACATGACAAGCCTGTGGCCACACCTGTCACTAAAAGCAAACCCCCATTGACACAATTCCCAAGCCACTGTCTGTCATTCATTAACACTTCCAGGTTTCCACAACAGTTGGGTGAGAAGTCCTACAGACTGCAAGCATCTCTACTATACATTTTATCTGTTCAGAAAGCAATATTCAATCCATGAGCTAACTGCTGCAGCATATAATCAGAGAATAAGATTATAAGGCATATGCACAAAAAGGCTGAACTGAATCATGAAGGCCCAATCATACTAAGTTTTGCAGTCTGGGAATGCAGGCAGGGTGTGGTACTACTGTGCTCGTATGAGGGTAGAGTACACACACAGGGAATGGAGACAAGAGAGAATCCCAGGCATTGCCAGCAGGATGGGAGGATAAGAAATTTTTAAGTTAAGGCTAAATCTAAAGGCAAAGTGGAGCACCTTGCTAAAATAGTCTGGCAAAAATATTGAGGTCTTTACACTGAAGCACAGAGGCTTTTGAGTTTTCAAGAAAATATCTGTAAGGTGCCCCCCCAGTCTTGAACAATGCATGCATTTTTTTTTCTATTAAACTCATTTTTTGAAGAAGTGTTCATGTTTTGTTTTTTTTTTTTTTCCAAGAAATCACCCCAAAAAATCATGCCAAGACAAAAAAAGAACATAGAAAATATCATTTTTAATGTGGGTAAAGAAGTGGCAAGCCATCAAAAAGAGAGTCTTTTAATAGAAAAGGTCAATACTAACTTTATGTGACAACATAAGGTAATATTACATTCAAGTAACTTCGTACATTCGTAGCTTCAAACATTAAAGTTTAAATGGTAAATTGACTTTGAATACTTAGGTTTAAGCACACGTACACTGATCTGCAGCCCAGAAGACCACAAACAAATTGCCAGTGACAGTGCAGAAAAAGGGAGAAGTGAAGAAGAAAAAAAGCTACAACACTGGAGGGTGAGAAAAGAGGACAGGAGACAGGAAACTGGAAGAATGCATGAGAAATGGAAAAAAGATGCAAGGAAAAGCATATAAGCATGGCAGAATTGAAATCAAAGTCTTGTATGAGGTAAAAACAGCATCACTTGCAAATCAGTTCAAAATTATTTAATCTAACTGTTGCAAAATCTAGAGCAAACTCTTTAATTTGGGTTCAGAGTAACAATTTGGTAATTAATCAATGCATGCCTCTTTTAAATGAAGATAAGAATGTTTAGACAGGATTTTACACCATGAATTAAATAATTCATTTTTAAAAACAATTCAGATTTTAATATGGATGATGCCTCAAAGAAGCATCAAAGACAAGGAGAAAAAAACACAGAGAAAATAGAAATTTCTTAGTTATACAAATACACAGAGAAAATCTAAGGTTAAACCAGTGCAAAAGTCCACAGGATTTTTTTTTTGATCTTTTCTGAAGGGGCAGACTATTGCTCTGCAGAGAGGGAGGTCTGAGCAGCCCCTGTTTTGGTGACTTAGTTCCCTGCACCTACTGAATATGTTGATATTGGCACTTTCTGGATGTTTGCATGCAAGTCTGAGAAGCACAACTGGACATTCACACCTTGTGCTTCGGTGTTTACTTAGTGTGCTTACAGTTGTTCTTTGCTTTATTTTAAAAGGTCTTAAATACTCTAGTGTAGTACAATTCAGTAGTTATTTCAGCACTTAGTGGGAGAAAATTCTGAAGCCTTGGTCTATTTTTTTTTTCTGCAACCTTCTGCTGTGCTTGGCTGGGTCTCTGCGGGTGCAGTGTGCAGGTGGAGCTGGCCAACCAACCCTAGAGCAGTGTCTGAGTGTGTGGCAAGCTGTGCCAGATGCTGCACACTGTCCATGCCACTGGAATTCATGCTTTCTTGCCAGAATTCTGTTAGCACATTTCCTGGTGACTTCCTGGATGATTTCCTGTTAGCACATTTCCTGGTCACCTAATGAATGTTGCACAGGATCACATCCAGGTGGGTTTTGAATATCTCCAGAGAAGGAGACTTCACAGCCTCTCTGGGCAGCCTGTTCCAGTGCTCCGTCACTCTCCCAGTAAAAAAAGTGTTTTCTGATATTCAGCCGGACTTCTCGTGTTTCAGTTTGTGCCTGTTGCGTCCTATCCTGTCGCTGGGCACCACTGAAAAGAGTCCTCTACCACCACCACTTCAGACATGTCACTGCTGAGGTGCTGGCAGTGCAGGCAGCTTGTCATCACACAGGGTTTCTTGCAGGATGAGGCTTTCCATGCTCTGCTCAAGGAGCTGAGCATAGAAACAGCTACACTGCTCTGAAGCTTACTGCCTAAGCTCAAGGTCACTTTTCTCCAAGCACAAGGCAAGAAGTGAACCTCTGAGACAAGCAGGTATGTTTGCCTCTCCCGTAGCTCTTCCCAGAAGATGCATGTGCTGCAGAGCACACAGGGCACAAGCGCCCCTCCTTCAGCCCTGGAGAGCACCACAGAGGGACCCCCAGGCTGGGAGCTGGAGGATGACACAAAAGAACTAATCAGTTTTCTGGGAGCTACATTACTGCTGCCTGCTTTGATCTGAGCTATGGGGCTTCAAAGCCCAAAAGAGATGCCTTTGGCTCTCTTGACCCTCTTCAAGCAGATGTTGAGCTGCCTGTGGCTTGTGCTCCACATTCTGAGACTGGAGAACCATGAAGGAACCTAGCACACGTGCTGTGTATTGGAAATAGGAGACAAAGCAATAGCTATTTCTCCATGTTATAATATATTAATGTTTGCAGCATGCAAATCATACCCAGAGATGTAATTGCCACCTTTTGAATTGCTTCTGTTTCCTGTTTCTCTGTTTTTGCCCCTTGCTCTTTCTACTTGCTTCCAAACAAAAGAGTCAAAACTGTTTTTTTTTTCCTTTATTTATTTTATTTTTTTTTTCAAAAGAGTGACTCAAGGCATCATTGAACACCAAATTAACACAAGAAGCAAACTGGTATGTAAAAGGACCATTCAGTTATCAGCCACAAAGTTATGCAGCTTTCCACTGCTGTGACAGAAATGAGGAGGGAAGGACATAAAACAACTAAATGGCAGCAGCAGGTATTCACCATGAAGGTTTCCACACGCATGAACTTACACACACAGAACGAACACAACTCTGCTGTGCCTGTGGGGAACTCTCACCCTCAGGCTAACCCTAAAGCAAGCATTAACCTACTTATTGCACCCTTAGGCAGTTTGCTGGGTGAGAAAGCTGACTATCTGGGAAGGAAGGTGAGTGGATCTCAGCACATCCTAAGTACAATATCCTCTTCTACCACTGAAGAACTACAACTGCACGGTGAAGGCCCAGTCTGAATTACCTTTATCAAATCTATTGTTCTGCCCATCTCACATGGTGAGTAGAGAACAGGGACATGACCATTTGCCCAGCTCACAAAGCACCCTCAAATTTCAGCTGCTCTTGAAAGAGGAAAACACCACCTGCCAGTGTGGGAAAACTGCCAAGGGCTCTGTTGTTGAACCCATGCTCATTCAGGCTTTGCTGATCAAGCAGCATTTGTCCCTTCAGAAGATTTATCCTGCATCCTGCTTTCCCTTGCTTACCACTGAACTCAGAAAACCTGCCACTGACCTGACTGTCACCTTGCATCTTCAGGAGCTGACATCAGTGTTTCCATTCAGCCATATGACCACAGAAGCAGCAGGTACTGCTGCCAGTTTTAGCACCAGTCATCATAGTGTTACCATTGAAACACACACATGCCGATGCTGGAGCAGACTGTGCTAGTCATTGTTGGTCTGGGAACAGCACCATGATGAGAGTCAACGGCAAAGACTGAGAAAACCAAATCACTGAACTAGCAAAGAAAGTAGGCATCACCGAAACAAGGCACCAGGACTGGCAAAACAGGGAAAAGAGTGACAGATGGTATATGGCCCTGGGTATAGAGCCAGAGACAACTAAGTGAGCAGGAAAATAAGGTGGGTGGACAGGTGAGCAAAGGGGAGAGCACCAGCTGAGAGCATGTCGATCAATTACAGTAGGAATGTTTATAAAGCTATGGCTGGCCTTTGCTGAAGAGCTTTCACCTGTACTTGTGGCACCGACAGCTAGTAATGTTTATGGACTTTTTACACTTGGGAATACGTGTTTAGAAAAGGAACACATGGTCGCAATGAAGAAAAACCCCTAATCACTCCAAGAGTCTAAGCTAAGAGTCTAACCTTACAAAATCCCTTCCTTTGATTACTGGAGCAAAATGTAAATATTCAGCTGAATTTTATTGTGCTATGGTATTTAATCATTTCATTGCCAATCAGAGTTATGTATTACAAATACAGATCAGTTCCAGTGACTACTGTAGACAGACTACCAGAGGCCACAAACAGGACCTTCCGATATTCAGGACCTTAACATCAGGCTGAACCCTGATAAAGAACCAGGATCCCTTCCAACCCGAGCCATTCTATGATTCTATTATATGATTCTACGAAGGATCCTGATTTTTATATGGGACTTTAGCACCCTGCTTTGTTTCTCTCAAGATACCATTCACACAGAACCACTCCATTTCCTGTGTCTGCACTGCATAGACAATATCTGCCTGCATCATCTTTGATATTTTTTAACCACTCTATACAGAATCATACTGTACAGTGCCATCTCACTGAATCTTTGGGTCCATTTGAACCCAGGTCCAGGGGTCAGACTGCCATCCTAGTTTTATCTAGACTATAAACATTGGAACTGCACATTACAGTCTATCTGTCTGACTGTTTTTCATTGTATATACTTTCTCTGTCCTACAAGTTATCAACTTGCTTCCTTTTAAAGCCTGCAGTCAGCTTTAATCTACTTAGTTGGGATTAATGAGAGATTTGTTAAAGATTTAAAGATTTTATACACTTTGCTTACAACTGTTGTTATCTACAACCATCAGGCAGTAAGTCCCATGCAGACAAGCTGTTTTTTATGTCAGGCACATCCATCAGGTGTGCGAAGGCTGGTAACGCAACACTGATGGCTGATGCCTGTTGCTGGCAAACTGATGCCTTCATGGAACTGTTCAGAAAGCAGTGCTCAGACCTTTGTCTGCACCTCATTTTTCTTGTGAAAAAGTGAAAAAGGCCAGGATGAAGCTGGCAGCTCAGAACATGGGTTGCTACATTGGCATCAATAGCTCAAGCTGTCAACGAACTCAGCGCTTGCAGGAGTGGGAAATGAGAAGCATCCATGCAACCCAGGCTAGCATTGGCTGATGTTGCATGCCTTATTCAGGATCGGTGAGGAAGGAACTGGAGCTCCAGGTGGCCATCTGTTACTGTATTCTAATGGCTTAAACCAGCATTCATATTGGAGGAATGGAAGGTGGCAAGAGAGATGTGATTCTTTAAAACAAGGATTCTGTGTTGAATGTGGCAACTCTTCTTGGTGGAAATTATAATGACAAATAATGTTAGTCAGCACATGGTTAAACCATGCTGCTGGGGAGGCCCCCACATTCAGAGAAGCCTCAGCTCGCAAGTCTATTAGAGATCTCTGAATGAGCACATGAATAAAGGAGATTGGTGTGATACAGTGTGCTGAACTTCCAGCGAGAACCACCACCAAAAGCTCTTAGAGAACCTCCACTGTTACGGGCCGAGAGGGAGATCTCCTTTGCATTATTGTGACTGAAGGACAGAAGAAAAAAACACAGTATGACTGCATGGTCAGTGTTCATGGCAAAGGAGGTGGCTGGTGGTCTTTGTGTCTGTAAGGATGTTCTGTGACAAGGTGTTCTGCTTGTCCTAAGAGCTGAGATGCCAAAAGTCCCACATGCAAAAAACAACCTCCTGCCTGGAACAGCCACGGCTAGCAAAAAATCCTACAGGTATGCTATGGAATGTCTCTCCTTCATGATTCTGCAATTTAGACATTATTGTTGGGAAAACCCCAAGGGGTGCTCTTTGGATAGAAAAGCTGAGAATTGTCACTGAAGTCCCTCACTGCAAACTCCTCAATTAACAAAAATGCAGTAAAGTCCATTAAATCTTTGCTTAATCCTGGCCTTATGTAGACAAGACTATTACAACAGTTTTTTTCGCTATGATGACTTTGAAGTACACAAGTCAAGAGGAAAATGATGAGATGGGCTGCTAAGTGGTGAACTGTGTGCCACTTGTCCAACTGTTACTTTCCGTATAAATTTTACAGTAGGTAATTTGGAAATCCATGCTTAGAGATACATACCCTTCATATTTCTCATCTTTCACACTAGAAATGTACTTCCTCCATGACTGGTTGAGTTTTGCACCAATGCCAACCAAAAATTTAATTTAAAGTAAGTAAAGCCAGGAGCTGGACTCGATGATACTTGAGGGTCCCTTCCAATTCATGATATTCTATGATTCTAAGTGTGGATTGAATTACCAGGATGCAAACATGGCTGTCCAAATGAGTCCCTCTTAATGAAGACTAGATGCCTTCAATGCAGACATAATAAGCACTCATATTAATGTGCTCAAGAGCAAATTGCCTAAACAATGCCAGGTCAGGAAGCCATTTCAACAGCACAATAGGTGCCATTTTGCATGACTCTGCCAGTCAACTTGATTGGTGTTTCAGATGGCTTACCTCCCTCAGGGTACAGAAAGCAAGAATTGCAGAGAAAGGCCCGGGTAAGTCTCAAGGAGAGGGCTGCAGGGAATCCTTCAAATGCAGCAGGTGGGAAACCAGAGGCCAAGCACTGGAAGACACAGGAAGAAAACACAAGTTTGTCAGGTGCACTCTGTTCAGCTGGCAAAAAACACCACCTCAATAATAACACAGACAATAAATAATACTGTGTGAAGGATTTGCCATGCTACAGACCGTTGTTACATGACCTACAAAGGCCAGAAAATCTTTGGTAGATGTGGAAGTGTCAGTGCATATGCCAGATGAGTTGTCATTCTCCCACCTGAAAGATCCTTTTTCATCCCTAAATACAAAGCTCAGGGCATTCACCAGTCCTCAGAGTAGCATCAAAGAACACAAGAGAGCATTCATGAGTTTTGGTGGTTTTATGAAAACACTGAAAAGCGATCCATATACAGAAGGCCCTGCACACTGGGAGGGAGGGAGTGCCCTAGCAGGCAGGTCTCCCTGGGGACAGCAGAGCAGGGCAGATCGGGACGGTGTGCCAGGTTTCCAGGGCAGTCCTGTGCATTGGGAGAGAGCAGGTGAGGTAGGGAAACATGAATTGTGCAGTGTGCCCCAAGAAGGAGAAGAGAGCTCCGTCACTGCTTCTGTGGCCGCAGTGTTGATATTCTCCTTGCGCCACATGGGTTAGAACCAGTAGTGGGGAGGGAGCACCAGAGCCAGCGACCCATACAGATGAGAGCACAGTCAGCCCTCCAGAAGGAGCTGTGGGCTTTCCCCAAACAGAAGTGGCATTCCAGCACCTGCAAATTGCTATACAGCCACCGAGGTTCTCCTCCCACCCCATGACCCCAGGCCTCAGTGCCAGCCAGCCCCTGCAGGAATGGCCATTGCAGGCACCACTGGAGAACAACTCTAAAATCCTGGTGTGGAATCCTCTGACCTTGCACCAAACACCCTAACGAGCAAACAGATCATCTCCTTTCCTTTCCAATTTACAGGAACTTTTGTGATGAATAAAGCAGGGACTCTTTCTTGGAGGTATAAGTGGCCCTGACAGTGCCACCCATCCAGAGCCCCTGCTTGGGGCGCCAGGATGCTGCCCAGGGCCACCACGCTGTTCCTTTCCACTGCCCTTGGCCCTCCACGTAGCTGTAAGTCCACGTCTCCTCACAAAGCGCCTGCCTCCTGCTGCCCTCGGCAGCCACACCAGGTATTCCTAGTGGCACCGATCCAGCCCTTTGCTGTGGACAAGCTGCATGTCAGACTCAGCTACTTATCTGCTAATTTCAACAGTGAGGACCAGCTCTGGAGGACAGTCACACACACACCCCCCCCCCAGTGCAAAGGGAGGGCACCAAAGTGGAGAAGTCATGAGCAAAACATGCTTTGGAGTCTGGATGGGCTGGTGCCTCTCACCTTGCCTGTCAGGATAGAAGACAAGCCAGTTTTGTCCTCTCTATACCTAATGCAGAGTCTCCACTTACCTTCCCACACCAGAAATCCTACAGTCACAGTTAAGAGCACAGTTTACAAAATCATTACATTATATTGGAGAAGTTTTGTGTAACGTACGCTGTCAGAATCAAGACCTGTACTCTACATGCATATACATCTATTAAATAAAGCACAGGAAAATGCGCATTATTTTGAACCAGATTGCAAGTTAAAGATTCATCAGTTCATATAACTAACACAATAAAAAATGTTTTGAAACCAAAGAGACAAACACAAGTGTTTTTACAACCCAAAACGCAGATTCTTGTGAAAAGCAAACCATTCTTTCCTGCCCAAAAGCCATTTCAGTATGACCCAGAGCTGAGACTCAGAACTGAGGAGGGCTGCCACTGAGCTGCCCCAGCCCTGGGACTCACCACCCTGTTGCCACCCACGCAACGATGCCTGGGACCGGACAGCCTGTGATTCGCGCGCTCCGAAGACACGCCGCAGTCGCAGTCACACTGCAGCTTCCCACGTGCCAGGGTTTGTTATTATTTACCCTCTCCCTGTGCAGACAGCTCAGAGCAGCAGCATCCCCATATGAAATGAGAGCCTACCTGCATTCTCTTGGTGCTCCTGAGATCTTCAACCATGCAGAATGAAAAAAAAACACAAACAATCTTGGCCCCTGTCCTGCATTTCCAGAGTATTCCAGAGACCTTTTCATTGCTGAAACTGGATGCTGCCTGCTCTATGCAGGAAGCCTGAGGTCTCTCCCAGGGGCATTGCCACCCCTGCACTGACCTTGCTGCTCTTTGGAAGGTCAGGCACAGGCCTCCAACTCAAGGCATGACTTGCGGCGCGTTTTGGATGAGCAGCAATCCCGCCATGCACGTCAGAGGCAGGCGTCCACGCACTGCTCCCTGTGCGTGCTGTGCCCACAGAGCTAGCATGCCTGAAAGGCACACTCTCCTGCTGGTAGCAGCCACAGAGCCATCCAGAGTGAATCACGGACCGAGCTAGCCTGCACAGGGCTGCCTGGCTGCAGAGGAGTCCCAGCTCTGGTGCACTAGTCGGTCGCCTTCTGGAGAAGTTCGGAGTTGAGCAGGTGGGGGCTTGGCGGGGCAAGAAACAGAAAACAAGATAAGGGGAAATGCGTGGAAAGGGGGGGCTTGTTTCTCATTAATGAGCATTTCAGCTGCTGGTCTGAAGGAAGACTTTGAAAAGAAAGCACAGAGCCCTCCTGGCAGGGCAGTGAGCCCAGCTGCCCTCCCCACATCTCACTTTTTATAAATTCTGGGAAACACTTTTAGACAGACACTGGCACTCATAAATTATACAACTCATTTGCATATCCCAGTCATGAGGCATTATGCAAATGTGACCTGATTTGCATAATGGATTCCTCTTGTCGCTTCACTTGCTTCATGCTTTTAAAAAACAAAATGAAATAAAATGAAAGCACAAGAAGGTGAAAGCGGCAAGTTCCCGGCACTGCCACGTCTCCTCCCAACTGCACTGTCATTCACCCTCACTTGCAGCAGAGATTGGGGCGAGGGAGAGCGAATGCAAAAAAACAAAGCCCTCACATGGTTTATTTCTCTTGTAATTACAATGAACTAACTTTCCCCTGGTTGAGATTCCTCACCCCAAGCGACATATCTGAGCCAATTAAGGAAACAAAAAAATGCCTGGGAAAACAGGATAAATGGAGAAAAGACAGCAGTCCTCAAACTCCCCACCTCACCATTTCCAGGTTGCTTGGGGCGGGGAGCCCTGCGGTGCGAAATCCAGCCAGGGCTGGCCGCTGGCGTGTTACCGCGAGCCTTTGGGGGGAAAGCCTTGCTGCTTTGACTTGGGTAGAGCCTGCGTTCCTACCGGGAGGGTGGCGGGAGTGCAGAGGGGAGGGATTGTTTTGATTGTTTATCACAAACCATGATGGTGACATATTGGGAAGGACGAGGCGGGTGCGTGCCGGCTCCCTCCGCCGCGGGCAGGCAGCCTCCCTCAGCCCGCCGTGGTTTTGCTGCGGGCTCTTCCCTGCCCCCCTGCACCGGCACGGGCAGCAGAGCCGTGCCAGGCGGCTGGCGGCTGTACCCTGTGGGAAAAGTTAACTGTAATTCTTCAGCTTTTAAAATCAATTAACCCGTGTGTTAATTAACGTCAAGTCGACGGGAGGAGGAGGAGGAGGGGAGAGAGGGAGGGAGGAGGGAGGAAAAAAAAGCTGCAAGGGCGGATGGCAGAAGAGTTGGCACAGTGCCATCCATTCAGTGGCAACGCCACAGTTCCGTGTGATAACGGCGGCGGGTATATGTTACGGGGGCCCTGTGCGCAGGCCAGACAGTGCGGTAACGCTAAGGGAGATTATCCAGACCCCCAGGAGCAAACAGCGAGCAGCGACCGAAGGCGCGAGTGCCAGGATTACAGACGAGGTTCTTCCGCTGCAAGCCCTTCCTCGGACGCGCGCAGCTACTGGGGAGCGGGGCTCCCCCACCAGCACGGCACGACCCTGACTTCCAGCACTTTTTCCCCCCTTTAAACGTCATTCTGCCGCAGTGGAGCCAGCACAACGGATGCTTTCACACCCTGTGAGACAAAGGCCGTCGTCTCCGCCATGACACCGTTCTGTTCCAAGCTGAGGCCGGCATCTTGGAGTCTTTAAAAATAAAGGGAAAAAGGAAACGCGAACAATAAAAACAGCAAAAGAAAAAAACCTCAGCAACAAACCCCTTGTGCCCGTTCTCCATGCCAGGGGCAACATGGGCATCTGTCGCAGCAGAAGGCATTTGTGTGGGGCTTTCTTTTTTTTTCTTTTTTCTTTTTTCGCAAGCTGTTGGCGTTTGCCATTCAGGTTCATTTACAATTAACTCCAAAAAAAAAAACCAACAACCACACCCAGCCCAGTCAACAACAACAAACAAAAGGGAGTAGCCGACATCGAGAGAGAAATGCCATAAGAAGCTGTAAGAATGCAGGCTACAGATGATGCCATTTGCCATTCGGACAACCTCAGGGAAAGATGCCAATTCTGCAGCTCGGGAGAGACTCCGAGAAAGGAGCATGAAGGTCTCCAAATAGCATGCCGAAGGAAGGAAGGAATACCGCTCTTATAGGGCAGGATCACAGCTGCATACAGCCTCTGCTGGGAGGAGAGGGAATGTTTATAGATGGAGCGAGAGATGCCTGTGCATGCACATACGCACACACAGAAGTGTGCGTATGGACACACATACACATATGCACACAATGCCTCAGATGACTGCAGATTAGATGTGCGAGTGTGTGTGCGCTAGATATGTGTGTATACCTCTGAGTATACACGTGTGTGGATATATATATTTGTGTGCACGCATGTAATATACATATACACACGCAGAGAGATGTATGTTTGTGTGCTTGGGTGAGACACATTTAGACACACACACATACACACATGCACTTACACAGTGTAAGTATACATCCCACTTTTTGACCTAGGTATACACAGAAGACAAAATAAAAATCATACTCCAGCAGCAAGCAGGCAGTCAGAGATTTATCTACATTCACTGCTATCACCAGGGAGATGAATGGGGCCGATCTGAAGCCCTTTGCAAGATCCACTATGGGAGTGAAGGAGGAGGAGGGATGCCACACAGACATGCACAAACTTGAAGACAGAGAGATTTGGAAGGTGCTACTTGTGAAACCCAGGTGGCACTCCGGAGGGGTGAGTGAGGGAAAGAGCCACACACCCTCTGCAGGGTCCGGAGGGCTTGAGGCTTTTGGAAGAGGGCGTCAAGGGACATCTGGCTACTTACGTTGTCTGCGTTGCTGAGGATCCTGCAAGGTGTTCTGTTGGCACCGGGCGCTGAGCCAGGCAAGGGCACTGGAAACAAAAGGGAGAGACAAAAAAATAAAGTCATACAACGGGAATATTAATTGCCTCTCTTGCGGATTTTACAAAACACACAAAATGTTTTCTTTTTGCCTTTTTTTTTTTTTTTTTTTTTTTTTTTTGTGGATTGGCGCGCTTCCCTTCTGCATGGAAAATACTAGCATGGGATTTACAGCCCAGCTACAGGGCTCGGGATTAACAGCGCTGGCATCTTTTGGGCATATTTTTTCTTTTAATGAATGAGCTTTCGCTGTTAATGAGGAATAATCGTTTGGCTAATGAGCTTTGAAACATTAAGAGAAAAGAGGTTTTTTTTTGCCGTTAATCGCCCTGGTGCGACCGCATGGATGGATTACAAAAGACAGCAGTAGGAACGCAGTACAAAGGGGGGGAAACGTCTTCTGGAGTGGGATAAATGCAGAGATGGGTGATGCGTCCCTGCATCTCTCCTTCCTTTTCTCTCTCTCGCTCTCTCTCTCTCTCGCTCGCTCGCTCTCTCTCTCTCTGCCAACTGCTATGGGTTTCCATAACTCCGCAATCAAAGTGGATGTTCGGGAAAGGTTATTATAGTCAAACAGTGAAGCGTCGGCTGTTAATGTCTCCAGTGTTTAATCATCATACAGTAGAATGGTTTTATGCATATTTCATTTGCATATCATTAAACTGCGTTAGCGCGGGACGTTCAGAGCTGGAGAGGTACGAAGTTGGGGGGGAGAGAGGGAGAGCGAGAAAGAGACAGAGAGAGAAAGGTCCCTATGATGCCTATCTTCAAAAGCCAGGGACTCGTTCCATGATCTGTCTTCTACTTTTACTAAAATCATGATGACTTGGAAACCTTTGAAGTTGGATATAACCTTGGATTCTTCTAATTCCAGCAGAGTGATGTATTAGAAAGGGGGAAATGATGCTGCGCTAGACATTTAAAGGAATATAAGCTCCAGTGGAATGGAAATAGGAGCTCTTTGGGGAACGAACTGGCAGAGCCAGCCACAGCTTCGACAAACACCACACTTCTTGGTTAATACTAGTAAAGGATGCCAGAGTAAAACAAAAGAAATGAAGACAACGTATACATTAAGATGGGGATTATATTTCTCTACTCTTTCTCTTTTTTTTTTTTTTTTTAAGGTAAAAAGAAGGATGGAACCAGCGGTAATTTACAAACTAGTTAGTGAACAGTTGCCTCTTTCTGTGTTTGTTTTTCTTCTCTCTTTATTTTGGAGAGGGGTGTTGTCACCGTTGAAGTGATTAATCAATTATTTGGTAGCTCAGATCCTTCTCCACTGGCACTGATCAGGATGAGAAGGTGGTGGTTGCGGGGGGAGGAACACAGTGGGCTCTTTGTAGATCTTATACATGCACAACATATTAATTGGGGTCTTTATAAAGCTCCCTCAATAGACTGTTTCTTTCGTGGTAAAACAGCAGCTGGTTAGCCACCGTTGGCAACTCTTCAAATATCACTTTTGCTGGGGGCAATTCTTTTGCTGTTTGTTGATTTGCTTTATTTTCTTTCCCAGTGGAGGGGGCTATGTGTGCAATGCTACCACTACGCACCAGTTTTGAATGGCAGACAGACAGACAATATAGATATCAAGACAATCTCTCGAGCTGAATGCAGAACTTTGCTTCAAAATGAAATGCTGTTTTATATTTTAATTCTCCTTCTTCTCCCTCCCCCACTTTTCTTCTTCTCCAAGTCTTTGTCTTGGTTATGAATATTCAGATGAGCTGTGATGTGATTACACTGTACAATTACTTGTGTCCACAGTGGTGGCAAAGGCACTGAGGAAAGACAGAGCCAGACAAGCTTGGAGCTCATTTGGGGTTTGTTTTCTGTATTTTTCCCCCCATCTCTATAGCGCTGCGGCACATGCAGATGTCGCTGTTGTTCTTTATAAAGCCCTAATGATATGCGAAAGCATAACAACCCCATTTGGGTGCACAGCATCAACGAAATATTATTGGGGGGGGGGATCCTGACTGAAGGAATGTCCACATAAATTATTTTTATTCAAATGAGTTGAAGGAGGTGGTGGTGAGGCAGAGGAAGTCACATGAATACATGCATAATGTTAATATGCAGAAAGGTTATCGCCAAGGAGAAGAGTGTTTTCTGCACAGTGCTTGGGACAAACAGGCTCATTAGGGAATAGCACAGCCCACTGCGTGATTTACTTATTTATCATTACTCATACTTAAGCCAGGGCACCAGGCATGCTCACTGCCTGGAGACTCTCTGAGGGCTGGGAGCTGGATGCCTAGACGATTCCGTGTTTCCATTCAGAAATTTCAGTGAAGTGCGTGGTAGGAGGGGAACGGAAGAGGAACCGGAGGGTGAATGTGTTAAGTTCCACAGATCTGCAAAAAAGGAGGGGCCCAATGACAGCCTTGAGGGTGGAACGACAGCACAGCAGTGTGCGTTGGTGTTTAGACACGGTTGCTGGTTAACGCCTGGCTTACGTGCTCTTCTCAGGGGACAGCAGCTCCAACGCAGTGGGCACCGGGTCTCTGCCCTGCTGGCTCTGTGTCTGCAGCGTGGGGAAGCCGGGCCAGGCAGGGCTCCTCCTGGCTGCTTGTGCCACCAGAGAGCCGGCAGCGGAGTAGGAGCTCCTTCAGCCGCTTCTTTTTCAGAACAGTGAATGTTATCACCAGATAAAATGTGATACAAAAATGTGTGCACATTGAAACAGGACTTCTTGGCTACTCTGTGCTCTGCTAGGAATGCTCTTCTGGATCAGGAGCATGCACCTACATATATGAAGAAAGGGTTAATAAAGATAGAATGGGCAGCACCAAACAGCAACACCCTACTTCCTTCATTGTTTGACATTACATTTAGGAGGGTCTTTCTTGTGTGCTTGCCTTGCACAGATCTCGAATGGCTTTGCCTTCACAGCAAACTACCTGCTGGTGTGGGCAAGGCTCAGGTTGATGCCCGGTCTTCAGGGAGAGAGCATGGCTCTTCTCTACACCCAGAAAGAGAGCAGGCAGGACAGAGAGGAAAGGCCATTGCAGATGGGACCTGTTCTGAGAGGAGTTGTCCTCTTCTCCCTTCCTGTGGGCACACACAGACCTTACCAGTGACTCTAGGAACAGTACTGAGCAGATCTCCAGCTGTCAGACTGGGGTGGTTCCTCTGCCTCTAAAAAGTATGCTGTCTGACACAGACAGTATGAGTATATACAGTATGAGTACCTGCCCAAAGGAGGCTGTGGACCTCTGAGCAAACAGCAACCAGGTCTCGTTTAGGCAGGCTCCACCACGAAGGGAGCACTAAAGAGCCCCAAACAAATCCCCACACAGAATTATGTGCTAGTTAGCATCTGTCTAAAACTAATGGGCAGAGGATGCAGGGGCCCACAGCAAAGAGGGATGTTGCTGCCCAGTGCTGCTTAAAGATTCATAACCACAGGCCCATCTAGCTGTCCTCTGCATCTTGTTCCTTCCTGCATGTCAACAGATGCATTTGTCATGCACATGCACACATGCAAAGCCACCTGGGAGACTGAGTACAAGGCAACAGCCTGCCAATTCATATCAAAAATAGGACACCAGTACCACCTCTAGGCAAGAAACCAGGCTCTCTCTGCTCGAAGTGTCAAAACGTGCAAAGATTCATGGCACAAGAGATAGCCTGATCATCAATCCGACTCTGAAGTTAGATGTGAATATTCCATCCATGACCACACAACATTATCAAAGGCTCAGAGAAGACATGTTGTCATCCTGACAAAATGCAGCAGGTATGCCAGCCAGCCTAGAACACAGTGATCAGCTCAAAGCCTGTCTGCTGTAAGGAACTGAGCAGTTGTGACGAGCTGGAGTGACCTGAGCAGATCACATCCACCCTATCCAATTGCTTTCTGATCCCAGAACAGTGGCAGTTGTGACCTAGACCTTGCAGAACAGCAACCAAGAAGGTGTCGCATGGTGCCGCCCAGTCGTTCTGGTCTCCAGTCTTGTGACAGCTTTATGCAGAGGCTCTCTTGTCAAAAATGGTGCCTGGCAACATGGAAGAACAAAAACAAAGACAAGGTGACACTGCCCTTGTCATTGTTCCAGGTACATGAATCCTTCCCCAGACCTGGTTCTGCTCTGGCAGGGAGGCAGAGCACAACAGAAACCTCAATCCTAGACAGCGCCTTCACAGACTGTGAGCCTTCATCATTAGGGAAGGGGAAGGTCAGGGTTGAAAGGGCAGAAGGCTAAAGACAAATGTGCCATGAGGGGGGAGGGTATGACGAAGACTGAAATGCAGGCTCAGAAGCACAGAGGTGGTGGTGGTGCAGTCTCAGTCTCAAGTTCCTTACTCCAACCACACACAGGTGGGCATTCAAAACCACCACTGGAGGAGGGCCAGAAGGAAGAGAGACTGGGAGCAACGTGCTACTGCCAGCCTGCTGCCTGCTCCTGGGTAAGAGAAACCCCAGGGAGGAGGGAGTTGAGCAGCTCAGGACCAAAAGCCTACAGTCACTCTTCCTGCAAGTGCTCCCCAGTGGAGAGCGTGCGTTGGACCATATCTGCAACAGGTCCATGTGTGAAGCAGAGGAGGTGGTGATGTAGCCTGCAGTGAGCTAAAATGACGCTCACTCTGTGATACCCATCATGATCTGCATAGTACTGAGCATGCTTTCACGTGGCTTCTGTAAGGGTGTTCTGGCCTGTACAGGCTACTGCTGCTCTTTGACATGCATAGCTGTGAAATATCACTGCCACTGTCCCAAACAATTTCTGATTACAAGTCTGGAACCATTTTGAAGTGAATCTCCCCATGAAGGCTTTAGGAAGGGGCAGCTGTTATAACGCTACAGGAACCATTGCTCTGCTTGTCAGTTCACCAAATACCCTGAAGAAATTGCTATTTAGAAAAGGAAATTCAAGCATTTATGGGACATATTGATATTCAAAAAAAGAATTGTTTTGCAAATAGTAGCACTGCTGAAGAGGGGAAAGAAATGCATCAGTCATTTGATATTACATATAAGCAGTTTATTAAAGAATTAAATATTTATAGACTATAAAGCAAGCAGGGCGATGAGTTGCAAACAGCTTGCTGAGAAGTATGTTATAAACAATGAGTCTGTCAGTGACTAATAAAGTATGGAGAACACAAATGTTTTATAAAATCACCAAGCCAGCTATGAATCTCCAAAGCTGTGATGCTACAAGACCCACCAAGGTTCCCGCTGCAATGCAAGCCTGGAGCCAATATGGGAGGGACAATATCTGATATGTGGAGCACAGACACATGCTGAGCACTCGTGGGAACACACATGGTTCAATGCCTTAGAGAGATTTAATTTTTCACATTGTTTTAAACACAGATCTATTAATAGGAAGTGAAGGAATTTTCAAAGAGTTCAAGGCACTTCCCTCTTCAGTTTTTCACTGCATCTACTCTTCCATTTCCAACAAAATTATAGTTTGTGATTCAGACTCAAATCCCACTGTAAAGCCTATTCCTTCCCTCCCAAACATAAAAGATGTAGATACCCCAGGCATCAGCTTTCCTTTTCTGAACAATGACAGACACATCACATTTATAAAGGTTGTACGAGAGGAACAAATAGTTTGTAGCCCAGAAGGACAGGACCTTTTTGTTGGCAGGCACTAGAGGAAATTCTGATTGACAATAAAAGTGTGCATTGTTTTCTATGTGGAAAGGACAGATCTCATTTTTCAATAGAATATAGACATCAGTCACATTAATTTTGGGGGACAGTGCTGTTTTATCACTAGTGGAGATGTAATTAAAGTCTCTCCAGCTTATTTTTTATTTTTTTGAAGCCAGCTCAAGGCCTAGAAATTATTTCTAATATAGGATGCGCTGACACCTTTGGTCATGTCAAAGCTGATTACTATAGTTGTTCCCACAACTTCAAGTGTGGTAAGATGGCTGAAGCTCCTGAGTAGTCACAGCATTCATGACCCTTTACAGTTCACTCTGTCTGCGAGCCAGCAGGACTGAGACCCACTTGAAAAATCCCAGTCATCACAAATCCCACTCCTCTGACAGTCACTGTAGTAAATATCATCCTTCCAAGGCAGCAAGCCAAAGTGTTGTCTGCTGAGACGATGAGGGGAGGATCTGTACAGAGATAGGAGACAGAACATAGCTGCTGCCTCCTTGCTCTCAAATTAAGCCCCTATGAAGATCCATATTAAATTAACACAGGAACAAGCAGGCAAAGAACTAACTGGGGTTGGTGAGGACTGATTTCATTTAAGTTGTGGAGAGAAACCTCATTTTGCCACCTGTTCTTTCTGCACTTAGACAAGGTGGTAGATTTTAACCCTCTGAAACATAATTGAAACAGGTACTTTTTTATTGTTAAAATCCTTTAATTATTCAAGCTTATTTGCCAGGGAAGGTATATCAGACCAAATTTTATTTTAAATAACAACCTTTGCTGTCTTACATGGAAATTATTACAATGTAGTTTGTATCTCAACAGACTTTTAGGCTGACAAAGGAAGTATACAGAAAAGCACAAACCCCATTGGTTCCAGATGACTTGTTTGAATGGTCCCTCACTAGAGAGCACAGAGCCTATTATCATCAGGGCTCCCTATAGGTAAGTGTGGTACCTTCCAGAGGGCACTATCACCAGCCTGATGGAACAGCACTGCAAGAATCCTAAAGCATGATGCCCAAACCAGGACAAGATCATTTGAACTTCAGCGTTCTTTTCGCCGTACTACATTCTCCCTTCTCTCTGCAGTCTGGCTCTCATCTCTCTCCACGTGCTACCGTACTCTCATCTCTCACCAGCCCACCATGACATTTTTTGCCCCCCAAAAGGGGGGTGATTTTACCTTCTATTACTTCATCACCCTCCTTACCCACAAACCTAAAATCATGGAACAATCATGCTGCAACATACTTGACTTACGGTGACATGTAGCAAGGATCTTGCCTCCCTTTCACAAGCTGCTAGCAGGATACAAAGGTCTATTCTTGACCTGTTCTCATCTCTTTCGTTGAAGATTTCAATACTATGCTTATGTCCTTCTAGTTCAACCCCACTGGGCCAACAAGACACATCACTTCATGACATAACTCACTGACCCAGGCTTTGACACACTTTTCTGTTCCGTACTCCCTCTTTATATTTTATTTTTTTCTCTCTCTCCTTCAGTTGTCTTTATTTCCCGTTTCCAGGACCCAGACAAAGCACCATCCAGCACTCACAGATTTTCTTCTCCATTCCTGACTTTCCTCCTTCCACCCAGGTGTTTTGGTGGATTTTATGTTGCTTGAAAAACTAGCTCTGCTGAACATAAAGCTCCTTACTTCCACTTGTCTGCTGTAGCTACATTACTTCCAAAGGCTGTGGAGTTGCAGGAGAAAACTGCCCTGGGAGAGGGTTAGAGGACAGATGGCCTCCAAAATGTAAAACTTTCTCAAATGTCTTCATGTTTAGAAAGGCTATCTAGTTAGTCTCAAGAGGCATAAAGTGCATTCTCCAAAGCCTCAGCAGACCAGCTGGATCACATCTCCATGAAAATACGTACTTTGTTGTCCTATATCTTACATACCTCTCTCAGAATATGAACATATTTCAGAAGATCACAAATTTTCTCAAAACACCCTGCTTCCCATTCGGCAGCTCTGAATGTATCTTATTCAAAGTATATACTACACCATTCTCATAGATTCAGGTTTTAAATATATCAAATATAGATGTGCTTCATATATTGTGTTATATATGTTCCCCATGTACATTGAGAAGGGTTTATTTTACTTTAATGGACTCGTTTAAGCAATGTTTGTCATCTGGAAGCCTGCGAGTGAGGCTATTGCTTAGCACATTCCTTCTGCCTGCCCTGTGAGATATATGGCTAGAGGATGCTCCTGAAGCACCTGGCATGTGTCCCACAGAACCACTGACTCCCAGCAGAGCACATGGAAGCAAGTGCTCTGTTTGCTAAAGTGATGTATGGCTGTCATCTCACCTGTTAGCTTTAACACCACAATCCTTGATCACTGAAAATAGTTTAGAGTCTATCTTGCAGTTCCTCCATCCCAAAGCAGTGAATCTTGAACATGCTGCACCCTTCATCCAAAGTCAGGCTGGCGTTTCACCATGGGTTTAATCTGTTATGTCTGGAAAACTACCAAGGAGGAGGAGGGGGACATCCTGCCTTCCTCCTTCTGCGTGTTCCTGCCATCTCCCGTGACATTAACCCGCATCAGTTCTCACCCAGGCTACCTCTCTGATCAATCTCATGCTGCAGCTGAAGGAGCACCAATACCAGCACAAGGGAGCTGAAGGATCAAAAGTTAAAGGCTAGGAAGGGAAGATGAGAGGTATGGAATTTTTCCGCTTAGCATGGAAGGTTATCTATGTTTAAATAGCTCCAGAAACTGCACCCTTAGGTTCTGAAGAAGGGCTCTATAGCAAAGACTGTGAATATTTAAGTGTTTACAAAATGAGGACAGAAATCAACTAACTTGAACAATTCACAACTACAAGACAATACTGTCCACAACACCTGATTAGATCTTGGATGGAATTACTGCAAAGGCACTTGTGGTTTATGATATAAGACAGTTTTTTGTTTGTTTGTTTATTTTTAAACAAGAAAATTAGAAAGAACATTTGGCAGTGGACAGACTACCTTATAACTACCCACGGAAGTATTTTTCTGCATCTTGTTGAAAAGATCCTGACTAAGTAAATTCTCATCTTTGCTGGGGACTTTGAGAAACTCCAGCAGAGCTTCAGCTAGTCATGTTTGAAAACTGAACCCTAGCTGGTTCCGGGGAGTAGCGCGGTCCATGTGCTGTGGGAGAGGGCTCTGGACGCCTATCATCATGGAGAACATCTAATACCCTCTTCTAACAGACAGTAACTCAATAAACATATCTGAACTTGTCTTCGGTAACAAACACAGTGCTATTATATGAAACCTTCCAAACTGAAAATGATCAATGTGCATTTAGGAGCTATCAAAGATATATCACCTGTACTTGCTAGAAAGAAGAGAGAATTTTAGGAGCTGCTGTTAAAGCCCACTATCCCCTCCTCCCTTTTAAACCAAAGAAAAGCAGATAAAAGAGGAAAAACAGGTAGCTCAGATAATCTACATCTTCAGTCTCTGAAAAAGTCTTACCAAACTTATACTATGGTTTGATATGCCATTGTTTCACTTAGCCACTGAAGTTTTAGAGGTTTCTATGTCTAGGGTTATGCCAGACTCATGAAATACAAAGCCAAGGAATATGAGGGGTAAAGCAAAGATAAGGTGAGAGAAAATATTTAAAGCTTTAGCTGCCCCCATGTACTAACAGTAACTTCCTCTTCCTTTTGGCTACAGAGAACAGGGAACGGTAATGCAATAGTAAATGCAGGATTCTAGTCAAGGACTACGGGTGGCTGTGATAACTCTTCTTCCTCCTCACCTAGCTGCCAGAGAAGAAATTCCTAGAAAACAATTGCCAGTTCTCCCTGCAACATATACATTTTAAAATATTCTTTGAAATTGTAATTATATCTTTGCTTATTATAGAAATAATCCAGCTGCCCAAATGCCTTTTCTTAGTCCAAATAATTCTTTCAACTTAAAGATGCCCAGGTTTTTACTAGTGTTTTTTGTCTCAAGCCTTGGTTTATTTTACATGTAGTCCAATATATAAGGTCAAACTAGGCTTGTGCTACTCTGCCCTTGTCACAGAACAAAGAAAAGGGTTAGCACAATTAATATGTCTCAGCTTACAGTGATAGTCATTAGAAGTTAGTGCAACTTGCCTCAGACTGTTGAGAGTCATGCCATGTTGAGAGTCATGCCATAATCTCAGTACTCTTGGGGCAAAACATACAAAGGCCTAAAGTTGGCCTCTCCCTGCAACCTTGCAAAAAGATGTCTCTGAGCTCTCTGAAAATACATAATACAAAAGAATAATCTAGGGTGGAAAGGACCTCCAGAGGTCACCTATTTTAACCCTCTCCTCAAAGCAGGTCTGATCAGATCAGGTTACTCAGGAACTTGTCAGTATACCTTCAGCTTTGTTCCTGAAGATGCCAATAAAAATCTACATATAAAAAAATCACAACATGAGCGATTACTCTTAACTGGAAAAAGCATGTCTGCTAACACTTAAAGACAGATGGACCAGAGAGCCTTCAAAAGAACCCCAGGGGTCTACAGACTACAGGTTCAGAGCAGCTAATCTAACCTACCTGCTATTTAAATCATTAATTCTTAAACATAGAAAACAGATTATTCCTTTCCCCTTGGCAGAAGCTTCTTCATATTTGAAAGATGTTGTCATATCAGCCTCCTCTACTGCTATTATAAAATTTGCACGTAAGAGCCAATAGAACAAGACAGAAAACAGTTTGGCATGCTGCCTTTTGTACTTTTGCTGATTCATCTTTTTAGAAGTATCACACAAGCAACCATTCTAGAAGTAATATTGCATTAGCACCAAAAGCTTTCCAATGTTGATTCCTAGCCTCCATTTACTTTCATAAATAAATGCAGAGGATCAGGTTGTTATATTATTATCAAACACCATGGAAGACTGGTCCAAAATAACACTTCCCATCTAGCAAAGGGCTCCTACAGTTTCATTCATGCCTAAGAAATAATCCATTCTGTTTGTACAAGCATGCTGAAAGGACTTGCTCTTGAGAGGTGAGATGGATTCCTAAAGAGTCCGACCCTTTGTGATTCATAGTCAACAGATGCTCTTGAACAAAGGCAGGTCAGGTGGTAATCCCCTCTATTTTGTCTGTAGCAAAAAAGCAACATGAGACACATCAAGAGTTTGCATTGAATTTCTGTAGCAAGTACTTTCCTATCTCCAGTAGGATAGCAGCTTGTGAAGTTGAGCACAGGTTCATATCTGAGAATGGAGAAAGCAGACATCAGACTGCAGTACAGTTATGTCTGGCCTGGTTTTAACAACTTGCAAAAAGGTATTTTCCTCCAGTATCAAGTAACTAAGCAAGCAGTACATTGCCTTTGAAGACACACAGTCTTGTACATCTACTAGAGGTCAAAAGACTTGGCTCTTACTTGGAACTCTGTCGCATGCTTTCTTTATGACCTGGATCTATCACCTGAGGGTTTAAGGAAGAACAAAGAACTTGAGTAAAATTGGAGCATTTGTCAGCCACTTAATGGAAATTCTTGACGGTATATTATTCACTATGTTTAGAAAATCAAAGAAAAGGTGGAAAGAGTTATAAATAAGCAAAATAACACTAAATCATCTCAGAATGAAGAATAAATGACTAGTCAGTAGATACCGTCAGGAACTCAGCAAGTGTAAGGAAACAACAGAGATACACTTTCAACTATCCCAAAACCAATGCTTGTGCACCCTAGAGGGAGCCTACTGCTCATAGCAGTGGGGTTTGTGGACTTGCCCTACACAGCATCTTGCCTGCCACTGCTGGAGATCGAATACTGGAATAGATGGAACGTGCAGGGCATTTCTTATGTTGTTCCTGCTTTTAAAAGTGACTGATATGGCTGAGCTGTTCAAAAGATTACCCTTCCTAAATTCTTATCTAACTTGTTTATTTTTAGTGCCAAAGCAACATAATACAGAACTGTGTTTTGAAGCTATAACTCAAAAAGGTAAGCCTACAAGTGCATAAAACTGGCTCCTCTATTAGTATTGTAACAGGCAAAATTCTCATTACTACCCAGTATGTCTCCCATGTCTACAGTTAGCATCTTTAGTTGACAAATTATATACATCTAATTTTTTTGGTTGGTTTCAGTTCTTAATTGTATAAAATACATGTATGTTCTTTGCAACTTCTATTCCTTTTTCATAATAGCTTTAAGATTAGAGTAGGTAGACATATCTTGAAAATTAGCAGGTAGATAAAACACTTATGTACAATATATTAGGATTCAGCTAGGACAGAAGGATACACTGCAATTTGAGTATGTGTAGATGAGGAGAAGGGTGCTTTGAAACAGGCCTGTTCCTTTCATGCTCTAAATGGAAGCAAATTGCATTGAATATCCCAACTGGACATAAAGAACTTGTCTACTGAGTACAGCACAAAGTGTCTATAGGAACCTGGAATGCTGTAAAAGATTGGCTGAGGTGCTATATTACATTTAAAACACTGACGATTTTAAAAACATACAGTTCCATACAACTCTACTGCATGGTCTCTTCATTCTCCACTGCTGCACACTTGCATGTACATTCTCTCTCCTGGTGCCTATTCTCTTCTAGTTCAGGGTAGAACAGAGAAAGCAATTTCTTTTCTTAAGGTCCACTAATAAAAACAGCCAACCACAGAAATACCAACAGGATTAATATTAAAGCAGGGAAGATAAATACTCAAAGCTCAGAATGATGAAGACAAGCTGTGTGCATACATTACTATCCCTTCACATAAATCTCAATTATTTCCTCAAGTCCTCAGCCTTATTCCCTGCTTGTGCTGTATGGCTGGCGAGGAACAAACCCATGTTCCACATCTGAGTGCCAATTCTGTCTGCAATGAGACAGCTGTAAGCCAGGGTAACAGAACAGGCAAGGAGAGCAGCACAGTCCTACTCCTGCACCTCGAATGTCAATGAGAGTTTTGCCAGAAACTATAATGGGAACAAGACTGGTCCTAGATGGGATCAGTAAACCCATAATTAGGTTCTGAATGAATGGGAATTTCTTCATATATAGGAACATATATTTGGACTGCAAAATTAACTGCAACCTTAGTATATTTTAGCATGTTTTCCATTATACACAACAATGTGAAGGTGGATGAAAAGTCTATGCACTAACCTAATTCAGCATGCATTTTCAGCTGCATCCTCTGTGCTCTGCCTATTAATTCTTCAGCCAGTACTTACTGTAATATGCCCAGACTTCAGGAACATAAAACAAACAAACAAGCAAAAAGAGAAACACACAAAGAAAACCAAACCAGTAGTGAATAGTTTCATCCTCCGCTCCATTGCGGAATAACACATTCCTTCCCGCCAAAATTAGTTCATGGTCTCAACTCAGTAAAATCCAGTTACAGGCCAAAAAAATGCACTTTCTACAAGAGTATCAAATCTCAATTCCAAATTCAGAATTGTATATTTAAAACGCTGTTTATTTTCTCCTAAAATGCATTCCAACAAGCTTGCATTCAGTAACAGGTATGGCTTCATCTCGAACTCCAAACAAGAAAGAAAGAAAAAGTACACAGTATGCTTTGTGTGAAGTGAAAATCTAAGTCTGCAGCAGTTTGCACACGTAGTATGCTGTAATCACTTCTAAATAGGTTGGTTCTTGGTGGAATTCCCTTATTTTTATTTCTGCTGTAGAAAACATAGAAGGTCTGGGTAAATGCTCTGTGCCTCCTTCCAACTTCCTCAAAGTATCTGGAAATGTAGAGAGAGCAGAGCATCTGTGGTGGTGGGTGGTTTAACCCCGGTAAGCAACTGAGCACCACACAGCTGCTTCCTGACTCCCCTCCCCACCCAAGCTGGGTGGGGGGACAAGATTCAGAAGGGCAAAAGTTAGAAAACCTGTAGGTTGAGATAAAGACAGTTTAATAGGGAAGGGAAAGAAAAAAAGTGGTGCAGAACACAACTACGTACCACCAGCTCATCAATGCCCAGCCAGTCTCTGAACAGCATCAGTTCCCCTGGCTAACCCTCCCCATTTTTATTGTTCAGCATAACACCATATGGTATCGGATATCCCTTTGGCCAGCTGGGATCAGCTGTCCTGGTTCTGTCCCTCCCAGCTTCTTGTGCACCCCCAGCCTCTTCACTGGCAGGGCAGCATAAGAAGCTGAAAAGTCCGCGTTTCTGTGTAAGCACTGCTCTGCAACACCTAAAACATCAGTATATTATCAGCACTATTTTCATTACAAATCCAGAACATAACACCATATGATCTACCATATTATGAAGAAAATTAGCGCTCTCAGCCAAACCAGGACATCCTCCAAACCTCCTGCAATTACAAATGCAGAAACCCTGGTTCAAGTTGCAGGCTGGGACCAGATACTTCAGCTCCATCGCACTGGAAACAATGACAGAAACCCAGTAAAGGGGATAGTTAGTTGCTTAATGAAAAAGTCTTGTTCTCAAACTCTGCACACTACACAGCTAAACCGAAGCACACTTCCAGTGTGAGAAAATGTGCAACACCCCTAACAACACACTGCTTTTAAAGGAGAATGAACACAAGCCCTCTTCATACACATCTCTCTCTTCTTCCCCTTGCTGCTATTTATGCTTCTCTCCATTTCACATCTTGCCTTGAGGAACAATATTTAGGTCCCCGTGGGTGCTGGAGGTAGCTGAGGGGATTTGCACAGTCCAAGGGCTCCAGACCTTGTTTAGCAGTGGTCCCGTGGCCAACTTGCCCAGGCAGTGCTGCCCAGCAGGGCTGCTGCTAGGGCAGACCGCGCAGCGTGCCATCGGCCGCCGGGCACCCAGATCCGTGCTGGGAGGCGGCGCAGGCTCCGGGCTGGCTCCACAGGCCAGCTCCTCTGTCCGCCGACAGCCAGCTTGTGAGCGCGGGATGGGGCCCAGTCCGGCTGCACCCGTCTCTGTCCCAGGCTGTGTCAGGCCGGTTCCTGCCCCTGGGCCAGGCCCGCTTCACGCTGCCGGCCGGAGGGCGCTGCTGGGCCTCCTGCTGCCACCGTGCCTTGTGCCTCGCACACCCCAGCCCGCCCGCCTGCCCCGCGCTCTCGCACAAGGCCTCGTCGCTCCTGTCAGGCTGCCCTCCCCAAGGTCGCCAGCCTCGTGGCGGAGGCTGCCCTCAGCAAGCACCGCCAGCCATCTCCCACTAGCAGGTCTGTCTTTCTGATCCCTTTCCTGAGTATTTTCAGCTTCCCTGGGTTGCCATGTTATGGGTCCATTAGGTTACAAACAAACTTTCACTGAACACGAGCATGGCACACACACACAGAGCTCCATAAAGTCAATGGGCAGTATGGTAAACAACATACTTCATCTGCACACTGCCTTCAACTTGTCCTCCTTTGGAAAATTCCCTCTGCATAAAATTTTCCCCATTCCTACTGATCACTGTTTTATTTTAAAAGCTTTTTTAAAGGATTTGATTTTAATGAGTACAAGGCTCAGACCAGAAATACTGTACTTCTTTCTCCTGAATGATGAAGTAGGCACTTGGACTCTCTGCATTGATTTCTAATCTGCCATTTCATACTCTGCCAGTGAGCCCTGTAAACCAGGATCATTCAGCTGTCCCGTGAAGGTTTCTGTAAGTAAGAATAGTTAAGGCTAGTTAGGGCAAAAGGGAGGAACTGGCTATCAGAGTCACAACCCTTAATCAGCCTACAGCTCTTCATCACAGCAGACTGGAGTAATAATAATAATAATAATAATAGCAGTAATGAGAGAAAATCTGTATGGACTTTCATAAAGAAGGAACTCAAACTGGAGTTCTGCTCCTCAGGAAGCACACAACCCCTCCTCCGTTTCCCAGGGAGGGCAGAATGATGGAGAGGCAGGAAATTAAAATGGCAAGGATCTTCTGATAAGAAATGCAAATTCATGGGGGCCATCATGAGTAGACCCATACACAGACACACTCCAGAGTACACATGGATTTTGTCTTATTCACCATGTGCACCAGACCCATGGCTGGATAGCAAGCCTATTCTCGTTTCCTAAGAACCTGTGTTCCAGAATGTCCTTCAGTACAGGCAAGCTGCGTTCACCAACTAGTGCAGCAATTATACTCCCTTTGATCAACACTTGTTTTAGATTTCTGTTGAGAAATGTCTATAATTAAAGTGACAAAGATCTTCCTTTCCCACATGCAAAGGAGACTTATTATTTGCTACTCTAAGGCAAAGTCTGGGTTTTTCATTTCAGGTACCTTTGGTTCAGAGATCAAGAATCATATTCTCCTTTTCTTAAATAAAGACACATCAGCGATTTAATTTCCATGTATTCTGTTGAGGCACATCAGGTGCACACACCACCTTATCTGGGTCTGGCTGTCTGCAGTGCCATCAGCGCAGATGCTCTTACCCAGCTCTCAACCACCCTCACACCACCCACCACTATCATTTTTGTGGAGCCAGAAATGTTCTTTAGATTCATCCACTGCTGTAAAGTCAGAGCTGTAAAGTCAGATCTTTTCCTTCTTTAAATGTGACTAGCTATTTACTCCCTAACAATTCTGCTTCAGAGCTGATTTAGCATTTTTATTGGAATGTGAAAGCTCTTAAAAGAAGAAAAAAATCTAATCAGGCAGAAGAGATAGAAAACTTGCTGAATTTTTTCTCCCCCCTTTGCACCCCTTCAATCCTATCAAAAGCACATCTTCCATTCATTGCTTCCCGATGTCATTATGACAAGCGGCTACAAATCAATAGCAGAAGCAAAGGCAGGCCTAGCCCGCACTCACCAAGTGATAAAGATTCACTCTCAACCCCGATTTGCTAATAGCACATAATAGCAGCCATTGGCGCCCCGCATTAAATCATACATTTCACTCTGCGTTTATTATGGGATTTTTAAAACTCCTCACCAAATTGGATTTTCTCGACGGTCTCTAATTTCCACATTTATCATTTAAAATTAAACTCCTCTGTGGGGAGGGGGTTGGGAAAAGGGGAAGGAAGAGAGAAGTCATGCAGTTCTGTATTTTCCTCTTTCTTTTTTATGAAAACCCATAAATAATCCCAGGTATCATTGCCATCAGCCCTGAAGTTTTATATATATAAAATACCAGAACTTAGGATAGAATAGCTTTAGGACTGTGGTTACCTTCATGCAGCTCTGCAAAAGAAGAGGAAATTAAAGAGGAACCAATAAAGAAACAGATTTTAAGTAGGAAATCCAATAAACAAAATAGTCAACAATGGAAGCTGGTATGAAAAGCGTTAAGGAAAATTACTGTGGATTTCCTCAGCTGCAAGAGCTAAGTAGCAAGGATAAGATGGACCAAAAAGACTTAAAGAAACAAACAAACAAAACCTTATTATCTCTTCCAATTTGCAGAAAATTAATTCGACAAATGAAGTGAAAACTTAAGAACAAACTCATCCTCTACAGCAGATTTTTCTTAAAACTAATTCCCTTGTGACGAGGACCAATGAAGACAGGTGATATTCCTGAAACGACTGTTCTTTGACATTTATTATTTCATCCCATTCATCCTACAGGCATCATCATGTATAAGCCTACTGGTCAGAGAATTATGTCTAACAGTGTCTGTAGGAGCATACGCAAATTTTTAAGAGAGAGGCTTCAGGATGAGGCAAAGATGGCTTGTGTTTTGGTAACCACTGGCCATGCAGACAGTGGAGTCTGAATGTCCCAGTTACACCCACTGGAACCAATAAACTGGAGTTTTCATAGCTCAGGTCAGTATAATCCAATGGTATTTCCTAGGGAAGCTTCTAGTGAAGGCGCATGTGCAGATGCTGGTTAGTCATCTGATTACACCTGATCGTTTTAAGTAAATGAAAGTATTGTGTTTCCTTTAGATGATGCCCCAACTAAAAGGAACCACCTATTTGGAGGACCAAAATTTATTTCAGCCTTGTAAAGCTGACAAAAAAGATGTCATAATAATGGCAAAAGTGAGTTCAAAAAATATGCCCAAGGTGCTTTGGCTTGAGGAAGGTACAGATAAGGTACTGGTGGTTTTGAAGACAGGACAGGGTCACTAAAGGCATCCTCTCATAGAATGGGGTGATGTGGGACCATAAGCAACATCAGGGTGAAGAAACCATGCATACAGCTTTGGGTGTTTTTCTTGATGCTTTGTTTGGTATATTCAAGAAATGACTACTGTGGCTAGTGCCAGAAGAGGTGTTAGAGTACTTTGCTGAGCTTCTCCAGACACTCTTTGAAGCTAGGTCTGATAGGTGCTGACTGCATGCAGAGACTGGGAATTCAAGCTTTTCAGCCCTCCTCTTGTCCAAAGCGACTTCTTTACCTACTCAGCAGAGCAAGAGTGATTTTGCAGCTGTACAGAAATAGTGCAACAGACTGTTTTTCAGACGTGGAGACTTGGAGATCATAATTCAATTGGTGCTTTGGTTCTGAAGCATAAAGCCAGTTTTCAACACTACATGTAAATAAGCCCGTTTACTGAACCCCAGAAAAGAAAAAATATGACTACTTACAACTTTCTACTGTAGAGGAGCCAAAGTAAAACAGTATGAGAGAGATATAGAACCCCTCTGCTCTGGAGAGAGGATGAAAGGGTTGCAAACATGCCTGCAACCTGAATGGAATCTATTGCTTATGATTCCAGTTTAAAGTACGCAAGAAGCACAGACACTGTGAGAAATTTTGATAGGCAGACTCTCAAAGAACTTCCTGCTTTATGAGATGATACGAATGATACAAATCCTGGGGTTTTAGTAAACAGAAATCTGTATCAGAACAGAAATTATCAGGTAACATTTTCAGTCTTCCCCCCAGTCTGCTCACATTACAAAAGGTGCAGAGTTCAATGAGCATGTGTCACAGTTACTGATCTTAGACCAAGCACAGCTCTGCTCACCTTGAGAGTATCAAAGCCCATGTTTCTTCACCTGTGTCAGCCCTGAAAGAAGCATCCAGATCCCAGACTATTTGAAGCATTTTACATTAAGAAAGGAATTTGAGTTTAATGTGAACAAAGGTAAGTGACTTCTGAAACAGAAGGTGATGTAATAATGGCATGGTGAATTAAGCTTTCACTTATCCAGCTATGAGATGCGAACTCAATCAACCCACTATCTAATATCCAGTTAGTAAAATCACCCCAATTCACAAACTATGTAGTTTAACTAGGACTCTGCTTAAAAGAACTTGGAGATTTTTGTTTTGGTAAGTTTGGGTTTTCACTAAAGAGCTCCAGAGATAAAATTCCTTATAAGGCATTACCAGTTCAGCTGCTACACATCATCAACCATATCACAGGCAACACTCCCAACAACTTTTAGCCTTTTTGCGGCTGCATCAATGCTATTCCGAATCCCAGATGAATGCAGGAGTTGCTTTTGTTTACTTTGAAATTATCTTCTCTTAACACTTTTGATAATGGTCATAAAATTCCAGATCCTCTCCTTTTAACTGTTATCTGTTACCCTAAGCATCAGCTGTACTACCAGGGGTTGGAATATGGAAATGCTCCTGAGAACTAGTCACCTCTTACAAAGTAAAAGAAAATCATAGCATGATTTTTCCCTCCTTTAAAGTGCTGATAACTTTCAAGGAATACAGTGGTTACTGGTTTAGAACCTGAGTATTGGCCACCACCCAATTTAAGAAGCCACAATTGGATCTCTGGTATCTTCACAGGAAGAAATGTCAGAACATGAGTCCGGCAACTGCAAAATCAAATCACAACTTTCTTTCACAAGAGACATCTGTTTAAAGTTAGAACATTAGTAAGAGTTAATTTAGGCACAGAACAGAGGGAAAGAACGAAATGTTTTAGGTGAAGAGCTTTCTTTTTTTTTTTTCTTTATTTTATTTTATTTTGTTTTTTTAACTTCAGACATCCTATACAGTAAACAGCAAAGACAGACATCTCCCTTCACATGAAGTAATTCTTTGTCTATTTTTTCTGTGGTATTGCCTATTCAGATTGAGGCTTTCTGTTACCATTTCATTACTTTTCAGTTCCATGTCACCATTCAGACATATGAACAATCCCCAGGTATTGGTCTCTCTGGAAGACAGCTTTGAATATATATCCTTCCAATGCCTCTCATGTATAGCCATACTGTTTCTTACTGCTCTAGAGTCTGAAACATCCTGTAGGTTTATTGATTCACCTAACCACGTTAGTGATTCACACTAACGCCACTGATCTTTATCTTTTGCATTCTTCCTGACTAGTGCATCAAAACTGGAAGTATGCGACACATTACTCTCCAACTGATCCGCAAGGTTTTAATACCACACAGTCAAAGTTCCCCCACAGCCACCATCTTTCCTTCAGTTGCAACTGAGAGAAAAGCATCCTGAACTCAGTAACCTGAATTATCAGAGTAATTCTGCTGCTCTTGAATAGACCACGCACGATGACTTCACAAAATGGTTGCTTCCACCCTGACCGGAGATCAACTTCCTGTGCAGGGAAATTGTCCACCAAGGACAATTGAGCCAAGAAGTATTCTGCACACTCCGATCTCTGCCACTGCAGGAATACAGATTGGCAGTTACTTGTAAACACCTCACATAAGGAGGAGTTCTTGAAATGGACAGCAAGGCCTACAGGATACCCAGGAGTAAAATGATTCAGAAAAACAATGCCACAGAAACATGGTTTCAACAGTTCTGATGGTTAGGAAATCATACCCTGGGTTAGCACTTTTGTGGTAAGAATATGACAATAAAAAGGGAATCTCATTTCCATGTTATAATCAGCAGAACTTGGATATTCATCTACAGAGAGGCTAAGCAAATCTATCTCTGCATGTCTAAACAAAAGCATGGACATAGTCACCTTTCAGCTTGAAGAGGGCTGTTGTACAACTGGGTCTAAACTCTACCTGACCCACTTTTGCACAGATTTTTGCAGTTCCTGCTGGAGTAAACGTTGATCACTAAAACATTTTCTCTGTAGGAATTATCTCCCCTATGAAACTTCCCAAACTAGAGTCAGTACATTTTGTTTTAAACTACTTTGTTCAGACACTTCACATTAAGAAATGATATGTACTAGAGTATTTCATGCATATTTTGCAGTAATGAAACAAGCTTTTAAATGAGCTACCTGTATGAACCAAAAAAAAGTTTATGGCATTAATTGGTACTGCAACAAATCATTCATTATAATCAGTCACAGCTACCACGGAATAGCAAGTGATCTATGTCCAAGCCCTCTACTGCCATGTTCATACATCCCAGATGATCAACATCAGACTGCACAGGGATGTCTTGCACTCTTTTCTGTTGGCACTAAGACACATCATAAAAGAAACTGAATAATCACTGAGCTGGTGTTATAGCCCAAGGGTCAAAGTAGTATCTGGAACATAAAACAGTGAAGTTCAAGCCATTACTCCAATGAACACTGAATGACTTACAGAAATGATGTGGCTGGCATTAAAGCAGACTGCAAGAAGCTTGTTCAGGATAGCCAGCTCACTGACAGCCATGGCACTCGTGCAGGATGCGCAAGGCAGCAGCACCAGCTCCTGAGGCCTGAAGCAGGCAGGCACAGGCTCTGGCAACACAGAGGAGAGGCAAGCCAAGACAGCACATCGGTTCTTTTAAATCTTCTTTGCATGATGCCTCTTCTCCATCCCCCACTTCCCAAAAGAAACTCCCTCCCTCTGCTCCTCAGGTGCACACTTGTCACTGCATAAGGCTTCTTCAAAGCTGCCCAAAAGTGTTTTCTCAAATTTCAGGTCCTGGAAACATACAGGAAATGCAAGACTGTTGTGTAGGCACATAGATTTCAAGGTTTACAATAGAAGATAAAACACAGCTAAATATATCAGAATCTTAATGCTTTCAAAGCCAAAAGGCAAGCAGCCTTTTCAAAATAATTCATGACTTAAAAAAGCTTAGGGTCAGCAAAAATGTAGGATGGTGAAGGCTCCCCAAAGTTTGCTCTTATACTTATTTTACCACAGGGAGTAAAGGGTTTAGCCAAAACAAATAAAATAGAATTCCCACAAGTTGCCTTCTTTTGCTCCCGCTTATGGTATCAGCGGGACAAGACACTGCAGCCAACTCTGCCAATGTCCCCTTTGGGAGAAACAGAAAAGATTAAAGAACACATAAGTTGTAACATGCTTTTATTTTCTTACCTCATTTAAGTGAGTGCTGACAAAGTATTTCCTTGTACCTTATGAAAAGAAATTCTGAAGCAAGTCTATCATTAGCCACATACCCTCAAAAACTTGATAAATCAGCACACAATGGGATCTATACCAGGCGTTCTAGGCCAGCAAGCAGAGTCTGAGACCAAATGTCATCGAAAACATTGGTGGCACAGAGGACTGAGTTTAACTTTCACACAGAGTGGCATGCTCTGTGATACTCATTAGCTTCTACCATTTCTGTGCATGGTCTCAAGGACTGAAATTTAAAACACAAATAATCAACCACCCAGAGGCTGAGAGGATGCTAAGATTCTGTATCCTCTTCTGTGGAACAAGGACAGCTGAGAGACTTAAGCTAGCACACCTTGGCTCTAGTTAAGCCAAGAATTAGACGGAGGGCATTTTCAGCAACATGTCCTCGGTGTTATAATTTGTTTCTTTCATTCTGTCAGTGCTCAAACTTGTTGACCTTCCAATCATACTTGCCCTTTCTATCCTCATCTTCGCTTTCAGGGAGGATAGTGGTTTTATTACAGGGCAATTGGGAGTGTTCTTAGTATAGTCATTTGTCTGAGGCAGTTACTGCATTACTGTTACTGATCAAACAGTAACAGGGAGCCAGGACTCAGGTTAAGTGGCATTCCTACTTTTGGAATGCTGAAGGCCAAACAGAGGCACATTATCAGAGCTACGAAAAAATGTCTGCAAATTGAAAGCAACTCTGTGTACTGACTGCCTGCAGGTTCCAGCTGGGACAAGTCTCAATATTAAATGCATTTATACTAAATGTAAAGAAACTAAAGCAACGTTTATGCTTTCTGAGTAACATGAGAAGGCAAACAATGTAAGGAACAGGTCTAAAGTGTATAAGTATCTGCTGAAGTGATAGCTCCTGTGATGCATAAATGTAAATTGATTCACTGCTGTCTTCCTAATATAAAACTCTATATTAAGCTCCCAAACAGCTAAAAGACAGGACTACTCTAAAAACACTCACTCAAACGAGCCAGACTCACTTCTGACCAGTACAAAATTTAGATTCTATCTAGAACATTCATTTGTTTTTAAATCAGTGAAAAAGATACCAGTCAATAAGGATCACCTGCATTTCCACATCATACATTGCAAGAAAAAAGGTATGAAAGATCTCATCTAAACACTGTGTCACCGTGCTAATGCTATGCCCAGATAAGCTCTGTCAAGCAGAAGAGTATATTAGTACAGGCTGAACACTCCAATAATACCACTGTGTGGCTTCCAATCACCTTAAAGAGCATGCATGCTTGCTCAGGTCCTCCTGCAATACACCTGGTAGACAAGAGTACACAGGAGCTACTCTCACGGTGTAACAATAGACAGATAGAAATGAGGACCTGTACCTTTAAATTTCTTAAGCATTAAATCTGTGATGCAGTCCTGCAATTATATCAAGTTATTCTGCCAACATGAATCTTGGAGATACATATCCAAACCAGCAAAGCTGATTAGTAGTGTGGGAGCTCTCTGCATGCTCCTTCAAAACACAATTAAAAAGAGTTTTATTCAGAGTAACACAGGGGTTATAGGGTCAGAAGAGTTTCCATTTCAAAAGGCAGCAGGATACAAACTAGCAGGAAGGGGAAAGTAAATTACCCAGATTTAGTGCTAGAAATAGCATGGGTTTCGAAGGGAACTGAAGCTGGGCTTCAATTTCTTACCAAAATTTTATCTTACCATTTCTAAAGAAAGCAAAATAAAATAAATCAGTGCAAAGATAAACCCTTTTATGTTGAGACAGTGAATAACTACTGTCCCACCTACAAGTGCAGATTCTGCCATCTTGCCTTGGGCTTCCCCATCAATTTCCACAAAGAACAGATAATAATCCTTCTGACTTTCTACATTTTAAAACTTGTTTGTTCATATGCTTAAACAGACATTAGTGTTAACAAGAGTCCAAGCATCTTATTATGAATGCTTCCATAGGACTGAAAGCAATCTGAACCTGGAGATATAAGAAAATATATGAAGTTATAGGACTCATGCCCAATTTGCTAAGAACGCTGTTGTCCTGTCTTGCATGCAGCTGTTCTCTTGCATGGTCAGCTTCAGCTCGAAGTGTTTTCTTACTGTTGTGCTCTGTAAAAGAACCACACCTTTCTTAAACCAGCTCACACCAATTTCTGCAATGCACCTCAGACCAGTTCTTACTGGTCTATGAAAATCTAGTTTAAAAGGAACATCCCACATTCAGAGTAACTTGGTGGATGCTAACTAAGAGACAAACAGTAATATTTAGCAGGAAGTAATCCTGTAGTAAATATGTTACTTGGCTTTTATATATATATTATTTCATGAGATTAATACATAAAACTTTGTACCAGCTTTTAAGCTACTCACTTCAACTTAAAGAAAGGTTTCATTTCAGTAACATGGGTAAGCCTCAACTCAAACCACAAAAAGCATGGTATTCTTGGATAAGGTTGCAAAATACAGTGTCTGCTTGTTTTTCCTTAGCCTTGCCATTTCAGTATGCCAGAGACACATATTCAGATGCTCTACTACTTACTGGTGCCTGTATGAGACCTGGCCAAGTTGCAACACAACAGACTAGCTGGGCTTAAGTGACAGCCTTTGTTCTTAATTTCTTGGTATTTATCAGGCGCAGTGAGACAAAGTGGATTTTGTATTTAATTTCACAAAACCTTCCCCCCACCTCCTGTCCTGCAGCCTACAACTATTGCTTTTCCCACGCTTACTTCCTGAGCTCTGGCCCATGGGAAAGAGAACAAGAGGCAAAATGTTTACAAGCCACAGACTCGTCAGAAACTGCACCCGTCCAAAGGTTTAGTAGCAACGTTCCTTCTCTCTGTCTTACTGATATTGGAGATCCTCAAAAGTTTTCATTTTTAATTGTACCAAATCAGCTTATTTTTCAGACCAACTAATGGAGACACACACATCCAGTGGCTGTCTGTAGGGCCACACAATGTTTTTCACCCAAAGAACAGAGGCCATCATAAATAACACTAAAACCTTTGTGAAGATGACTGTCCTCTCCACAGCTTACAGCCTAGAGGCTTCATTATTGCATTGACCATAATTCAATTCATCCCTTCCTAAAAGGTCTATTTCTGCAACCAACCCCCACCCTTGAAAATACGTTCAACTAATAATTTCCGATTAATGCAGTCAATTACTAACTCTCCCCCAGACCCTCACTATCACCTGATTGGGCTAGAATGGAAAGGAAGCCACAGCTAACCAGGGAGGAATAGAAGTAGGGGTAAAATAGCAATAAAAAGTAATTACATAAAAATGCTAAACATATTACATCTGTTAGTTTTCTTAGCCCAGTGGGCTTGACAATTCCAGGTTTTTGCCATTGTCCACGCTCAGACAGACAAGAATAAGAGAAACAGGGAAAGGATCTTTCAATAAGATTATTAAATCAGCGCATGAAAAATAAGTCGTCATTACATTGCAAAAAAGGGAGAGAGAAACTCACTGAAATTTCTTTCTGCAGATTTGCCTTTGTGATCTGCAAGGTGCTGTTCTCCTGCTTACACTCTGTTACCCTGGCAACGTACTCCTGTAAAATAAAGATTATTAAAGCGCATATGATTATTTGGCCGCACAGTGAATGAGGCAGCCGCTTCTGAAATTCCTTATCAGAGAAATTCAATTTTAGGCCAAATTGTGTTTTCACTGCCTCTCAGCTTCTCCCTCCCCCCTGCAATACCAATAAAACCATCATCTCCCCAGCTGTACATGATATTTTGTCACTAACTCTTTCATGCCTTTCCTTTCCTATTCCAGGTTTTATTTTTATTCTGTCAAAGCAGAATGCTTTTCCCAATTTGTAGACCATTTTCTTCCTTACAGTTTTTTTTCTCTTTTTTTTTTTTTTTTCCTGTCAGCTTCAGCTTTTTCTTCCTTGTACATGCAGCTAGCATCAGTCAGCAACCTCATTGTGCTCTACAACAGCAGCAGCGAGAAAAGACAATCCTTCTCCAGTCCACACCGGGTATGGTAGTGTCAGATCCATGGCTGGAGGAGCTCGAAAGATGAGGATGGAGTTCGGAGGGGTTGCCTGAAGTGTCAGCAATACGCAACTGCCCTTTCTACCTACACACTTCCTCAGGGATCCAAAACTGCTTTAGAGGTCTTGGCTGCCTCTGCCTGCAGTTTGTCTCAAAGGCATCTTTGGAGAGCTGGTGGCCAGCCCATGGAAATTTGTGACTAATGTTTTTTTCGCATCAGTTGCTAGCAACAGAGCTCTGTTCCAAACCACTGCTGAAGGTCCAGGCTGAAGGAGCCCTCCGCCCTCCACAAACGAAACCAGCATGCAGCCTTTGCAAGGCGCTACGTTTGCACAGCTATGGCCGCAAGCGTTCCTCGATATCAGATAAATCACAGACAAAGAGCCCTTCCTAAATACTTCCCAGGCACGTACACCGCTAAACGCAAAGCACCGTGCGCAGATACCGCTGCAACGTTATTTCTACACCCTAAACGGGTTACAAAGCAAAGGCGCGGGCGGCACCCCGGGGCGACCCCAGCCGCCGGCCGGAGCCGGGCCCGGGCCCGGGCCCAGGCCCGCAGCGCGGGGCCGGGCGGCGCAGCAGGGGGCGCTGCCGCCCCGCCGCCGGTGAGCGCCGCGGGCCCCGTGGAGCCGCCCGCACAGCGCGGCCGGGGAGAGGCCCGAGGGGCCCGGGGACATCGACAGGCGCCTCGGGCCGCCGCCGGCAGCCTCCCAGCGCCACCGAGAACTGAGGGGAGAGCACGGCTGGATCAAAGCCGATGAAGTGCGAGGTTTTCCGTTTGAGAGGCTGCACAAATTAACTCCAAATTACTGTCAGAGACAGGGAAAGAATGGACGCTGGAAGGCACCGGACTTGTTGCTGTACTCCATCTTGCTCTAGCATGGCACCTCTCCCATAGCATCTCCTGAAAGCTATCCCCTTTCACAGCACTGCAGTTTTTAGTATCTTTTATTTCCCTCCTACAGTGTAATTAAAAAACAATGAACCGTTTAAGTAGATGAATGAAAAATAGAAAATTGAATTCCTCTGTTGAAGCCCCAGATCTCTGTATTCTGTTAGCACAGGGGGAGCGCACAGGACCGTGAGGAACCAGCTCCAGTCCCTTGGCTCCCTGGGAGGCTGGGGGCTAAAATTAACATGAAGATAAATGCATCTGATTCTGCTTCTTCAGGTAGTATTAAAAATTACATCGACTCCTGAAAGGAAATGAAATTGCTTCTTTTAATATTGAAGCTGTAATTGTTCCTATTTTTCCTCAATGTTTAATAACTGAGAGCCTAAGCAACTAACAGTCTTTGTGCAACTATTACTGGGCAACTACGCTGCAACTGGGATGATAGAAAATTTCTGAAGGCAGTACAGTAAAGATGAAAGTGATTCTTAGAGCTAACACGTGCTTTACTTTTTAAAGATGGAACAGAGAGGAGGCATAATTACCCCAGAGTTAGAAGGTCTGAGTTCAAGCCATGACCTACTGAAGCTTCCCATACCTCAACTTCTCCTCCCAGTCTTAAAATGAGGGGGATAGCTATTGTCTACCTTGCAGATAATTGCAAGGATAAATACCTCAGAGGCTGAGAGTTAGTTGATAGAATAGAAAAATGCGCAATATTGTCAACACAATGTACCCCAAATCTGGCCTCCAGTTTTGTTATATGTGGCAGAAGATAACTATGATCAATAAGAAGAGGATAGGAAAAAAGACCAAAAGGCAACAAGTAGATTTCAACAGAAATAGTATACAAAGATCCCAGTTCTATAAAGTTAATGATTTAAAATAGGTAATACAGTAATAAAAGTGTGCAGAAAAAGCTTGATAAGTTACAAAGATTAGACCAGAGGTCCTATCTTGGGTCTGATAGTGGACAAAAGCAGCAGTCTTACAAAGAATACAGGCAACAGGACAACATATATGATACGTTCCCCAGGTGCTTTTAAAGGCTTCCTCTGTTTGTTGCTCAGAATTTCCCAAATCAGGGATGGTATCTCCATATGCTAAAATGATGGGGGAAAAAAAAATAGTGATAAGCATTAGAAGAGGTAGAACAATTACATACGATTTATTAAAAAGAGAGTTCTTACCTAATATCCCTGCAAGAAGTTGACATGACCCCAAAATAATATTTCTTTGGGTATCTCCATTGCATAGGTGCAATGGAGAAAGGATGCTGAGAACCCATCTAGAAGCATGCAGTGCTAGTACTACTGTCTGGTCTCTTACAAAACAGGACAGTCTTCCAAACTAAAAATGCTGGACATACAACATTACTGACTTACACTTTTGGTCTTTTCAAATTGTTTTCCTCTCTCAGTGACACATAACACTACTTCCTTTGCTTGCATTGTTTCAAAGAACTGGTAAAGATACCACTTCTCTGTCAACAGGCTTTCCAGTACACTGGAGTTCCAGAATGAGTGATAGAATTAAACAGCTTACAGTCAAGAAAACAACTTTTAACAGGTTTTTTAATATTCAGACCATAAACTGTACTACTTGTATTTCTGAGATGAAATAAGTTCAACTTTTAATTAAAACTACAATAGGATACAAAATTGACTACGAAGCTACAAAGCTGATATAGATTACAGTTTTTTGGTGCTAGGGTACCCACGGATCACCTCTGGATCACCTAGAGCAAATGACATTAGCAGTTATTTAGGAACTGGAGTTAGGAAAAAAATCTATAGATTGAAACTGTACCATGGAAATAAGAAAATCTGTAAAGGATTTAGGGAAAAATGGACAAACAGTTGACTGTAAATTCCCTGAGTGCCTATGTTTCTAGTGTATGAACTTTTAAAAGGACACTGGAAAATTGGAGACAGTGCAGAGAAGACCCATAAAAATCACTTCAGAACTGGAATAACTGCCTCAGAATGAGAGACTTAAGGAGCTCAATCTGTTTAGTTTATTAAAAAGATCAAGAGATGGCTTGATTACGATGTATAAGTACCTTCAAAGGGAGAAAATACCAGGTCCTAAAGGGCTCTTTAATCTAACTGAGAAAGGCATAACAAGAACCAATTGCTGGAAGCTGAAGCCAGACCAGTTTAAATTAGAAATAAGGCACAGAGTTTTATAGTGAGAATGATTAGACATTAAAAAAGCTACCCTATCAAAGGAAGGAGTATTATTCATCTTTTAATATCTTCAAATCAAGACAGGATGCCTTTCAGTAAAGTAAGGCTTGAGTTTTAAAAAAATGGCTTAATACAAGGGTAACTGAGTGATAGTTAATGACTTATCATAGATAAGGAAAGCCCTAACATCTTAATTTGGATTGAAGGCTTGAAATTTGGCAGCATATAGCTTTGGCAACAGGTACATGCCATTTGCACTGTGTAAGAAAAATTGCCTACATCTGGCTATATTATTAGCCTTAGAGAAATATCAGATTGCATATGCCAATCAGAGATCTGATAGTTTAAAAATTGATATCACTTCTCATTATTTAGTACATTCCATCTCCTGAGAAGGCCACATGCTGACCAGACCCATAGCAATATCACTATAAACAAGTCTGCTGAAGCCCAGGGCCACAAGTATGAAACCATAAATGTAAATTAAGGTTCTGCATGATCACATAGATTGGCTGTAGCTACCAGCTATAGTTAAAAATACAATGCCAGCCACTGGATATGGAACTGGCTGCATTTTATTCCCTTTGCTGGGGATGGATGTTCCAGGACTCGCATTTGCCTGAACATTCAAACTAATTCTAAGACCAAGCTGCTTGTGAGCAGTACTAGTTTCTTTGCAGTAACTGAGCATAACCTGTTAATCAGTTTTTAGACTTTGAGCTTTCAACCAAGCCACTTTTCTCAAGAATGCTATCGTTACCCTTGACTGGGCATACACATTGCTACAACAGTCTAAAATGTTTAATACATCCTGGTGTAACCACCCAGCAACTGTTTTTCTCAAAGCTAGAACCACGTCACTAACTTCATTTCTTAGTATCAGGGGCAAAATTCACTACCAACTTGTGCTAGCTTACTAACTGGTTCATGCAAACCAAGAGTAAATAATTCTTGAGATGTTCAGGCTGTTGTCTGGAGTAGCGACAGATCAGCCAGTAGTAATGACAGAGGAATATTTGAATATTCTCTGTTGAAGTAAGCTTAATCCTCTTGTAGTTTGCCAACAGCCCTGAGACAGGTAATAGGTTAGGTGAAGAACAATGCATTTATCAGTAAAGATGTACCATGACAGATCTAGATATTCCATGCTTAAACATATAGGTATTGGAAAGGAGGGTGTTAAGCATAACTGCACATCCATTGCTAATAACCAGCAAAGAAATACAAGAAACTGGAAAACAAAGCAGAAGAGTGTATTATTTTAACTATAGAGGAGTTGCAGATTTAAAGAAGGCTAAAATATACCCTAGTATAGATGAGGAAGAGTTCTTGCACTTACATGATGATACAAGGAGTACAGAACTTCCCAGCAGCACTGCTTCTTTTTTTAAACTTTATTTTATATCTTTTCATTGTAATCCCTCTCAAAAGGTTAACAGTCTTCAGGATTCTCATTATAGAAGAAGAAAGATGTAAGAGCCTGGTCCTCTGAAGTTCCCCTTGTAGTCAGTTACCCAGACACAGGAATACAGATGCTTCAGCTTTGGGTCTAAGGCATGCTACTACAATTTCTAGCACTCTTGTGAAGACACGCAGAATATGTACGCTGTACTGAAAGTGTGGATGTTTGATAAGTATTCGTTATACCAATGTGGAAACTGGAAAACGGGTGTCTTGATGAACAAGAGGTACAAATCAATCTCTATCTTCACAGCAAGATGTTTACTGGCAGAATCATTGTGCTGAATGTGAACTTCCAAATCAAAGCATCAGCTTTTCTAAGTGTAGACCAGGTGTCCATTCCCCTTCATTCGTCTTTGGATACCTACTATCAGAGATGTGCTCCCTGTATGGCAAAGGACTGTATCCTGTTGGCTCCAGTGCTCTTTTTGAAAAAGGTCCTAGTGAGCAGATCCCTAGGAAATGAATAGAGTAGAAAGATTTCAAGAAGGTAAAGTGAAACAGGACATCCCCAGTTTTGGTATACAAGACTGATGCATCCATTACTGATTGACACTTCTGGCAATTGTGAATTATCACAGTGGGTGAATAAAGGAGAAGATAGCATAGAAGAGAGCAAGACATCTGTGGCATTTGAATGTGCCTTCTAGCACAATGAGTCACAGATGTAATCCACATACAAAGATAAAAATCCACTACTACAGTCTCCATGGAGGGCAATACAAGACATTTGCCCAAATGAAAAAGAACAGACCTTCCTCACCCAGCTCACCCCAAAAAGCAGGCAGGAACATTCCCAAATCTCTGAAGTGGTTTGGGAGACCTTAGAAGAATAACATTTCATCTCACCCTAGAACTAAACTGAGAAAGCCAATGAGAAGGCAGGTCTGTCACAACAGATTGCATGTCATTGAACACCTGAGTCAAGATGGACTTCTCCCATAAATAGCAATGCTAGAGGTAAGATATACTGCTTGAGAGCAGTCCAGAGAGATCTTTTGAGGATCCAAGTTATTGAGAAGAAATGCTGATGAGAAAGCCAAGGTGAGATAAGAGAAGCCAAGACATCTACTCTTAGTGATGGAAATAGAATGAGATTATCAAATACTTTTTCCTCACAGCACTTAGTCACAGGATCTTTGGTGAAAGCCCTGGATTGCCTCAACTACATGTAGAATTGCACTGCAAAAGTCAGCTTTGTCAAATAGTTGTTATACTTCATCTGTGCTCAGTTTCATAAGAGGATGCTGGACTGGAGATTTTCAGAAAGTTTTAATTAGGCTCACAATTGCTTCTGTTTAATTGGGCTGCATTTGGAAGTGCTGCCAGGTATGAGACACCTAAGAGAACCAGAAGATTTTAATGTCTACAGCAGAACTGTCAAAGACAGTCCACTGAGAAAATAAGCATTGTCATAGACAGAAGCAAAGGCAACACAATATAATTACACACTAAGAAAATTGCAGCAAGAAGGATCAGTACCAATGTTTTTACTGAGGTCTGTACTGGGGCACTTACTGTTCCAGTCTCATCTCCTTGTGGTGACTAAATTCCTTCTTTGAGAAGCATGGAGGAGTTACTTCCAGGAATGGTAAAAGGAAATTCTTGCATGGTAGTCAGTAAGTACAGGGATCCGGAGAAATGCATCTGTATCCATGTTCTCTGATAAGAATCAGAATAAAACCTGCTGTCATGACAATAGTACTGACCCAAGAGCCTGTGATGAAGACAACTGTGGAGAGGGGGGGCTCAATAAATACTCAGACTTTTTTGTGCTGAGCGTGATACAAGATATGGAGCTGTGCCAAAGAAACACTTGGTGCTAGATGCCAAACCATCAGTCTGCTTCAGCTTTGGCAGCACCTGACTCCTGAAAGCAAGTTGCTGAAGGTGAAAAAGAATGGGACCAGTTCCAAGTCTACCACTTAGGCTTATCACCAGACAACCAGAGCCAGAGTTTTCTGAAGCAGTGCCAGGCACCCAGACTCACTCTTGAGCTTCTGAAGAAAGCCTTGAAGTCTGGGAGGCTTCCATGCAAGTGACTGGTGTACTGGGTCTGGCTGGGATGAAGTTAACTTTCCTTGCAGCAGCCCATGCAGTGCTATGCTCTGCACATGTAGCTAGAACAGCACTGGTATCACACCAGTATTGTGTCTACTGCTGAGCAATACTGGCACATACAAATACTGGAGTGAGAGCATGGTTGTGGTGTTCAGCAGCCCAGCAAGGTAAAACCACCACAACTGGGAGCTAGAAGGTAGAATGGGATCAAGATCTTCCATCCCCAGTTTCTCTGCAGATTGGTTCTAGGGACACTTACCAGGTGAAGGAGCATATGACAATAGCATTATTTTATGAATTCTCATTGCCACAAGATTTAGATGCAACTTCAGTTGAGAGAGAATCTCACGGTTAGCATGACCAAGGCACACTCACTCAGTGACTCACTCAGTGACGGTACACTAGAATTCTCACACCAAGATAGAATTCTCACGCCAAGACAGAATCTGTGCTTCAATGAAATTAAGAGAAAACTTCGAAATAGATATTAGTTGTGCCATGGTTTTACCATAGTCTGAAATGTTTGTTAGGCATATGACAATTCCATTTTCAGGGCTAAACTACTTTACATCTTCTAATCCAAATTTCAGTTAACTCAGTCAATGAATGGCCCTTCTACCATTTACTTCATACTCCTATCATGATAGGTCTTATTAAATCCTGATAATGAAGGATATTACCTGATATCTGAGATATATTTTCCTTCTTGCATTATGATCATAATACATTTCATTTGCATTCTTTAGGCCCTGTCCAAAGCAATTCTTCTCCATTGTTTCTGTTTATGCTCTTCAGATGCTTGTGGACAAGTATAACACTTCATTTATTTTGCCAAGATAAATATATCTAATTCTTCCCATATTTCCACATAAATCATTACTTCCAGCCCTTAAACATAGCTTTACTCAGGAAAATTATTTTAGAAATGATGTTGCAGAGATCCACGGTTACTAATCTCACAGCAACTGTTCCATCATTTTTTCTAACTGCCAGTGTTTTGTACTAGCAAACTATATATATATATTTTTTTTTTTTGGTCTGTGCACTCTTAAGTAGCAGCATGGAGAAAATCTTAGGTTTGTAGTGTCAAACATACATTTTCTTTCTTCACACTCTTTAGCTCCTTTTGAATTTACTTTTGCTATCTTGCATGCAAAAATTAATACAAAAAATCATTGAGGAATTTGCATACATGCAGTGTCACTATTTGTCTTCTCTGACCTGTGCATGTCAAACACCACAATTGTTGATTAGAAGCTACTGGTAAGAACCTTTTATTTATTTTTGGTATCGCACCTAGTATATATTAGGTTTAAAAAAATTCTTCCTGTAAGTGCAAAACTCACGATCTTTAATGAAATGCAAGCAAACTGATACTTACAGTGGGTTTCACGTGACTGTGATTGAGCAGACTTAATTCTGTCAAAGATACAGTAACAGAATAAATCCAGCCTGGACAATCCTAACTTACAGGAACAAGACACCTGAAACAAATTATTTTACTTCAAGTAGATACTCATCAAAAGTTTACTGAAAATTTTACTTGTGTTATCAATAGAGTACTTATCAAATG